>NW_004443955.1:1154127-1189970 GCF_000243295.1 Trichechus manatus latirostris | reverse complement strand
AAAATATTAAAAAAATAAAAATAAAAAAATAAAATAAAATAAAATAAAATAAAAAAAAGAAACTCATCACATATAAGGTATCCTTAATACAATTTACAGATGACTCCTTATCAGAAAGTATAGAAGCCAAAGTCACTAGGATGACATATTCAAAGTTCCAAAAGAAAAGGATTGTCAACCAGGCATTAGATAAGCAGCAAAACTATTGTTCCAAAATGAAGGAGAAATTAAGATATTCCAGATAAACAAAAACTGAAAGAATTCATTAACACCCCTATCCTCCAAGAAATAGTAAAGGGGATCTTTCAGACTGAAATGAAAGGACATTAGACAGAAACTCAAATCTACATGAAGAAATAAAGAGCACCTGTAAAGGTAATTACATACATAAATATAAAAGACAATATAAATGTAATTTTTGTAACTTTTTAAAAAATCTGATTTAAAAGACTGCATAAATTGATAATTATAAAACTGTGTTGATGTGCACATAGTGTATAAGGATGCAATTTTCATGACAATTATAACAAAAAGAGGGGGTGGAAACAGCTATATAAGAGAAAACTTTTCTGTATTACTGAAATGGAGTTGGTATTGATCTCAATTAGACTGTTATAAATTAAGATGTTAATTGTAATCCCTTAGGGCAACTGCTAAGAAGATACCTCAAAAAGACAGAGTAATAAGCAATTAAAATACTACAGTAGAAAAAAATCTACTTAACACAAAAGATGGAAGTAATTGAGAAATAAAGGAATAAAAAACCATAAGACATATAGAAAACAAATAGCAAAATGTTGCTAGCTGTTGTTGTTAGCTGTCATCAGGTCATCCCTCAACTCATGGTAATGCCATGCACGAAAGAACAAAACACTACCCAGTCCTGTGCTATCCCTGTGATTGGTTCAGATTAGATTGTTGTGATCTATAGGGTTTTCACTGGCTAATTTTCAGAATAGATTACCAGGCTTTTCTTCCTACTATGTCTTAGTCTGGAAGCTCTGCTGAAATCCGCTCAGCCTCATAGCAACACACAAGCCTCCGATGACAGACAGGTGGTGGCTACGTATAAGGAGCAGTGTCCTGGAATTGAACCAAGGTCTCCCATGTGGATGGAGAGAATTTTACTACTGAACCACCACTGTCACATAAGTAGCAAAATAAGAAACGTAAACTCTAGCATATCGGTAATTACATTAAATGTAAATGGATGTTGATAGGTGTCTTAGACTAGGTTCTCCAGAGAAGCAAAACCAGTAAAGCATATAAATATATATAGAGAGAGATTTGTATCAAGGAAATGTCTCATGTGGTTGTACAGGTTGTAATGTCCCAAGCCCGTGGGTCAGGAAAGAGGCTTCTCCTGATTCACACAGCCACAGGGGCTGGCAAACCCAAGATCAGCAGGCTGGACAGAAGGGCTGTTGCTCACAGGCGGTGAAGATCGATGAATCCCAAGATCGTCAGGCAAGACTGCAGGTAAGCTGCTAGCTCAAGTCCCAAGAACTGGAGGTCAGATGAACAGGAGCCAGCTGCAGGATCCAGAACAAGCAACAGCTCCCAAGCCTTGCCAGAATGTCCACCCACACTCACTGCAGTCCACATGTCCAAAGAAACTCCCCTTCAACTGATTGGCTACTCACAGCAGATCCCATCATGGAGGTGATCACACATCAAATCTCAACAGGGAAGTTATCACAACACTATATGACTGCCAAAACACTGAGAATCACGGCCCAGCAAAGTTGACACAAAACCTTAACCATCACAAGTGTCATGGATTAAATTGTGTCCCCCCAAAATTTGTGTCAACTTGGCTAGGCTATGATTCCCAGTATTGTGTGATTGTCCACCATTTTGTCATCTGATATGATTTTCCTATGTGTTGTAAAATCCTACCTCTATGATGTAAATGAGACAGGATTAGAGGCAGTTATGTTAATGAGGCAGAACTCAATCTACAAGATTAGGTTGTGCCCCTTCTGAGATATAGAAGAGAGAAGTGAGCAGAGAGACATGGGGACCTCATACCACCAAGCAACAAGAGCCAGGAGCACACATCCTTTGGGCCTGGGGTCCCTGTGCCCAGAAACTCCTAGACCAGGTGAAGATTGATGACAAGGACCTTCCACCAGAGCAACAGAGAAAGAAAGCCTTCCCCTGGAGCTGGCACCTTGAATTCGGACTTCAGCCTCCTAGACTGTGAAAGAATAAATTTCTCTTTGTTAAAGCCATCCACTTGTGGTATTTCTGTTATAGCAGCACTTGACAACTAAGACTACGGGCATATAACGTATAAAGATATAATTTGTATAACTATAATAGCACAAAAGAGGGGGAAGAAACAGTTATATAAGATAAAAGTTTTGAATACTATTTAAATGAAGTTGGTATTAACCTGAACAACAACAAAAAAACCAAACCCATTGCTATCAAGTCAATTCCGACTCATAGCGACTGAACTAGACTGTTACAAATTAAGATGTTAATTGTAATCCCCAGGGCAACCACTAAGAAATTAAAAAGGCAAAGAGAATGGATTATATATTTTAAAATGATCCAACTATAAGTTGTATTCAAGAAATTCATTCTATAATACACCACGACCAAGTGGGATTCATACCAATTTCTGGGAATTGAAAGCCCAGAAATAAATCCATCAATCTATGGACAACTGATTTTTGACAAGGGGTCAAAGCCCATTCCGTGAGGAATAAACAGCCTCTTTAATAAATTGTGCTGGCAAAACTGGATATCCACTTGGAGAAAAATAAAACAAGACCCATACCTCACACCATGCACAAAAACTAACTCAAAATGGCTCACAGACCTAAATGTTAAACCTAAAACTATAACGTTCCTGGAAAAACATAGGGAGAAAAGTACAGGACCTAATTTTTTTAACAGGCTGACAAACATAACTACAAATATGCAAATAGCAGAAGACAAACTAGATAACTGGGACCTCATAAAAATTAAATACTTCTGCTCGTTAAAAGACTTTATCAAAAGAGTAAAAATACAACCACAGACTGGGAAAAAATCTTCAGAAACAACATAGCCAATAAGGGTCTAATCTCTAAAATACATAGAAAATGTCAACAACTCAACAACAAAAGACAGACAACCCAATAAAAAATGGGCAAAGGACACGAACAGACACTTCACCAAAGAGGACATTCAAGCAGCCAACAAACACATGAAAAGATGCTCACGATCATAAGCCATTAAACCAAAAAAAAAACCAAACCCACTGCCGTTGAGTCAATTCTGACTCATGGTGACCCTATAAGACAGAGTAAAACTGCCCCATAGGGTTTCCAAGGCCATAAACCTTTATAGAAGCAGACTGCCACATCTTTCTCCCACAGAAGGGCTGGTGAGTTCAAACCACAGACCTTTTGGTTAGCAGCTGAGAGCTTTAAACACTGCACTACTAGTTCCTTCTGCAAGCCATTAGAGAGATGCAAATCAAAATTACAATAAGATATGATCTCACCCTGACTAAAAGGGCACTGATTAAAAAAAAAAAAAAAGATAACAGCAAGTGTTGATAAGGATGTGAGGAGACTGGAAGCCTTATGCATTGTTGGTGGTACTGTAAAATGATACAACCACTATGGAAGACAGTTAGATGTTTCCTCAAAAAGCTAGAAATAGAAACACCTTATGATCCAGAAATCCCACTCCTAGGTGTATACCCCTGGGCCTTTTTCACCATCTTCTCCATCTCATTCTGCCTGAGCCCAAACCATCCTTCCAAGGTAAGTGAGCACTGCCACCTTCATTAAGTCTTCCCTGAGACCATAACAAGAAGACATCTTCTTGAGGAAGCATGGAGTGCTGGGAATATCCTTGGAGGAGACAAGCCTGGAATTAGAATCACCTTAGCCCTCCATGACTGGGTGACCATGTGGCTTAAGGAGCCTCGTCTCCTCATCTGTTACTCACAGGATCCCAGTATGATGCCACTGAACACCCAAATCCTTTGACTGACCCCAAGATCCAAATATACGGTCCCTGCCACAGTGACAACTCTTATTTTAAATTAATATACTGCATGCTGATTATAATTTAACTTCTCACATCACCCCTCTAAGTTTATGGTTAGATACCATGTGGCTAGAGACAAGACAGTCAAATCCTCTCAGAAAGTGAAAGTCTCTCCATGAAAAGAATAGGTGCTTCTCTTGTGGATTTGGTGAATGTCTGAACTCAGTAGAATGACACTTCTGAGGCCCTGAGGCTGAGGGCCAGCCCTGACCCATTCCCTGAGGCACCACTCTCTACCACCAGTGGCATACACCAGATGCCACTGTGGGCCAACGGTCATTGTTTGTTTTTGGAAATTCTGCAAGGTTCACTTACTTTCTTGTATGCGCTCAGCCTGTTCTCTCTGATTGAAATAGTTTTTAATCACATCCTCAAGTTTTGGAATCCTACCCTTTTGTCAAAGTCCATGTCAAATGTCCTCCAAGAGGCATTCCACTGCCTTTTAAATTGGATGTCACCATCTCTTCCTCCTCCTCCTCTTCCTCCTTCCCCCTCCTTATATTCTCTTTCATTTTAACACCATTAACATTTCATCTGGACCTTTATTGTGGAAAATTTAATCTCTGGCTTTATAATACGGTACCCTTGTCTCATCTCTGTATCACGTTCTGAGAGCTCTCATGCCTTAATTAGCTGTTTGGTCTTTGCCGCACATAATGTGACTCTCTGTGCAGAATAAATATGGGTCTATCTGCTTCTGGAATGGAAGATCACTGACAGCAGTGGGTTGGTTTTCATGTTCACCATGCTATTCCCAGCCCCTAGACTAATGCCTGCATTTTCTATATAAATGCATGAATCAATGAATGAATGAATGATTAATTAAAACGAACTGCTTGCCATAAACTACAGAACGTATATTAGGAGGTTTGGGGAATGTCTGTCCTCTTTATCTGAGAACTGTTCTTCTGCCTACCCCATGCCAAGTTTACCATGTGTCCCTGCCCTCCTGGCCATGTTTTCTGAGCTAGGAAAGAACTCTGGCCCAACTTGGGCTCATCAGACTCTTCACCTGGGACTTTGGGATTCTGAGTAGCCTTTTCTGTCTTTATGTGACTGAAATTGAGATCATATAAACTGGGAAGTGAATAGGGCAGTCATTATTCTGCTGTGAACAGAGAAAAGACAAGAAGGCTAGTCTCCGGTGAAGGTGAAGTGAGAGCAGAGAATTGGGGGTGCGAGGGGAGAGGAGCACACCTTTGTCCATTGCCTCCCTGAGCCTGCACCTAAGAGGCCCATCACCCCTGGGAATCTGCCAGATGGACCAGTATCTTTCTAATAATCTCCTATTTTATCTGTGATAGATTAAGGAGATTGCATTTTGGTAACTAAAAATACTTTCACAAAGACAAAAGTAAAATTGTTCAACAACAGGGACACTGAGAACAGCAGCACTTTGGAAATCATAATCAGGGAAATAATTCGAGAAAAAATTCCAGAACTGAAATCTAATCAGAGCACAGCTATTGTGAGAGAATGCAGGGGTACGTTCTGAAGTAATTACCAAAGAAAGTGACCTAGAAAATCACTAATTAAAGTTGTAAATGTTAAGGTCAAAGATAGCATTTTAAAGCTTGCCTCACCAATTCTTCTCATAGTCAGTTATCCACAATACGAAAATCTTAAAATTTTGAAAAGCAAAATTTTTGTAAGTTTTATGCCAAAGCTAGCTTAGGCTAAAATGAGGCTATTTGTCGTCTTTATTTATGCCATCTTTTGTAAATACTCAGGTTTCCCTGCAGAAATATTAATGTTTTCCTGACAGGGCACCATCCCTGATGCTTTTAAGGTCAGAGTCCCTGACCCTCTCAGTATATGCACTGGGTTGTCTTTCTAGAACACAAAAAAAACTAGCTGAATTTTGAAATATATCTGCACCAAGAGTTTCAGACTCAAGGGCTGTTGACCTATGTTCAACAGTCAGACCAGTCTGGAGTTCATTCCAGTGTATACTGTGAGGTGATGATCCTTGTATGTTGGGGAACTAATTCTTTATCAGACGGACGTGATTGTGACCATGGCTCTCATTCACTTTCCTTAAGTGTCACTTATTACACAACATTGAGTCCTTCAGATCTCTCATCCAAACCCTGCCTCAGTCACCAGCTCTGCATGGGTGCCACCACTTCATATATGTGTGACTAGACCGTGTCTTGTGGGATGTGACACTTGCGTCCCAGCTAGGGCTTCTCTGTCGACACTGTTGTATGGCCAGCACACCTGGGGAGAAACTTTGACCAGTGGAGTGTAGAAGCTTGTGGGTAAGTGCTCTCCTTACTCCCACTCAACCCCACAGATGGTCCTGAAACACATTTTGCATTTCCCCTCAGACAAACTTAGGGGGTTGAGAAACCAGTCTCCCATACGGGGACATCAAGTGACATGGCCCTGTCTTGCCTGCCCCCTTCCACCACTCTGCTTCTCCACTCCTCTCTTCTCCCTGGGATCACCTGCCCCAATAAAAAGCTCACACACAAGCCTTTGCCTCAGGCTTTACTTTCTGCAGGAACCAGGCTGACTCAGCCATATATTAAATTCTCAACATAATTAGGTTTGCATCTATAAGAATTAATTTGAAGTTTGTTCATGCAACATATAAACCTATATCTTGTATCTACTAATGTGTCAGGTATCTCCACAAGCAAAGGAAAGAAAAATGTAGAGGACATGAACCATGCCTTTGAGCCCAAAGGGTGGGACTATATCAGGGGACAGAGAAATAAACATATAATTAAAACATAAACTCTGTATTTAAGGTATATATCAGGTGATATGGAACTCCAGGGGAAGGGGTCTGGTTATACCAAATGCTGGTAAGGATGTGGAGTCAATGGAACCTCTATACACAGATGGTGGGAATGCAAAGTGGTACAGCCACTCTGGAAAATGTGACATTTCTTATAAAGTGAAACATATACTCACCATATGACCCAGCAATGCCAATCCTTGGTTAATTACCAAAGAGAGATGAATATTTACCTTCACACAAAACCCTGTACATAAATGTTTAGAGCAGCTCTATTCATAATAGACCCAAAGTGGAAACAATCCAGATGTCCTTCACTGGGTGTATGGATAAACAAACTGCGGTACATCCATACCACAGAATATTGCCCACAACAAAAAAGAACGAATGACTGATACAAGCAACAACTTGGATGAATCTGAAAGGCATTGTGCTGTATGAAAGAAGCCAGTCTCAAAAGGTCACATACTACAGCACTGGAGAGCAGATCAGTGGTTGCCAGGATTCAAGGCAGGGGATGAAGAAAACATGAGGGAGATTTTTGGGGTGATGGAACTTTCTGTATTCTGACTATACTAGCAGTTGCATGAATCTGCACATGTGTTAAAATTCACAAAACTTACACCAAAAGGAAAAGTCAACTTTGCTGTATGATAATTAAAAAAAAATTAAAAGAAGGACAAACAAAGAGTGAGAGTCAATGCTGTGCTTAGGTTATGATTTTTAAATAAAGGAATGTTATATGAAGTGATCTTATGTTAAGTGACATCGCATTGTGTTAAATGATGTCATGTTGTGTTATATGATGTCACACTGTGTTATAGGACATCATGTGTTAGGTCATGACATCACCTTGTATTAGATGACACTGCACTGTGTTAGATGACATCTCCTTGTGTTAAATGGCACTGCCTTGTGTTAGGTGATGTCATCTTATATTAGATGTATTATGTCACCTTGTGTTAGATGAAGTCCCTTGTGTTAGATGGCATCACTTTGTGTCAGATGACATTACATTGTGTTATGCTACCTTCTGCAGTAGTCAGATTCAAAATAGAACCTTCCCATTGATGGACAATCCCATTCTCTTTGGCGGAGGCCCCGGGAAGAACTTGCATCTATTCCATCCTGTTTCCATCAGGAGAGTTGCTGTAACTCTAGGGAAATTGTATTCCATTAAATATATGTTAACCTAACTTTTTTCCAAGTCAACCTAACTCTTTCTCATATCAGGGTGAATTAACAAGTATATGGATTCTATATTCCAGGATCCCTAGAAAAAAATCATCTGCACACAAACCCTAATTGAAAACAAAGGAAGATTTAAAAGCAGGAAAGAAATAAGTTCCCTAATCACAGATGAAACAACACATAAAAAGAAATGTAATATCTTAGTTAAAAAAAAAAAAATGTAAACTTCTCAGGCTAAAATTATAAGTTTTATAATGATCAATATTTTTAAGTCCATACTGTTAAAGATCTGACTTCAAATTTAAAATGTTCTTAATACAAAGACTCCTGCCAAATGCAAATTTCCACGTATCTTTAGTTTTTAGAGTGTTTACATTTAAAGTGGAATCTTAAATAAAATTGGAAACAAAATAATCTGGGAACACACAAGAGAATTCTCAAATGGAACCTCTCTGTCAACAAAACGTCAGTTTTATTTTATTTGTTTAATAACCAGTAGTAACCAGCAGCATTCTTAAAGTGATTAAAGGTTTATAATGTTAATATTATATTATGTCTGGAGTGTGATTAAAAATAATTACACTGTAACAATTTCTAGATGTAATTCACCAAATACAATTAAAATTTGTTACATTTTTGACATTAGCTTTTGCATTCTTCATTACTTCATTGTGATTCTACGTGGATCAGTTGTGTAGGCTTAGAACCAAGTGCAGGGTGCCTGACAAACGCGATTCTGAGATTGTTTAGGGAAGTAAATTCTGAGAGGTAGTGAACACAAGACAAAAAGCTGAATATCCAGTCAAAAGTATACACATCATGTGCTCTGAGTGAGAACTCTAGAAATGTGACTTTCTACTAGGACAGGGAGACCCTAACTTAGGACCATAAGATTTCTAAGGTAGCCAAGAAGCCAGAGAAGCAAGGAAGCAATGTCAGTAACTAGAGCTTGCCCTTCTTATTCATCTGCTTTATAAAGTCCAGACACTTTGCTTTCCACAGCAGTTATCGTCGTCAAATATTGCAACAAATCAAATTTTTATTAGAAGTTATTTTAAATATCTTAGCAAAGCCCGCTTTTTTTTATTGTTGTGAAAATATACATACCAAACCATTTACCACGACAACTTCCATATTTACATTTCAGTGACATCTATTACATTTTTCCTCTTGTGCCACCATTACCAATATCCAGAGCTCACTTTTCAAGGAAAACCATGAGTAAAGTTTTGGTTAACAAAAACAGTCCTTGACACCCCCTCAAATTTACCTTTCTTATGAATTCATACTTTCACAGGGAGAGTGTTTTGGAAGTTGCAAGTAGGTTTTGTCTTGTTTTAAATAATGACACCAACAGACAGAACTGTTAAATTAATAAGAAAAAATTTTGGAAAGTGGAAAATATGAAGGATGCCAGGAGTTAGCAAGATGTACGGTGAGCTCGGTGTGGCTGTGGCAGAATTTTGAAGAGGCAAAGGCCAGGTCTGGAAGGAAGAAGCTGGGGATGGGCCTGGGCTTGGCTCTCCCACCTCAGCCCAGGGCTGGGGGCTGGAGAGTGAGAGAAGATAAAACCTCATGTGAGGCAGAGGGAGAGTGGGCTTGTGCAGGTGTCTGGGCAGTGCTCAAGCCCTTTCACAATCAGGGTCTCATTTAGCTGCCATGTTCAGTTGCACAGAAGGAAGAACTAACCTTGCTGAAGTTACTTCCTGGCTCCTCTGGGGGTGATTCTCAGGGAACAGTTTAAAGATCTGGTAGATGATAATAACTACTCTACACCCCTTCTACAGCTAAACCCTGTGGGGCTGGGGACCCATCCACTGAGTCTGTCACTCTCTCTGTCTCCCTGTCTCTGTCTCTCTCTCTATCTCTCTGTCTCCCTATCTCTCTCCATCTCTTTACTGCTCTCTCTCCATCTTTCTTTCTCTGTCTCTCTCTGACTCCCTGTCTCTGTCTCTCTGTCTTTCTCGATCCCTATTTCTCTCTTAGTCTCCCTGTCTCTGTCTCTCTGCCTCTGTGTCTCTCCCTCTCTCTATGTCTTTATCCCTCTGTCTCTCTCATAACAGTGCAGAGGCTTCCGCGTTTTATCAAAGGCCTCTGCCCTCGTTCAGCCCTCACTGGCCTCCTGGCCAGCACAGCTACTAGCAGGCAAGTCAGTGCCAAGGGCACTGCTTTGAAACCTCCCCTTCCTGACTATGATTATCAACGGAAAACAAAAAACAGACTCACCAAGATCAAGATGAATGCCAGGGACAAACGAATTGAGAAAGAACATGAAGATAACCACTCCCAACACCGTCAAGCATTTGGCGAGCAGAATCCTGTCTGCTATTCTGTGCTGTGAGAGAGAAAAGCAGCTCATTTACTCTGGATAACCTCTGATTCCTGCAGTCTTTCTACATGACTTGAATCACTACCCGTTTCTCCTGATAATGAGAGATATAAAACCTTGAACTTGAAAGAAGATAATAAAGAAACATGTTAAAATGAAACATGTACAGATTCAGGATTAGAGCGTTCAAACTCTTTAAGAAAAACACACACACAATAAATTAGGTGCAGCGCAATTCTCTTTATAAAACACCTGACTACATGGCTTTGCCAGCCTGCGCCCCCACCAGATCGTCGGGAGAGATGCTGAAAAAGACGTTGGAGCTGGCAAGCAATATGCGGTGGCTCGACTTTCCCTACATCTATATTCCACGTCTCTGTGTGCCATACGAGCCCCGGTGGCGCAGTGGTTAAAGCATTAGACTGTTCACCTAAAGGTCAGCGGTTCCAAACCACCAGAGGGTCCATGTGAGAAAGATGTGGCAGTCTGCTTCTGTACAGATTTACAGCCTTGGAAACCCTATGGATCTCTATGACTCAGAATGGACTCGACAGCAGTGAGTTTGGTTTGGGTTTGATGTGTTATATACTTTAGTCCAGCTACCCTCTTCCTGTTGCACAAACAACACTCGTGGTGGTGAGGAAGCTAGCTAGTTTTCATAACAGCACATGTGGTTCCTGTAAAAAGCACTTACCATGTTATTATACGTAAAGCACCCAAGGACAAGGGGAGGCACTCCCTGAACTGATGACACATGTGGGATCTGCCAAAGTCATTCAGGGGACAGGGATGGTGCCAGGAGACAAATGGTCCTCTGCAGTATCTTTATTGACCTTGAAGTTACTGAACCTCCTTCCAATGGGCCTAAATCACAGGGGTGGGACAGGATCGAGGCCCCCTCTCCTATGGGAGTCTCCACAGGCAAAGCTGTGTGGGGCTGGCGCAGGGGCAAGGACTCAGTGGGCCCCACCCAACTTAAGGTCCTCTGTACCCAGGGTCCCCCATGTAAATGACAACTGTGCTGGATCCTTTGTTAAACACTGTAGCACCAGGAAATACACTTATCTATCTATATATCTACATTCTTTCTTCGTTTCTCTGGTCAAAGAAATAAAGTTGCAGCCACCAGAAACACAAACCCATTCCCCCTCCTGGTTGTGGCAGCTCCAGCTGCAGCATCTTGTCCCCTGTGCACAGGCTATGGGACCACCCCTTTGTTGTGCCCATGGTGGCCATGCCCTGAGCATCTGTCCTCCCCTCTCTGTCATGGCAAGGGCTTGTGGTTCACCCAGATCCCACTCAATTCTCCTCCAGCCTTTAAGGAAGGCCTATTTGTTAGATTATTCTGGGATGGAGAATTAGGAGAGAAGGGGGCATGGCAGAGAAAAAATGGAAATGTTTTGAGGAGAAGGATAAAGGTCCCAGGTTTGAGGGGAGGCACTACGAGTGTTCCCTGCCGTTGCACTAACCACAGAAAGCATTGTAACCACTGCCACTTCAAAGATTGGAAATGGAGGGTCAGGCATTTAACTGGTGTAAGTGGAGGTGACCCAAAGTCTGTGCTTACTCATTCTTTTGGGTGTCAGTCAAGTTTGTTCCTTTTGACTATCTGGGTTATTACAGTAAAATTCTTAGCTGCTTCTCCCTCTTACATCTCCCCAGGCCTGTTCCTCCTGGGGCAGAAAGAGGTACCCAGTCTGCGCTCTGACTCATGGCCCAAACAACCCAGTCTAGCAAGGCGGGCCATCTGCATGTGAGAGAAACCCCCAGAGAACATGTTACCCAGCAGGACCCAATATCTCCTGGACCAAGGGAGGACTGAGTGACAATCACATCTCAGGTTTCCTATGGTATCTTGAATACTTGCCTGAGCATATCTTAGAGTATAAGCATTTTAACTTCCTGATCTCTTAATGAAATGGCCCTACCATGTATGGAAAACATTTTTCCCCATTAACTCAGGAAAATAAATTATGCCTTGTGTACACCTACAGAAATAGAGAGCGAAATGCTTTCAGTTGTAACTTCCTGTGGGGTAAAAAAAAAAAAAGATTGCCCTCTTCCCCAGGAGCTAAGGCAGAAATCCCTGACAAGAGAACATGCAGTACCTTCTTTTGCAGCTCCTGGATGTTGGTCTCCCAATTTTTATCTTCTTGTGAAATTTGTCTAAAAGAGAAGCCATCAGACTCATTATTTCCCCAGTTATTTCAAAGAGGGAGACTGCCAGGCAACGGTCACCGCACTTCCTGCCCTGCCCTGGTCTGGCGCCACACAATGAGGTACACTGATCAGATGTCCTCAATGCCTGTGCAGGAGAAGCAGTGCTGAAACCTAAAGGGCACTGAATACATTCGAGACAATTCTCCCTCACCCCTTTAATTTTCAGGAAGTTTCTCCTTTGCAGAACCTATGCTGTTTGTGGAAGTCTGCTGCCTGTCCCCAGCCTGCGCCTTGCCCTCCCTCCCTGTAGCCTGAGGAGAGCCAGTGCTTCTCTGGCTTCTGGGGATGGAGCTGGATAATGGAGTGAGCCGGGCCTCTGTTGCATGCTCTAGAGCTCTTGGCCTTTTCTCACACTTGAAGGCCATGAGGCAGCCAGTCCGCATGACCCCTCATTTCCGTGTCCCCGTGTGGGTGCACTGCATCACAGTGTGCTTTCAGCTCGCTGGCTCCTACTCTCCTGACGGAGGTTATGATTTCAGCAAGATCAGTCTTGCTCTCTTTTACAAAGATTCCACCCCTTGACTGACTTCTCGTTTCCACCCAATTTCTAGCTCTGTCATAAGAATGACGCTCCAGCATCACTCAATGACATGGGACAAAAACATGTTCTTATTTTTTCCCATCAGTTTCCTAAGCAAAGTCTGGTTGGAGCTCAGTGCCTTGTCCCAGTGGGAAAAACAAACTTAACAATTTATTGATCACCTTAAGTCTCAGCTTGCCAGGAAATGAATTTAGTGGGACTTTTGTGTTCTTCTAGCTCCCTGAAAATAAACTTGTTGTTTGCTGTCAAGTGGATTCCGACTCATAGCAACTCTACATGACAGAGTAGAACTACCTCATAGGGTTTCTTAGGCTGACATCTTTATGGGAGCAGATCACCAGGTCTTTTCTCCCATGGAGTCCCTGGTGGGTTCAAACCGCTGACCTATCAGTTAGTAGCTGAACACTTAACCATTGCACCATCAGGGCTCCTTGAAGATAAACTGCCGGGACATTATTTTGTTAGTTTGTTGCATTTTTTTTTTTAAGTTTTTGTCATGCAACAGTTCTGTGCTAAGCTGGAGCCATGGAGTGGGTGAGAGGGTGGATTAACCTCCAGCGTTTCTCTTTCCTGGCTGGATAACCTAGGCAAGGTGCTTCAGCTCTCTGAGCCTCTGCTTTCTCAACTGCAAACTGGGGATAACACCAGCATCTACCCCACAGAGCTAGTGTGAAGATTAATAAAATGTGCCATCAACGGCTGAGCAAAGTGGGCGGCACCTAAAACTTACTCACTGATATGCAGACCTGGGTTACAACTATATATGTCATGGGACACTCCGAAGGACGATCATTCTAACTCACCTGTGGAAGGTGTGCAGCCTCCAGGCCAGCAGTCGCTCGAGCACCCGCACCTTGCCCAGGAGCAGGCCAAGCACTGCGGTCTCCTCGCGGCTGGCGGGGCTGATGCGCTGGGCAGTCAGACGCCACACGTGAATCTCATGCTTCAGCTCTGCAGAGAAAGGGAACTGCAGACATCAGTGGACACCATCCTGCTCACCCCACCTCCGCACCCCTACAAGAACAGGAAGCGGCACCTGATGGGTACAGATAACTAAGAGTCAACTCAAAGCCTTGGCTTTTTAGTGTTTGTTCATTGTAGGGGAAACCAGGAGACACAGCCTGACTTTAAACATCACTATGGAAATGACGTGACACAATTCCAACTCTTCTGTTGAAGAGTAAATTCCTTTCTGGAGCAGACATGCTAATACTAGCACGCAACAGCCAGTTTCCCTCCGGGGAAAATAATTATTGCAGACAGTATTCAAGGTCCAACTTTTAGCCATAATCTGGAGATCACCTTTGAGGGATTTCAGAAGCAAATCTAGTCAACACTGGAAATAAACATGTAATTCTGGGTAGGTGGTGCCAGGGGCTCTGCAATAAGGCATTTGGTTGGAGGCAGGAGGTGGGAAAAGCCCTCCCTCCCCATCAGGCCCCACAGCTGAGCTGAGTCTAGGAAAGGACTTTATGACCAAGGGCATGGGCAAGAGGGTAAGCACAATCCTAATGAACTGCTGAAATTAACAGTGAGGCAAATTTTCACCCATGAATGAGTTCAGCACCTTCTGATATACAACAGTAGAGTGAAATAAATTATAAATCCATTGCTTTTTACAATCTTAAAATCTTGCATAAAAGTTTACCTTTAACCTTTATTTTACCATTAAAATGCTACATAAATTTCTCAAAATATCCATTAAGAGGATATAAGGAAGTATAATATTTTCATAAATCACCTATTGTGTGTAGCACACACACTACGTATTACAAGGATTAAAGATGAATTTTAAAAACAATACTCTTTCCAGCAGGGATGCAGGACTGGACCAGGTCAGGGCAGAGGCGAAGTGAGTCATGGTCCAGAGAACGGAGCCAGATAGGCTGCCAGGCCCACCTGTGAATAAACGCACATCGTGCCCAGGTACATGCCAACTCAAGGGAGAGACAACATCTCCACCTTTGAAGCCACCACGTATTCAACAAGCAAGCCTGGATCACCTACAGCGGGGCAGAACCAGTGCAAACGCTGAGACATAAGGGGCTGCTAAATGGACACAGACCCTGAAGGAAGCATGCCCAGACTGCAT
Organism: Trichechus manatus latirostris; assembly: GCF_000243295.1. Taxonomy (NCBI): domain Eukaryota; kingdom Metazoa; phylum Chordata; class Mammalia; order Sirenia; family Trichechidae; genus Trichechus; species Trichechus manatus. Next base: position 1,174,798 of record NW_004443955.1, on the reverse strand, counting down.
CAGTTAGCACATGCCTTTCTCTACAGGTTCAGCCCCACAAGAGGAAACCCCTCTAAAACTAAAATACATTATATGTTTTCATTAAGTATATATGGATACTTTGTAGCTTACTAAATAATAATAATAAACCTTGAGTATAATTCAAAGTGGGGGGGCCAGGGAGGAGAGAAATCTGTGAGGCAGACTTCTCGAACTCTGGTCAAGGAGACACCCTATAGCAACAGCAAGCAGAGCCAGGAGGGGACGGTTCCAGAGCCCACAGTGTCAGCATTTCACCCAGTGTCCTGAATCTGGTGACACAGGTATCATGGCAAGCCCATAAAGCACCAGGTTTTCCAGATATCCTTTAAATGCACAGTGGTGAAGGGCCACCATTCCAAAGCAGCTGGTCAACCTTAAAGAAGCTGCACTCTAGCTGTACGCAGACCCGTGTGTGTGTGTGTGTGTGTGTGCACATGTGTGTGCGCACGCACGCATGTGCTGCACGTTCCACCAGCAGGGCTGGCCTCCCATGCTCCCTGGGCCTCTACTGCAGACCCAATCTTACCAGTGGAGCCTCATTTCCCACATGCACCCCAGAGCCTACCTGGCCTCTAAAAAAGGTTAAGCTAGTCTCTCAGCTCAACCCACAGGTTCACACACAAGCCGTGCACTTTTTTTTTTTTAATTGTTTTTTATTGTACTTCAGGTGAAGGTTTACAGAACAAATAGTTTCTCATTAAACAGTAGTACACATATTGTTTTATGACATTGGTTAAAACAACCCCACAACACGTCAACCCTCTCCCTTCTCAACCTTTCTTTTTTTTTTTTTTTTTGGTGAAAATATACATAGCCAAAGATACACCATTTCAAAAATTTCTACATGCACAGTTCAGTGACATCGACTACGCTCTTCCAGTTGTGCTCAAGCCGTGCACTTCTGTTTTCCTAAGTGCAGACTGAAACACATCATCAACTATGACAGAGTTAACTGAGATTTTGCCTGGGATAAGGAGGCAGTTCCCTTCATGTGGAGCTCGCAATTCACCCCGACATGCTCTCTCTCAGCTTCCCCTGCCCTTCCTCTGTCATTGCCCACTTTTTCTTCTCTCCCAGGCTCTAAAACCATAGTCCCAACTGGCTCCTTGAGATTTCCCCATAGACCTGTGCTGCACCCTCACAGTTAACCATGTCACCTTCTCCCACAAAACTCTCTCCCTTACTAATTTCTGCAACAGCATCATTCTTCTCCCAGGTACACAAACCTGGATGGTCACTTTTGTCTTGCCAATGGCATTCTCCTCTACATTTCTGCATTAACTTTTATTGAATACATAATAACTATATGATACCATGCTAGATGCTACAGGAGAAAAATAAATTGATAAATGGTAATGGTGGGCCTCTAACAAGCCAGAAAGAGATACAAGGCATGCCATAAATAAACGTGACCCAGGGCAATACCGAGCCATAAGGGCAGTTCAGGGTATACTGCACTGTTCTCGCCATGTCCACTCGTCCCTGCCTCAGGTCACAGCTTCTCCAGGCCTTCATCCCTCATACTGTGCATTCTGATTGCGCCTTAGTAACCATTCACTGGAATCATGTCTGACCAATGCTTGCTCTACTTATCTACCTATCTAGCTACCTATCAATCATCTATCTATGTATATATCATCTATCTATCCATATATCATCTATCTAGCTACCTATCAGTCATCTATCTATTCATATATCATCTATCCATATATAATCCATCTACCTACCTATCAATCATCTATCTATCCATATATCATCTATCTAGCTACCTATCAATTATCTGTCTATATCTATCTACCTATCCATCTGTCATCAATCTATCAATCAACTATCCATCTATTACCTATCTACCAATCATCTATCCATCTATTATCTACCTATCATCTATTCTCTATCATCTATTCATCTCTTACCTATCTATTTATTCATCTATCATCTATTTTCCTTCTTTAAAATATCTGGTGGTCCCATGGCCCAGAGAAGAAAGCTCTTCAGGGAAGACTCGAGACCCTGAAATGGTGAGTGCCAGCATGGCTCTGATCCTGCTTTCAAGCTTCAGCATCATGCTTGGCCATGCTGGCCCTGACCAGGAGTGTCCTCATGTCTCACTTCTGCCTCACTGATTACCACAAGTTTCTTGTTTCCTGAGTTTCTCGCTCAGGCAAAGACATTGCTTGTGGTATGTGCTCTCTCACAGGAGACGCAGGTTGCCAGGGGAGTCTGGAGGAGGGCCATCTAGCTCAGACTTAGGAGTCTCAGAGGAAGAATCCCAGAGAATGAAATGCCTGCAATGAGGCCTTTGGGAAACATGGAGCTAGCCAAGCTAACAAGGAGGATGAGAAAGAGAGCCCCATGAAGAGCAAACAGCAGATGCAAAGGCCCCAAAATAAGTGAACACATATTGGGGAAAATGAAAGCAGTGGGAAGGAGAGGCTGGGTAGATAAGTGGGTGCAGACCACACATGATATTAGAAGCCTTTCTCTGAACTTGGGCTTGATCTTAATATAACACAAAGACATCTTAATTTAAACTAAGCTAATGACATGATCACATTTTTTTTTACAAGAAAGAAAACTACATATCACTAATGAACATAGTTACAAAAATTTTACGGAAAACTTTAGCAGATCAAATGCAATACAACAATAGATGAAATAGGTAAAGTACTATGACCAACTGGGGTTTACCATAGGAATGCAAAATTAGTTTAGCATTTGAAAAATCAATCGATGTGATTTACAATATTAATTAATTAAAAATAAAATTTTTATGATCATCCCAATAGATGCAGGAAAATCGTTTGATAAAATCAAATATACATTCCTAATACAAAAAAATTCAGCAAATTAAGAAAAGAAGGGAACTCCCTCAATGTGATAAAAAGCATCAACTAAAACCCTACATCTGATATCATAATTAATAGTGAAAAACTAAATACTTTCTCACTCAGATCAAGAACAAAGCAAGTATGTCTGCTCTCACCACTTCTAGTCAACCTTATACTAGAAGCTCCAGCCAGTGTAATAAAGCAAGAGGAAGATATAAAAGTCATAAACTTAGAAAGGAAGAAGTAGTTCTGTCTTTACTCACAGACGACATGATCATCTATGTATAAAATCCAATTGAATCAATAACACAGCTATTAGAACGCATAAGGAGTTTTGCAACATTGCAAGATATAAGGTCAATATACAGAAATCAATTTTTTTCTATATATAACAATAAAAGTTAGAAATTGAAATTAAAAAACACCATAGCATCAAAAATATGAAATACATAAAGATAAACTTGATAATAGATGCACAAGCCATTTAAAATGAAAACTACAAAGCACTGCTGAGGTAAATTAAAGAAGACCTAAATATATGGAGAGAGATATCTCATTCATGGGTCAAAAACACTCAAAATTTTTAAGATTCTAGCTCTACCCAAATTGACCTGTAGAGTCAGTGTAAATCCAATAAAAATCTCAGCAGACTTTTTTTGTAGAAATTGACTAGCTCATTCATATGAAAATTCAAAGTAGCTAGGATGACCAAAACAACTTTGAAAAAGGAGAACAAAATTAGTGGACAAATATTACCTGACTTTAATACCTATTAGGTAGCCACAGTAATTAAGACAATGCAGTACTGACATCAAGGCAGACAAACAGATCAATGGAAGAATATAGAGTCCAGAAATAGACTCACATATTTATGAACAACTAATTTTTGACAATGATTCAAAGGCAAATCAGAAGAGAAAGGATAATCTTTTCAACAAATGGTGTGGAACAATTAGATATCCACATGCACACAAGCAATGAATGTCAATCCATATCCTGGACCAGGTACAAATAGTAATCCAAAATGAACCACAGACCTAAATATACAAACCAAAGCTATAAAACTTCTAGAAGAAAACATAGGGAAAAAAAACTTTTATTTTATTGAGAGTTTTTATCAAGAATGGGTGTTGGACTTTGTCAAATGCCTTTTCCCCATCGATTGATAAGATCATGTGGTTCTTGTCTTTTGTTTTATTTATGTAATGGATTACATTGATTGTTTTTCTAATGTTGAACCATCCCTGCATACCTGGTATAAATCCCACTTGATCATGGTGAATTATTTTTTTGATATATTGCTGAATTCTATTGGCTAGAATTTTGTTGAGGATTTTTGCGTCAATGTTCATGAGGGTATGGGTCTGTAATTTTCTTTTTTTGTGGTGTCTTTACCTGGTTTTGGTATCAGGGTTATGCTGGCTTCATAGAATGAGTTTGGGAGTATTCTATCCTTTTCTATGCTCTGAAATACCTTTAGTAGTAGTGGTGTTAACTCTTCTCTGAAAGTTGAGTAGAATTTCTCCAGTGAAGCCATCCAGACCAGGGTTTTTTTTTTGTTGGGAGTTTTTAAATTACCTTTTCAATCTCTTCTTGTTATGGGTTATTTAGTTGTTATAACTCTGTTAGTGGTAGTTTAGGTAGGTAGTGAGTTTCTAGAAATTTCTCCATTTCTTCTTGGTTTTCAAACTTGTTAGAGTACAATTTTTCATAGTATTCTGTTATGATTCTTTTAATTTCAGTTGGGTCTGTTGTGATATCACCCATCACATTTCTGAAATGGGTTATCTGCTTCCTCTACTGCTTTTCCTTTGTCAGTTTGGTCAATGGTTTATCAATTTTGTTGATCTTTTCAAAAAACCAGCTTGGTCTTGTTAACTCTTTCGATTGTTTTTCTATTCTCTATTTCATTTAATTCTACTCTAATTCTTATTATTTCCTTTCTTCTGGCACCTGAGGGCTTCTTTTGATGTTCTTTTCTACTTGTTCCATTTGTAGGGTTAATGTTTTGGTTACGGCCCTTTCTTCTTTTTGGATGTGTGCATTTATTCTATAAACTGACCTCTTAGCACTGCTTCTGCTGTGTCCCAAAGGTTCTGGTAGGATGTGTTTTCATTCTCATTTGATTCTATGAATTTCTTTATTCCATCCTTAATTTCTTCTATAACCCAGTAGTTTTTGAGAAAGGTGTTGTTCAGTTTCCATGTGTTTGATTTTTTTTCCTTGCTTTTTGTGTTGTTGATTTCCACTTTTATGGCTTTATGGTCAGAAAAGATGCTTTGTAATATTCTGATGCTTTGGATTTTGGTAAGGCTTGCTTTATGGCCTAATATGTGGTCTGTTCTGGAGAATGTTCCATGTGCTTTGGAAAAGAAAGTATACTTGGCTGCTGTAGGGTGGAGTGTTCAGTATATGTCTATGAGATCAAGTTGGTTGACTGTAGCATTTAGCTCTTCCGTGTCTTTGGTGAGCTTCTTTCTGGATGTTCTGTCCTTCACCGAAAGTGGCGTGTTGAAATCTCCTACTAGAATTGTGGAGCTGTCTATCTCTCTTTTCAGTGTTGTTAGAGTTAGTTTTATGTATTTTGGAGCCCTGGCATTGGGTGCATAAATATTTATTACAGTTATGTCCTCCTGGTGTACTGATCCTTTAATCATTACATAGTGTCCTTCCTTATCCTTTGTGGTGGGTTTTACTTTAAAGTCTATTTTGTCAGAGATTAATATTGCCACTCCTGCTCTTTTTTGAGTGTTGTTTGCTTGATATATTTTTTCCACCCTTTGAGTTTTAGTTTGTTTGTGTCTTTAAGTCTAAGGTGTGTCTCTTGTAGGCAGAATAAATGGATTGTGTTTTTTTATCCAATCTGCCACTCTCTGTCTCTTTATTGGTGCATTTAGTCCATTTACATTCAGTGTAATTATTGACAGGTATGAGTTCAGTGCCATCATTTTGATGTCCTTTTTGTGTGTTGTTCACAGTTTCTTTGTTCCATTTAATTTTCTATGCTGAGTTGTTTTACTTTATGTATTTTCTTTTCATCTTTTTCATTGTTGTTGATCTTGTGTTTGCTGAGTCTTTATATGTTTCTAGTTTTTTATTTTGAGTTGTAGGATTGTTAGTTTCCTTGGTGGTTACCTTAATATTTACCCCTATTTTTCTAAGTTCATAACAGTCTTTTATTTCTTTATAATGCCTTGACTTCCTCTCCATATGAAAAATCTGTGTCTACATTTTTTAAGTCCCTGTTCTTTGTTTTAATGTTGTCATCTTTTACGTATTGACATCTGTTTCCCTATTTTCAGCATTTTTGCTTTGATTTACTTTTGTGTCTTCCCTATCTGGGTTGATATCTGGTTGCTCTGTCTGTGTTCTAGTCTTGGGTTGTTATCTGATGTTACTTATTTTCTAACCGTAGGACTCCCTTTAGCATTTCTTGTAATTTTGGTTTGTTTTTTGCAAATTCCCTAAACTTCTGTTTATTTGAAAATGCCCCAATTTTGCCATCAGATTTGAGATACAGTTTTGCTGGATATATAATTCTTGGCTGGCACTTTTTTTCCTTCAAGGCTTTATATATGTCATCCCATTGCCTTCTTGCCTGTATGGTTTCTGCTGAGTAGTCCGAGGTTATTCTTATTGACTCTCCTTTGTAGATGAGTTTTCTTTTATCCCTAGCTGCTCTTCAAATTCTCTCTTTAGCTTTGGTTTTAGCAAGTTTGATTATAATATATCTTGGTGACTTTCTTTTGGGATCTACCTTATGTGGGGTTCAATGAGCATCTTGGATAGATATCTTGTCACCCTTCCTGATATCAGGGAAGTTTTCTGCCAGCAAATCTTCAAGAATTCTCTCTGTATTTTCTGTTATCCCCCCGTTCTGGTACTCCAATCACTCATAGATATTCCTCTTGATAGAGTCCCACATAATTCTTAGGGTTTTTTCAATTTTTTTAATCCTTTTATCTGATTTTTCATCAAATAAGTTGGTGCCAAGTGCTTTATCTTCAGTCTCACTAATTCTGACTTCAATTGCCCCAATTCTGCTCCTATGACTTTTTATTGAGTAGTCTAATTCTGAAATTTTATTGTTAATCTTTTGGGTTTTTGATTGCTGTCTCTCTATGGATTCTTGAAGCCTGTTAAATTTGTCATTACACTTTCTTTAATCTTCTTAAATTCCTCTATTGCGTGTTCTGCATTTTGCTTAATTTCCTTCCTGATTTCTTGAAGAGTTCTGTATATTAATATTTTGTTTTCTGTCTCTGGTAATTCCAAGAAATTTTCCTCCTCTGGAAAATTTCTAGACTCTTTATTTTGAGAGCTTGCTGGAGCTATCATGGATTGACTCTTTATGTGATTTGATATTGACTGTTGTCTCTGAGCCATCAATAAGTTATTGTATTTATTTATTTTATGTTTGCTTACTGTGTCCTAGCTTCTTGTTTTGTTTTGATTGCCCAAATATGCTGCTCCTATGAGCTAGTTTGATTATTGGCACCTTTGAAGTTCCAATGTCCTGTCACCAGGTGGTTAGATCTGTTACTAGGTATGTGAGCTCAGGAGTCCACCCACTCCTCCTGTATGGATTCAGCTCAGGTGCCCAGGTAGATAGCTACCTAGTGTGTGGTGCAGGCTTTCACCCACAGTCCCAGACAGGCATGGGTGATTGGTGTAAGCACAGGTGTCTGGCTGCAGCAGGGGGACACACTCTGAGCAAGGCAGGGGGCTGACGGCAGCCCCTGAGTGCCCAGCAGGAAGGCACATCCCAGTTCCCTGCAGTGCATAGGTGGATGGGTTTTACAGCCAGACTATGAGCACCTAATGCTGTTGGCTGTAAGGACCGGGGGGGCACCTCTTATTAATGAGCCCTTATTGCAGGTGGCTAGGTGGCATGGGTGGAGCCACCAGTCCTCAGGCCCCTGACATGGGTAGGCAAAGACCCTGCTTAATGGGTAAAGCAGTGTCGAATCTCAAGAACCTGCCATCTCACAGCTGAAACAGTTGAAGTTAGGGTTCCAGTATATACCCTGTTGTACTGTGGTAATGAGGGCTTATGCTGTTGAGATGGGCCCACAAAAGTCTATGCAGGGAGAGGCACCCAAAGTCCTTGGATCCCCCATGCCTGTGCCTAGCCAGAGGAGCTGTGCCTACCCTGGATTCTTGGCTTAGAAGAGCTGGCAGTTTATTCTTTCCCGTTTGTTCATTTTTCACTCTCCAAGGCAGGGAGAATGGCTCCAGGCATGTGACAGATCCTACTTCCGGCCCAGGGGACTTGGCAATTGCTGAAGCCTCTGGGACCCAGTGCAGAGCAGGGAGCAGGGAAGTAAATGGGAGAGAGGTTTTTCCCTAAGTGGGTTGTCTTTAATCTGCACGGTAAGCTGCATGCAAGTACCTATGTGGGCTGCTTCTCACTAGTTTTGGGTGGCCATGCAGACTCTCTGTCACTGGGTCTCTCCCAGTGCAGAAAACGTGCCTCCTGAGCACTGCTGCTTGCCCACCTCACCGCTCACCCGTGAGGTGCTCAGGCCTGCAGGTCTCAGGCTCTCATCACGTCAGGTCTGGCAACTCCTTGCTAGTTCCAAACCATCTCTTCCTCCCTCTGCCACTCAGTCAGGTTCCTCAACTCTTCCTTTGATGTTCAGGGCTCCCAGATTACCATATATAATCTAATCACTTGTTTTTTCTGGTCTTTGTTGTAAGAGGGTCCACTGGAAGAGTCTGACTACTCCACTGTCTTGGCCCCACCTCCAAAAAAACTTTTTATAACCTTGGGTTTGGAAAAGATTTCTTACATACTATAGCAAAAGAATAACTCAAAAAAAAATGATGGGCTGAATGTCATCAAAATTAAAAACTTCTGCTCTTTGAAAACCATTGTTAGGACGGTGAAAAGATGAGCCAAAGCATGAAAGAAAATATCTGCACATCTTATGTGTGATAAAGGACTGTATCCAGAATACATAAAGAAGTATCAAAATTCAATAATAAGGAAATAACCCCCCTCCACCACCACCTCTGCCTCCCGCTGAACAAATGGGCAGAAGATTTTAATACATATTTCACCAAAGAACACGTGGATGTCAAATAAGCACAAGAAAAGATGCTCAACATCATTAGTCATTAGGGAATGCAAATTAAAGCCACACTGAGATATCAATATACCCCCATTAGAATGGCTAAAATTAAGAAGACTGACAATAACAAGGGATGACAAGAGTGTGGAGAAACTGGAACTTTCAAACACTGCTGGTGGGAATATAAAATAATACAGCTACTTTTCATTTGTTCTGGCAATCAGTTTGGCAGCTTCTTAACAAATTAAACATAACTTATATATATTTACTCATAAGAAAAGAAATCACATTCCATGCAAAGATTTTTACACAAATGTTTGATAACGGCTTTATTTGTAATAGCCAAAAACTGAAAATAACTCACGTATTCATCAACAGGTAAATAGATAAACAAATTGTTGTATATCCATACAGTGGAATATTACTCACTGGTAAAAAAGGATTAACTAGTGGTACATACCACAACATGAATCAATCTCAAAATAATTATGCTGAGTGTAAGAAGTCAGACAAAGCAGAGTAATACTATATGATTTCATTAATATAATACTCTGTAAAATATTAACTAATCTATAAGATGGAAAATATATCAGTGGTTGTCAAGGGTATATCAGAGAGGGGTGGGAGGGAGAGATTACAAAAAGACAAAAGGAAGCTTTTGGGAGTGGTGAATGTGTTCATTATCTAGATTGTGGTGATGGTTTCACGGGTGTATATACAAAAAGTATCAAATCCTATACTTAAAATATGTGCAGTTTAATGTATGTCAATTTTACCTTAGTAATACTGTTTTAAGGAGCCCTGGTGGCACAGTGGTTAAGTGCTCAACTGCTCACCAAAAGGGTGGTGGTTCGAACCCATCAGCTGCTCCATGGGAGAAAGATGTGGCAGTCTGCCTCCGTAAAGATTAAAGCCTTAGAAACCCTATGGGGCAGTTCTACTCTGTCCTATAGGGTGGCTGTAAGTCAGAATTAACATGATGGCAATCAATGCATTTGGTTTTGGTTTTTATGCTGTTTTGCAAATGCTCCATACTAATCTAATGATAAAGGAAGTACCTAACCAAAATTTGTACTATTAACCATCCTCTCCTCTAACTCTGTGAAATTCTGGCAGTTGATGCCAGAGTGAAGTCTAGACAAGAAGAGATATTTAGTGGTCCAATTTAGAGGCATTTGACAAATAGCATCTACTCAGTTCCCACCTATGGAGGTATTAGGTGTTGTATATTAGGGAGGCAAGAGTGGATGGCAGTGGAAAGAGCAAACAAGGAGGTAAGTTCTTGCAACACACAAGGTATCTGTCATGGATTTAACTGTGTCCCCCCAAAAAATGTGTGTATCAATTTGGCTGGGCCATGATTCCCGGTATTTTGTGATTATCCACCATTTTGTCATCTGATGTGATTTTCCTATGTGTTGTAAATCCTGCCTCTGTGATGTTAATGAGGCAGTTGTATTGATGAGGCAGGACTCAATCCACAGGGTTGGACTGTGTCTTGAGCTGGTTTCTTTGGAGATATAAAAGAGAGAAGCGAGCAGAGAGACGGGGACCTCATACCACCAAGAAAGCAGTGCTGTGAGCAGCGTGCATCTTTTGCACTCGGGGTTCCTGTGTGGAGAAGCTCCTAGTCCAGAGGAAGATTGATGAGAAGGAACTTTCTCCAGAGCTGACAGAGAGAGAAAGCCTTCCCCTGGAGCTGACACCCTGAATTTGGACTTTTAGCCTACTTTACTGTGAGGAAATAAATTTCTCTTGCTAAAGCCAGCCACTTGTGGTATTTCTGTTATAGCAGCACTAGGTAAACTAAGACAGTATCCCAAAGACCAGCAATAGGAGAATCGCCATGGGGAAAATGTGTCGCAGAGATTTATCTAGAGCAACATTTCACAGACAGTCACATCAAGAGCCTCATTACCTTAAAGATAGAATTGGTAAATAAAACACAGGCTATTCATATACAAGATCTGATGCTTTTATTTATTTATCTATAGACCTAAGGAAACATAAACAACAAAATTCCAGGAGAGAAAAACATTTGTTTTTACACAATTTAGAATCAAATGGCTTGGGCCTCACAAGGTGAAAGCAAGCAATGTAATTCCATGAATCAAGGGCTCATACTTCATTAGGCATGCATAATGGGCTCAAATAGAATGACCACACTGTGCAAACTCACAAGAGGCTGATGTATACACCAGAGAGCCCATCAATCTACTATGTTAAGTACTAGAATAAGCCTGGAAATCGAACTACTTGCATACACAGTTAATATTTTCTCTCCCTATAGGCAAATCTAAGTTCCCTGGGTGACACAAGTGGTTGGTGGTTCAAGTCCATCCAGCACCACCACAGAAGAAAGGCCTGGAGATTTGCTTCTGTAAAGATTAAAGCCAATAAAACGCAGTTCTACTCTGTAACACACTGGGTCGCCATGAGTTGGAATCAACTCATCAGCAATGGGTTTTTTTTGTTTTCTCGTAGGCAAATCTAGTTAGAAAACAACACTAAAACGGTTGCTTGCTAAGCATGGACTCAGAGCGAAGGAGATTTCCCTGGATAATCCTAATGGCCTGATGCACTCATTGTCACTAGGGGACAAGCTGACCATGGGGACCACAGAACTTCCATTTACTCAGCTCTACATGCATTTCGAAGAGGCTTATGATTTGTATAACATAGTGCTCATCATGGAGGAGACAAAAACAAGGAAGGTACTATTCTAGTCATCAATAAACTCACAGTCAAAGAAGGAAGACAAAGTCTATTCAATGGGGAATAACACTGCGGTGCACAAAGGAGGGGCTACAACCAGGATGAGGATCCTGGCCAGTGAAGAAGACCTACTGGAAAAAGCATGGCTCTTCGGTCATCTTTCTAAATTGGAGTATGACCTTCCCTCTTCTCTTAACACATCCTTTCTACTAATGGAGTATATTGGGGTACACTGATGAACCTACAGGCTTAGATGAATTCCCCTGAAGGTCAGGCACTCTCCCCCAGGGTCCCAGTCATCCAGACAAGGATGGGGCTTTCTTCTTCACATGCTGCAGCCACCCACTTGCAGGGTATTGCTTGTGGCGGTTTCTTCTGCAGATGGGTGAGCTCTCCCACCAGATGTGCACTTCTCATAAGCTTTTTCAGAAGCCTGCCTTCTGGCACCCACAGAGATGCTGCCAGGGCTCTGTGCAAAGATCAAAGACCTGCTCCTTCCTTCATAAACATGCAGGGTAAGGGAGGCTTTGCACTGACAGAGTCAAGGGCAAGTAATGAGCTCAATAAGTTGAATTCCAAGGCAGAGAAAGTTCAGTAGATGAAGACACTGCTCACGGTCACCAGAGGGACCATGCATGTCTTGGTATATTAGCAGCCACGGGTTCTCTATATTTTAATATATTTTATTCACGTTTGGTTTATTTTTTATCTACTTTCCCCAATGCAGACAAAGGCATGGCAGCCAGGGGCAGTGAGTGACGCCAGAGAGAACACACCAGCTAGGTCTTAGGTCCAGCTAGGACAGAGCACTCTCTAAGCACTGGTCCCACAACAAGTCAGTCCCCACTTCTGGCAATAACTCATCCCAGTGCCCAGAAATCACTTTCACCCCAAAGTGCTGCAGATAAGATTTCAAGGTGAAACCCTAAGGCTCCAATCCTTTGTTTGAGGCAGGGTTGAACAAATCTTCTAAAATTCATGAAAGGAAGTCTCCACATGAGGCCACTGAGCTGACCTCTCCCAAATATGCTACTCTAGAGTGCCTGAGAGACACCAGGAATAAAGGCAGCAATTAAGCCCATCTAGGTGCCAGCCAGCAGCGGACCTGTCGGATATGCAGCTGGTTCACAAAGCTCTCCCAACACACATTTCAAGGTATTTCAGAATCAAAGATTAAGGAGAGAAATGGCCCCCTGCTACATCCTCCCTGGGGTCAATGTAGGTAGCTTCAGCAATTTCTGTTTCTGTGACCTCGGCATCTTTTTCAGAACTAGGTGACTTGAATGGGAGGCAGGCTCTAAACACTTCCTGAGAGGCTGCTGATGGAAACCCGGCTTCATGCTGAGATTAACTGAGGTGACATTAAGAAATTAATGTGAAGGAAAGCTTCATAGCTGAAGTGCCCAGCTTCTAATTTTTGTCTATCAAAGGCTTCTCTTCCTGAGAGTCTGGATTCTCTCTCATAACAGCTATCCCGTGTACATGAGTTTCCCTTTGGGTCAGTGTAGGAATGACAGAGGGAAATCTTCAACAAATAAACTGTTATTTTAAAAATATTTCAGGAGGTCTGAACTTTATTAGTTTTTTACTAGAGACCACAAACTTTTCCAGATTCACAGAAGGGGACAAGGAAGCTGGTGATAGGGAACCCAAGGTTGAGTAAGGATAGGGTTGATGTGTTGTGAGGTTGTTAACCTCATAGGGCAACATGTGTAGTAACTGTTTAATGAGAAACTATTTTGTTCTGTAAACCTTCATCTAAAGTGAGAATAGCAGCCCAACTGTAAGAGTGTAGTCGATGTCACTGAACTGTGCATGTAGAAATTTTTGAAATGGTGTATCTTTGGCTATGTATATTTTCACCAAAAAAAAGAGAAAAAAAAAGGTCAAGAAGGGAGAGGGTTGACATGTTGTGGGGTTGTTAACCAATGTCGTAAAACAATATGTGTACTACTGTTTCATGAGAATCTATTTGTTCTATAAACCTTTACCTGAAGTACAATTTAAAAATTTTTTTTTAAAAAGTACCATTTTTCCTTCTACACACACAGAAAAAGAAAAAATTAGAAAAAAACAACAAATTGCCATTCAGTGATTCCTACTCAAGGCAACCCATGCGTGTCAGAGTAGAACTATACTCCACAGGGTTTCCAGTGGCTGATTTTTCAGAAGCAGATTGCCAGGCCTTTCTTCTGTGGCATCTCTGGATGGACTCAGACCTGGGTGGACTCGAACCACCAACCTTTCCCACCAATCTTTTGGTTAGCAGCCCAGTGTATTAATCATTTGAGCCACACAGGGACTCCTTTATATCCACAAGGGCAGTCCAATTTTTTGTGTATTTGATCATTAAATACTGCCTAAAATAGCAAGTTTTGCTTACCATCCCATTTTTCTGGTAGCACGGACTAAATAATGTTTTCATAACTAGAACAAAAATACTCAAACTCTGAATAAGGTGAAAGTCACACATGAAAGGAAGGAAAATCTCACATAATCACCTCCTGACAATCTGAGAGTTGACAAGAACATACTCAACTCTCCATCTATTCAGACTGAACTGGAATTTGATTATCTTATTAAAAATAAAGAAAAACTGTAAAACACAAGGTTAGAAGAACAACATGGGATGAGAGAGATAAAAATAAAATCTATGAGCTCTATAGATTCTCAGGATTGCTGAGGACACCAGTCAGCCACTCCACACCAAGTTCCAGAGAGAGGAAAAGCATCTCATCACCTGCGTCAGCCAATCCAGACGCAGCTGGCAACCCTCACAGCACCCACATCTGGACCTCCACAAGAGTGGCCACCGTTTCCCAGCTAATCTAGTTCTCCTAATGTAGCTGAATCAATACTCTTCTCGGTAAAATGTCTACTTAAATGTTTATGAGGAAAATACAAAGCAATAAGATCGTTGCAATTCCTCTTGCTGGCTGGTGCCTCCACAAAGTGCTTTTGATTGACAAGGACAGGATTATGTTACCAATTTTGTAAGCACATTTAATGCTCAAACTACTACAAGATACTAGACAGCTATAGTAGAGGTGTTATTTGCATTGTAGGCTGTGTTTTTATGATGCCATGGTATTTCAATTGATAGAGGGGCCATCACTTCCCCCATCTCACTTGATAGAGAACTGCAGAGACATGGCTCATGAATTTAAACTCCCAAACGCACTGTGGACAGAGTGCGCAGCATCCCAACAGCCCACACCTCCCAATGTTCTGAGGGCAGTGACTCCTCCCGCCTTTCTGTGAGAACTTGCCCCGGAAACATAAGGTTATGGCAGTGAGCTCTGAGGAAGAGTGAAGAGGGGCTGATACTCACCCACGATCTCGCTGGGCTCTTTGTTGTAAAGCTTTTTGTTCCAGTACAGGAGTCGGAGGAAGGGGAAGGAGACCAGGAGGACGAGGCAGATCCCCACAAACATGTGTGCTGTGAATCCTGCAAAGTCCAGGCCCTGTAAGTGCAAAAAGGGGTGAGACAGTACAAGCGACAGGGCAAGCTGAGGCAGACGTAGGGGGGTACCAAGGTGAGGGGGGTGCCTGCACCCAGGCTTGGAGAGAATGTGCCCCATCTAGGATTTTGAAAAGCTTAAGGTTTGTTTTTTCTTCCAAGTTGAAAAACTAATTCTTACAAGCAACTTTAGGAGGAAAACAGATTCCATCTGATTCCTACCTTGACTCAGTTTGCTGCCACCACGTGCTGACACATTCCCCACAATGAATGGATCGAAAAGACTAAGAGGAAAACATGCGGAAACACCCAGCTTAGCTCCCCACCTTGGATGTTGAAAGGTTGTCCTCCACCAGGGAAGGACAGCCATCCGGGGTGCCAAGGGGTCCCGGGGCTGACACTGACTGCCGGCAGGGCCCTTCCACCTCCTCCCCCTTTTCCCCCCCAGCCCCGTGCCTGTACCCAGCCTGCCTTTGGGGCTGGGAAAACCACAGTTAGGTTGATATTCCAAGGGATAAATCTGCAGAGGCAGAAGCAGTTAGATTTGATTCTCTCATTCGTTTCGTGCCTGCCCTGGTAAAGATGACCGGCTGGTAGGATGTGACCCTTTCCCATAGGCTCCAAGCATCCAGCTGCCACAGAGGGGAATCAGACACAGTGGCAAGCACAGCACAGTGCACTGGGGACGTTAGTGAGGACCTCAAGTAGCACTAAGTGGGGGTCAGAAAGACACCTTCGAAGACCTTGGCTGCAAGAAGTTAACTATATGAACTATTGCTTATTAAAATTTAGTTATTTTTCCCCTCATCTCTAGAAAAAAATCTGAAATAACTTTACTATTTCCAACAATACAACCCAACTAGAAATCATGATCAATAAACTTGCATCAGGCTTTAGGGCTTGCCAATGACATGCAATAACCTGAACTTCTTCATCTCTCGCACATCAAATGGTTGTCCTTGAAAACAAGGATGGAGCTAGAGGAACTCATTCACAGGTAGATAGTGAAGAAGGGAAACTTACAGAGAGATGGGGCTTGGAATGTTTTAAATTGTGTAAGAAGTCACCACTTTTCTGGTAGTTCTGAAGGTGTTACCTTGGACTTTGTGTTTGTCTATAGAACTCATACCCTAAATATCTGGTTGATAAAAGCTTCAAAATACTTTCAGGGATCCTTGAAATGTTTTAATTTTTTTCTAAAATCAGAAGCAAAAAGAAAAAATCAGAAGCAAAAAGAAAAAATGAACTCTTAGGTTAAATAAAATCATTTAAAATTTAATATTAATGTATTTGTCTTTACAACAATTCAGTCATGAAATACAATTGTTAATTTTTTTGGACAAAGGGGCCCACTGGAACGTAATAACTATAAAGTGTTGCCCCATTAGATATGGTAGAGCAAGTGAGGAAAAAACTGATGAGTAAATTAAAGGAAAAAAAGGACTCAGGCGTCCTGGGAGTGCCTCCATAACAAAATAATGCAGCACTGAGCAAAAGTATATGGTTTCTACCAGTGCAGTAATGGGCAGATTTATGAAGTAAGATAAAAGCAAAATGAAAAAATCCAAACTGAAAACTTTAAGAAAGAAACAGGCAGATGTACTGCGCTGTTGTTGTTAGTTGCCCTTGAGTCGTTCTGACTCATGGTGACCCCACGTGCGCAGAGTAGAACTGCTTCATACGGTTTTCATGGCTTACCTTTTGGAAGCAAATCACAGGCCTGTCTTCCAAAGTGCATCTGGGTGGGCTTGAACCAACAACCTTGTGGCTAGTAGTTGAGTGCTTGTTGTTGTTAGATGCTGTCAAGTTGGTTCCAACTCATAGTGACCCAATGTACAACAGTATGAAACACTGCCCGGTCCTGTGCCAACCTCACAGTCATTGCTATATGTGAGCCATCGCTGCAGCCACTGTGTCAATCCATCTCCTTGAGGGCCTTCGTTTTCTTCCACTGATGCTCTACTTTACCAAGCCTGATGTCCTTTTCCAGGGACTGGGCCCTCCTGATAACATGTCCAAAGTACATGAGACTTTCTCATCTAAGGAGCATTCTGGCTGTACTTCTTCCAAGAGAGATTTGTTGAATCTTCTGGCTGTCCATGGTATATTCAGTATTCTTCAACAACATCATAATTCAAAGGCATCAATTCTGTCTACGGCCATACCACCCTGAACGCGCCCGATCTCGTCAAAGGCATCAATTCTTCTTTAGTCTTCCTTATACATTGTTTCCTCTCATTTTGAGTCATGCCACATCAGCAAATGAAGGTCACGAAAGCTTATTCCATCTATGTCATTAAGGTCGACTCTACTTTGAGAAGGCAACTCTTCCCCAGTCATATCTTGAGGAGCTCATTAGACAATGTTTCACTGCTATCCATAAGGTTTTCACTGGCCAATTTTTTCAGAAGTAGATAGCCGGCTCCTTCTTCCCAGTCTGTCTTAGTCTGGAAGTTCTGCTGAAACCTGTCCACCATGGGTGACCCTGCTGGTATGTGAAATGCCAGTGGCATAGCTTCCAGTATCATAGCAACACGCAAGTCACCACAGTACAGCAAACTGACAGACGAGGGGTGGAGGTGAGGGCTTAGTGGGATGCAAATGTTTTCCCCTAGGATTCTCAGGCACATGGGTGTTCTACTGCTTTACCTACCTCTGTAATTTCCTAGAAGAGTGCTCTCTTCAGCCATTCTCAGTCATAACCACCCCAACCCTCCCCTTATTCATTTATGGAGCCCCGGTGGCACAGTGGTTAAGAGTTATGGCTGCTAACCAAAAGGTGGGCAATTCGAATCCACCAGCCACTCTTTGGAAACCCTATGGGGCAGTTTTACTCTGTCCTATAGGGTTGCTATAAGTCAGAATCAACTTGATGGCAATGGGTTTTGGTTTTTCATTTACAGCAATGCAAAGCTTTCAGTCAGCCTTTTCTTTCTATATGGTGATGATTCCTACAGTGTACTGCTTTACCCACTTCTGTAATTTCCTAGAAGACTACGCTTCTCAGCCATTCTCAGTAATAAAACCCCCCTAGTGGTTAAGAGTTCGGCTGCTAACCAAAAGCTGGCAGTTTGAATCCACCAAGTGCTCCTTGGAAGCCCGATGGGGCAGTTCTACACTGTCCTATAGGGTCACTATGAGTCGGAATCTACTCAACGGCAATGGGTTTGGTTTAGTTACAATTCATTTACAGCCGTGCAATGCTTTCAGACAACATTTTCCTTCCTATAGTGTTGTCATGGATTGAATTATGTCCTCCAAAAAATGTGTGTATCAATTTGGCCAGACCATGATTCCTGGTATTGTGTGGTTTTCCTATAAGTTGCAAATCCTGCCTCTATGATGTTAATGAGGGAGGCTGGAAGGCAGTTATGTTAGTAAGGCAGGACTCAGTCTACAAGATTAGATTGTATCCTGAGGCAATGTCTTGAGATATAAAAGACAGAAGTGAGCAGAGAGACAGGGGGACCTCATACCATCAAAAAAGCAGTGCCGGGAGCAGAGAGCGTCCTTTAGACTGGGGTCCCTGTGCAGAGAAGCTCCTAGTCTGGGGGAACACTGAACAGAAGAAGGCTGACAGAGAGAAAAAGCCCTACCCTGGAGCTGATGCCTTGAATTTGGACTTTTAGCCTACTTTACTGTAAGGAAATAAACTTCTCTTTGTTAAAACTATCCACTTGCGGTATTTTTGTTATAGCAGCATAGATGACTAAGACAAGTGTGGTGGTTCTATCTTGTCCCTCTAAGCCTGTTTTCTTTTTTTGCCTGCTACACACAGTCATTTTCTTCCTAAGTTTCCACATTGTCTTCATTTGATGGCATAAGTACCCAAATGTTGAGGCATTTAAATACTTTTTGTTCAAAACAACCAAAAAAGGATGCACTGGAATCAGATGGGGACATTCATAGCCATGTACTTTCCATATATTTACAGTGATGCAGTTGTGGGCACCATGGTCCAGCAACATCGTCTTCTAGGAACGATGCTCTCAGACTAGCTCTATGACAAGTCAAAATAGTCAGCTGAGTTGTACACAGTGGTTCAAGCCAAATTAATTTCTCTGAAGAGGAGTGTGAAGGCAGAAAATCCTGCAGAATAGACAAAGAAGAAGCAACCAGAGAGGTAGAGCGGGAAGAACCAGCAGAGAAACACCATCAAAGTTGTCACCTGATGTAGTGGAGGAATCGGAAGTGGCAGAGCAGTAGAAGGACATCCTGGCACACACCATGCATAGGGCATACAGGGAAGCAGCAGAAGGATATCCTGGCATGCACCACAACACAAAGGACACGCAAGGAACAGTGGAAGGACATTCTGGCACTCACTACAGTGTATGGATCACACAAGGAAAAGCCATCCTCTGATCCGTAAAGTGCCACTCAGAGCGCAGGGCGACATGGCTCCCCAAAGAGGCTTTTCAAGTGGTGTGGAGAAGAGAGTTGGCCAAAAGAGAGTTGAACAGTTGTGTTTGCCACTGGTGAGTCTCCTGATAACAAGCATAAAAGAGCAAATGTAACTGGCAAAGGGGGAGAAATAGATCCAAGTCACCCTGCTGGGAGGTGTAAGGACCATGGGAGAACATGGGATCCTAGAGCATTGCAGAATCATGCTCACCAGGCAGGGTAGGGGAATAAGTTACCCACGTGGTGAGATGGAGGACCCTGGATATCTTCCCTACCAGCCTGTTTAATGCTGGAAATTCCACCAACAGAGTCCTCCCTAAAGACTCTAGGGGAAATGTGGTACAGTAAGTGGGAAGAACTTCCCTCGTAAATTCCTATAACTTTTGCCCTAGTCCTCAGAGAAGGCTGATAATTTGCCAGGTTTGACTCTTTTTACTGTCCCAAAGTCTAGTACTATTTTTTTATTACTCCTCTGAATCACATATTAAGTATTCATTTTATATGTAAATTTTTTTTGAAAAATTAATTTCAAAGTTAATGGTATTTCATAATCTATTTTCTTCCTTTTTCCGTTGGTTGATGAAAACCCAAATAATGGAAAATAAATTTGCCTGTTATGTGATGCAAATGTATGCCTGCTCTGGCATTACCGACAGTGAGGTTCGCAAATTAATCACTGCTAAGGACACTTTCCCTGGGAACACCTTTGCGTCTCCATACACGTAAGTTTTCCTTTATCTTTGAAATATTATTAAATGAATTAAAACAGCACTTAATTATCCACAAACAGCCATTCATTAGATATCTTTCCTATGAAATACAGTTTAGCTCAGAAATCCAGGGAAGTCACTGGAGAGGAAGACAAGGAAGCCATCCTTAATGAAAACAAGCATGGCCCCAAGGCCATGTCCAAGAAGGACGCGTGTGAAGTATGATGCTTCCAGCCAGTTCACCAGCTCTGGGAGCCTGGACACGACCTTGGCAGGTCCGAAAGGGGGCACTCACCTCCAGGACCCATATGCTCTTTTCTGCTAATGAAAGCATAAGGAATCTTCCTAACTAAGAAGTCTTAACTTATTCAACTGAGATTCAATTTAATGTTCACTCCAACGACGTTCAAAATCATACAGAAAGAGAGTTCCGGCAAAATGGCGCTCTAGGCAGAAGCA
>NW_004443955.1:1132653-1150855 GCF_000243295.1 Trichechus manatus latirostris | reverse complement strand
AACAAAAAGAAAATCCTATTAAAAAATGGGCAAAGGAAATGAACAGACACTTCACCAAAGAAGACATTCAAGCGGCCAACAGACACATGAGGAAATGCTCACGATCACTAGCCATTAGAGAAATGCAAATTAAAACCATAATGAGATACCATCTCACCCTGGCATTACTGGCACGAATAAAAACACTGGAAATAACAAACGTTGGAGGGGCTGCGGAGAGATCGGAACTCTTATGCACTGCTGGTATGGAATGCAAAATGATACAACCATTTTGGAAAATGATATGGCCTTTCCTTAGAAAGCTAGAAATAGAAATACCATACGATCCAGCAATCCCACTCCTAGGAATACATCCTAGAGAAATAAGAGCTGTCACAGGAGTAGACACATATGCACACCCATGTTCATGGCAGCATTGTTCACATTAGCAAAAAGATGGAAACAAGCTAGATGCCCATCAACAGATGAATGGATAAACAAACTATGGTACATACACACAATGGAGTACTGTGCAACGAGAAAGAACAATGATGAATCTGTGAAGCATCTCATAACATGGATGAAACTGGAAGACATTATGCTGAGTGAAATAAGTCGATCACACAAGGACAAATATTGTATGAGACCTCTATTGTAAAAACTCATGAAAAAGTTTACACACAAAATGTAACAATCTTTGTTGGTTACAAGGGATGGGAAGGGTGAGGAGGGGAAATACTAAATAGACAATCGATAAGTGGTATCTTTGGTGAAGGGTGAGACAGTACACAATACCAGGGAAGCCAGCACAACTTGTACAAGGAAAGGTCATGGAAGCTCTATAGACACATCCAAACTCCCCAAGGCACTGAATTGCTGGGCAAGGACTGTAGGGACCATGGCCTCATGGAACATCTATCTCAACTAGCATAACACAGTTTATAAAGACAATGTTCTACATTCTACCTTGGTGGGGTCTTAAAAGCCTGTGAGCAGCCATCTCAGATACTCCCCTGATCTCACCCCTTCCGGAGCAAGGGAGAATGAAGAGAACAGGATACAAGAAAAAGATTAGTCCAAAGGACTAACGGACCACAGCTACCAAGGCTTCCACCAGACAGAGTCCAGTACAGCTAGGGGCTACCACTACTGACTGCTCTGACCAGGATCACAACAGAGAGTTCTGGACAGAGCTGTAGAAGGATGTAGAACAAAATTCTAATACACACGAAAAAGACCAGATTTACTGGCCAGAAAGAGACTGGAGAAACCCCGAGACTGTGGCCTCCAGACACCCTTTTAGCTCAGTGGTGAAGTCACTTCCAAGGTTCACCATTCAGCCGGGGATCGGACAGCCCCATAAAACAAAATGGGACTAATGAGGCACAGCAGTCCAGGGACAAGGACTAGAAGGCAGAAGGGGACAGGAAAGCTAGTGATAGGGAACCCAAGGTTGAGTAAGGACAGTGTTGACATGTAGTGGGGTTGTTAACCACTGTCTTAGGGCAACATGTGTACTGTTTAATGAGAAACTATTTTATTCTGTAAACCTTCATCTAAAGTGAGAATAGCAGCACAACTGGAAGAACGTAATCGATGTCACTGAATTGTGCATGTAGAAATTTTTGAAATGGTGTATCTTTGGCTATGTATATTTTCACCCAAAAAAAAAGGTCGAGAAGGGAGAGGGTTGACATGTCGTGGGGTTGTTAACCAATGTCATAAAACAATATGTGTACTGACTATTTAATGAGAAACTCTTTGTTCTGTAAACCTTCACCTAAAGTACAATAAAAAAAAAATTAAATCTTCTGACCCATTAGAAAAGTATTTTTTTAGATCTTTAATTATTCTATGTAATATTTTTGCAGTTTTCTGTATACAGGTCTTACATATGTTTTGTGAGATATATTGATGCTATTGTAAATGGCATAACTCTTGATATTGGTAACAGTGATGTCATCTTTCTTATTTTCCTCATTAGTTACACCAGAGATTTATCAATTATTATTGATCTTGTCAATGAACTAGTTTTTGCTTTTGTTTATTTTTCCTATTGTTGTTCCACTCTGGTCTTTATACTATTCTTTTTTCTGCTTACTTTTAATTGAATTTGTTCTTCTATTTCTAGTATCTTAGGGTGGAAGCTGAAGTCATTGATTTGAGCTATTTCTTCTTTTCTAATATAGGGTCACTATGAGTTGTAATCAACTCAATGGTAACAGGTTTAATATAGGTGAATAAAACCAAAAGAAAAATGAAAAAAACAGACGCACTGCAGTCGAGGTGATTACAACTCATAGCCACCCTATACACAGAGTAGAACTTCCCCGTAGAGTTTCCAAAGCTGTAAATCTTTATGAAAGCAGACTGCCACATCTTTTTCCTGCAGAGCAGCTGATGGGTTCGAACCACTGACCTTTCGGTTAGCAGCAGAGCATTTTAACCACTGCACCACCAGTGGTGTAAATTTTCTTCTAAATACTGCTTTAGATCAGAGACAAGTAAACTCTGGCTTGCATACTTGCCATGTTTTTAATAAATATATCTTTATTGGAAAACAGACATACCCTTTCATTTATGTACTGTCTATTACTGCTTTTGTGCTACAATGGCAGAGACGAGTAGTTTCCAAAGAGATTGTTGGTCCTCATGCCTATAATAGTAACTATCTGGCCATTTAAGAAAAAGTTTGCTGACTCCTGCTTTAGAAGATCTCACAAGTTTTTATATGTTCTGTTTTCATTATGCATTCAGTTCCAAATACTTTCTATTTACAATTTTAATTTTTTCCTTCACCTTTGATTCTTGGGTTATTTAGAGTATGTTAGTTTCCAGATATTTGAGGATTTTCTAAATACCTTTTTTATTCATTTCTAATTCAATGCAACTGTGGTCAGAGAACATATTTTGTATTACTTGAATCCTGTCAAATTTATTGAGACTTGTTGTATGTCCTAGAATATGGTCTAACTTGGTAAATGTTTCATGTGAATACACTTTCTGATATTGTTGGATGGAGTTTTCTGCAAGTAGCAATTAGGTCAAGTTGGCTGATAATGTTGTTCAAGTCTTCTATATCCTTGCTGATGTCCTGTCTACTTGTTCTATCAATCACTGTGAGAGATGTATTGATATCTTCAACTATAATTGACGATTTATCTGTTGCTTCTTGCCACTCTTTCAGTTTTTATTTCATGTATTTTGAAGCTTTGTCGTTGGTTGAATAAATGCTTAGGACTGTTATACCCTCTTTATGAACTTATCTCTTCATCATTATGAAATGTCCCTCTTTAATCCTGGTAATATTCTTTGCTCTGCAGTCTCCTATGTCATATTAATATAATAATTTTGTTCTATTAATATAACCACTCCAGCTTTCCTCCAATGAGTCTTAGTGTACTGTATTTTTTGCCATTCCTTTACATTTAATCTATTTGTGTCTTTGTATTTTAAGTGTGTGTCTTGTAAACAGCATATAGTTGGATCAAGCTTTTTGTTCCCTGCCTTTTAATTGGGACAATCCCTGCCTTTTAACTGGGATATTGTCTATTTACTTATATGTGGTTATTCATATGGTTAGGCTTAACTCCTGCTGTTTGACTCATGTTTGTCCCATCTATTCTTTACTTTCTTTTTCCTGCCTTCCACTGTATTAGCTGAATGTTATTTATGATTCTATATTACATACTTTGTCGGCTTATTAGCTGTTACTCTTTGTCTTGTCATTTTAATGGTTGCTTTAGAGTTTATAGCATACATTTTTAACTTGTCGGTCCACCTTCAAGTGACATTATGTCAACTTACATATTGTATGAGAACCTTACATTAGCGTACTTTAATTTCTTCTCTCCTGGTATTTATAATATTGATGTCATAATCTTACTTATACATATGTTATAAATCCCTTAAAATTATTTTTATTTAAACCCTTGCCTTTTAAAGTTATTTAAATAAGTAGAAAAAATCATATTAATTTACCCATGTAATTATCATTTCTGGTGCTCTTCATTCCTTTGTGTAGATCCATGTTTCCATCTGGTATTATTTTTCTTCTGCTTTAAGGACTTTCTTTGGCATTTCTTGCAGCACAAGTCTTCTGTTGACAGATTCTTTTAGCTTTTATATATTAGAAGAAGTCTTTTCTTATATATAAGGACATAACATTTTCACTCATATTTGAGTTGACGCTTTTTTTTCTTTTAGCACTTTAAAGACGTTGTCCCATTATCTTCTCACTTGCATTGTTTCTGAAGATAAATCTGTGGTCATCCTTTTTTTCTTTGTATGTAATGTCTTCTTTCCATGGCAAAAACCAAACCCGTTGCCCTTGAGTCAATTCTGACTCATAGCAACCCTACAATACAGAGTAGAACTGTCCCATACAGTTTCCAAGGAGCACCTGGTAGATTCGAACTGCCGACCTTTTGGTTACCAGCCATAGTGCTTAACCACTACACCACCAGGGTTTCCTTTTTCCATGGCAGCTTTTACAATTTTCTCTTTATTACTACTTTTGTACAATCTGAGTATGATGTGACTTAATGTAGTCTTCTTGTGTATTGGGTTCACCTCTTGATCCTGTGGGTTTACACCATTCATAAAATTTGGAAATATTGAGATTATTTTTTTTCTTCATTGTTTTCCTGTTCCCTGCCTTCTTTGGAAACTAGAATTACATGTTAGACCACTTGAAGTTTTCCCATAGTTTATTAATGTTTTTAATTTCCTGTATTACCTTTTCACTCTGCTTCAGTTTTAAATTTTTTTATTGCTATGTTTTCAAGTTCACTAATCTTTCCTTCTGCAATCTCTAATCTACTGTTAATCCTATCCTGTATGTTTTTTCTCTCAGACATTATAGTTATCATCTCTAAAAGTTTTATTGGGGCCTTTTTTATATCTTTTGTGTTTCTACTTAATAAGCACCTAGAACACAGTTATAATAATAGTTTCAATTACCTTGCCTGTTAATTCTAAACTAACATCAGTGTCTGTTCTGGATTGGTTTATAATTTTCTCGTTGTCCACGGGTCATATTTTCTTGCTTCTTTCCAAAAAGATTGCCTAGAAAATCTTTTATTGGATGCCAGACATTGTGAATTTTATCCTATGTGTTGTTGGATACTTTCATATTCCTGTAAGGATTCTTGAGGTTCGTTCTGGAATGCAGTTAAATTACTTAGAAACAGTTTGATTCTTTGGGGTCTTTAAGATATTTTAGGTGGAACCAGAACAGTGTTTAGTCTAGAGCTAATTATTCCACACTACTGAGGTAAGACACTTGTGGGTACGCTACCCAGTGCCCCATTAATTAAGAGGTTTTCCAGTCTATCTAGCAGGAACAGACATTATTCCAAGTCCTGTGTTAGTAGCAAGCACTCTTCCTTCTAATCTTTTTTGGGTTGTTCTCCTCCTGGCCTTGAATAGTTTCCTCACATGTGTGCACTGATATGAATACTATGATGAATACTCAAGGGGAACCCTCTTGAACTTTGGGGTTCTCTCTGTGTACAGCTATTTCCTCTCTGATACTCTGTCCTACAAACTCTAGCCACCTTGGTCTTCCAATATTGTAAGTTCCATCTCCTCAACTCTGGAAGTCCAATGGCCTCACCTGGATTTCTTTCCCTGTAAGACATCCTGGAAACTCCAGGCAGTGATCTGGGCCATCATAGGGGTCAGATCATTTGTTTCCTGTCTCTCAGAGATCACTGTCTTTTGTTGCCTGATGTCCAGTGTCTTTATAACCATTGTTTCATGTATTTTTTTTTAATTATTGTCTCAAGCAAGAGAGCGAATCTAGCACCTTAGACTGGTCAAAAGCAGAAGTTGTGCTATCTATTCTATCCATGAATAACCACACACAAACATTCCGGGAGACTATGTGCACCAAAATATTTAGGAGAGTTTTCTCTTGATGGGGAGATTATGACAAATTTTTTATTTGTGTATACGTGTGTGCATGATTTCTATTTCCTACAAGGTATTATTGTACAATAAAAATAATAAAACAAGTACTTTTTTAGAAATAGTTCTCTCCTATGTGTATCTGGTGCATCCTGAGTGACAAATGGCCCTAAAACAAATTACAGGTCTCTGTCACCCTCTGATGTATACAAGGTGACATGATTATGGGCAGAGCAAAATCTACGCAATGACTCAGCTCATCAGCAAGGCTAGGGAATGTTACCAGGTGGTTTTCCAGGGCAACCAGGGAATGTAAACTTTAGCCAAAGCATTCAAGGTATACCTGAATCTCTAGAACATGGTGTGGCCCACAAAGTGACCATTAGCATCTTAGAACCATGAACTCTCAAAGGTTTAAATATTTTTATGGAAGATGGCATGCATATACAAGCACACTTCACAGACATACACAAAAACACATCATCTACAATAAATAAAAAATAAATAAAGCATTTGTACTGATACCTCAGAGAAGGGAGATTGAAAAACTTTTGATGACCAAAAATGACAAATGCAACCTAATTACATAGTTCTAATTTTAACCCTTTAAGACATGTAAAACACCATTTGCATTCTCTTTATCTAATACTTTGTCTTTACTGTAGTATAAAAATAAATTATATATTAATAATTATAAGGCCTTTAAAAAATGTCTAAAGTCCTTCATTTTGTGACCATTCTTAAAAAAAAAAAAATTCTTAAGTTCTTCATCCATGAAGAACCACCGTCAGTGAAGATTTCATCAACTACTGTTGAGAAGAAAATCTCATATCTTCAGTAAGAGGAGATAGATCATTTAGTTCTTAATACTAGTTGGGAGAAACCTCAGTTCTACTAATATAATAAAATAATATAATACACTGTGATTAAATAGATTGTATTATTCAATCATTTGTTTTAAAATTTATCAGAATGAGAGTGAAACCAATTCAGACCACTTAGCTCTACATTGGAGGGTCTGTCAACTAATATCCCACTCTTGACATGGCCACTATGAAGACATAGATGAGCTTGAGGTTCCATGTTGGATAGAGTTCTAAGTGGGAAAGATGAGGGCTACATGTATTGGAAGTAACCCTGTATACTAGTACATACCATCTTCCTCAACTCTTGGTTGGAAACAATAATGACATTTGGTGGGTCCCCAATGGCAGTGGCAGCTCCTCCAATGTTTGTGAAAATCACTTCTGCAATCAGGACTTGTCTTGGATCAAGGTTGAGCACTTCACATAATCTGTCACAAACAGAGGAAAATGAAAGTTGTTTCCCTTGCATTCATATTTTAAAAGGCCTGTGGGCCACCCAAATATTTTTAAAACACTTGATTGTACAAGGAAGGCATACAAACATAACTATGGGCAAGACTGGGAGACAAACAATGACAATGTGGTGAGAGATTAGAGCTCAGGTTAGAGGTGATTCTGAGAATATTTCTTCCCAAAGTTAACCCACCACATGACCCATCAGTCTGATGCCCCAGGCACCCACAGGTCTGGAGGGAGTTCCCTGTGGGCAGGTCCCCAGGGAAGGGCAGGCCCTAGCCCAGACTCTCTGAGTCTGGCTGGAGGGCAGCAGAGAAGCATCCCACCCAATGATGCATAGCAAGCCTATTGCCACAGTCTCTCCCTCCCCTCTCCCCACCTTTCCCTTCTATGATGCGAAATCCCTTTCCCTCAGTCCATAAGCTCCCCTTCACCTCTTCCCTTTAGCTACTAAACATGGGCTTCTTCCTTGTGAAATGAACACACACCCTATAGCAATGGTTCTCACATACAGTTGTTCTCACTAGAGTTATCCGGGAGCCCAGGCCCACCCAGACCAGGTCTAAAGCTCCCAGGTGATCCCAGTGCACATAGGTGAGTAACACTGCTCTAAAGAGAGTTTAGAAAATGCATGACAACGTCTTCCACACCTGCCCATCCTGCAATTCCCACTTCCGTATAGAAGTTGGGCCTTGGGTCTTCAGGCTGGCAGGAGGTCCTACTGCATTCAGCTGTCCCTCTGTCAGATTGAGTCACATAGCCCTTCTCTTTACTGGTTTCAGGGATGGACTGGCCCATGGAGCCATGTAGAAGCTGATGAAGTAACAATATTTGGGGACCCGAAGCAGGAGCAACCCCACAAATGAGCATCAGGCCCCCAGTCATCAGCATCACTCAGTGGAGAAGACGCATAAGAATCTGCTTCCAGCAAGAAAACCACAGGTGTGCATTGGTAAACCACCCAGGCAACGCACAGAGAAAACTTCCAGTTTGAACGGGCCACAGACTCCTACTATTCAGTCCAAAGGCAAAATAAAACCATCAAAGCTTGAAAGTTGTGAGACGATAACATGTGAATCTTAGAATTGTAAACCTTGGATCTTGAAAGATGTGATTTTAGACTAATGAACGGAATACCTGCTGTAGCATAAAATGAGAAAGCCAAATCCTGGAGAAGTGAGGATATCACTTAATGCTGACAAGGCTGAAGAGATCCTCTTGGTCAGAACCACACAGGGATTCTGGGAATACAACACCTCCTGGCCTAGGAGCCGCTTCCAGAACAGAGCAACACTGCAGTGAGACTTGGCACAGTCAGTGTCATGGATTGAACTGTGGCCCCCCCAAAATGTGTGTTAACTTGGTTAGGCCATGATTCCCAGTGTTGTGTGGTTGTCTTCCACTTTGTGATTGTAATTTTATGTTAAAGAGGATTAGGTGGGATTGTAACACCACCCTTACCCAGGTCTCATCACTGATCCAATCTAAAGGGAGTTACCCTGGGGTGTGGCCTGCACCACCTTTTATCTTACATGAGATAAAAGGAAAGAGAAGCAAGCAGAGAGCTGGGGACCTCATACCACCAAGAAAGAAATGCTGGGAGCAGAGCTTGTCCTTTGGACCCGCAGTCCCTGTATGGAGAAGCTCCTCGTCTGGGGAAACATTGATGAGAAGGCTGGCAGAGAAAGAAAGCCTTCCCCTGGAGCTGACACCCTGAATTTGGACTTTTAGCCTACTTTATTGTGAGGAAATAAATTTCTCTTTGTTAAAGCCATCCACTGTGGTATTTCTGTTATAACAGCACTAGATGACTATGACAGTTGGCTAATGTGGTGGCTTTCAGATAAGTGTCTGCCACAGAGAGCTCTGGTTGGAGGAGAGCAGGTGTATGGCCCAGGATTGTGCCCTGGGGCCTGCTTTTTGCCCCGAGGTGTCCAAAGGGCATGATTTGAAACGTCAGTAGTGCAGATTACCCTTCTTAATGCCCTCCAAACACTTTCACTCCATCATTCATTTACCCTCAGAAGAAGCCACAGGTCCTCAGAGATGATGGTGTCCCATCCTGCCCAGGAGAGGTGATGGGTCCATCCTCTCCCACCCTGAATCCCCGTCTGCACATGGGTCAGGACAACAGACAGCAAATGGGCAGACCTAGGCTGGAGCCCAAGTCTCCCACAGCGACAGCAGCGGACCAAGTGGGCAGCTCAAGCCTCTGCTAGGTAGGGATGCAGGGAGCTGACTTGCTCCCTGCTCCTTCCATCCTTCCTCCTCCCCTTCCCTCCCCACACTCCCAATTCTCTATGACTCTCCCGCTCTCCAGAGGCCAAATGCCTTCTCCCCAGGAGTCTCCTGAGCTGGAAGTAGCTCCCTACGGCAATTTTGAAGGCACTTATGTCACAAGCCTCAGGGTCCAGGCTGGCTCCTCATCTCATCTAATTCCCAAACAGGTCATCACTGTGATGACAAAAACCAGAAGAGTGCAGCTGAAGGACCCACCAGCTAATGCTGGCCCCTCCCTGTGAGGCCCTGCGGGGTACCTGCCCTGTCACTCTTAAACCACCAGGGCCAAGCTGAGTGCTGTACATGACAAGTCTAAGCAGGGAGGACACAGGCCTGGGGCCAAGGCTGATAGAACTTAAAGAATATAAAGTATGGATACAAGATCTGACCCATGGCCCGGAAGGCTGCAGGAGATTCTGGGAAGTAGTCTCTGGCGCTCATTAAATGCTGAGTGATTGAAGTGGATGGAATTAAAAGAAGCTGAATTTCTCACTCTCCAAGTGTCCCTGCAGAGCCTTGCCAGACTGGCCCTGACTCCACTCAGCCTGGTCAGTCCAGCAGCCTTCTGGCCCCCATGACAACCTCTCCAGTCCTCACGCTAGGCACTCCTGTGCTGCTCAGAGACAGGAGCCTCCCAGCCATCTGAGTCACCTGAGGCCATGGATGGGAGGGCGTGCAGGGACAATAGCCTCTAGTACCTGGTTGTTAGTGGTATGGATTAAAGTCTAATCTCCATGAAAGCAAGGCCTGTGTCTTCTCATTCCTTGCAAGTGTTTCTGCAGCAGCTGTGGCCACCCTCACAGCTGTCACAGTACTACAGCCATGTGGTGTTGGAACAGTGCAGCATGGCTTATACAAAGCACTTGCCAACACAGCAGCTCAACTGAAACTTGTAGGCCCGTGAGGTGAGCAGATGGGCATTCTCACGGGTGCAAAGATGGAGCCCTGAGCAAGGCTGTCCAGGCAGAACCACACCTTCTGCGAGCCCAGTCAGAACACCTGTGGCAGAAGCATGCTGCATACCTGATGGTCACAGGAGTGAAGAGCAGCATGGTGGTGACATTGTCTAAGAAGGCAGAGAGGATGGCAGCAATGAAACACAGCATGATGATCATGGGCCACACTCTTCCCCGGGAGAACTGGTAGGCCTGCAGCACACACACACAAAAAGGAACAAGACAGATCATTGGGGTCATGCATACGTGGCATTGTTCATTAGTAACGCTAAAGGTGATTAAATAGTATCTTAAAATAAGTTTAAATAAATAAGTTTTCAATTGTTAAAAAAAACAAGCACACCAGTAGTCTTTACACTAGTTTTGCTCTCCTCT
Organism: Trichechus manatus latirostris; assembly: GCF_000243295.1. Lineage (NCBI taxonomy): Eukaryota > Metazoa > Chordata > Mammalia > Sirenia > Trichechidae > Trichechus > Trichechus manatus. The sequence goes on along the minus strand of NW_004443955.1, from coordinate 1,140,033 downwards.
TGCTGATTCTGAATGATAGAACCATCAGCCCTTTGCAAATTCTGAAGGTCAGAACATGCTGGTGGGTTCCCCCAGGGTTGCGGTTATGAAAGTGAATATGCTCAATGTTTAGAAAGCAATCATTAAAATTATTTTACCAAAAACAAAGTAATCAGAGGCTGATGACTTGAAATATTTGCATACTCTAAAATGCAAAACAATTTTGATGTGTAGCTCTCAACCTGCCAATTTATGTAATATTACACAAACATTCAATCTCAGTACTCTTCTCCTTGATCTTCTTCAGGTATTTATCGAGAAGCTGAGAGTACTGCTCAGAGCCATATTACTTCTTAGCACTGCAACTGTACCGGCTTTACAGACATGATTTTTCAAAAGGAAGGCAGGATTTTAAAATATTTGCTTCAATGATAGTTTTATTTACTAAATACGTAATAGTGGGAAAATATATTAATTAATTAATATACAACTATTAAATGCTACGTTTAACCTACCTTCACAGCACAATAATCAAAAAATCCAGTGTCTGAAAATATGGCTACTAAGATCATCTATGGGAGAACAAGAAACAAAAGACAAGGAGAATGTTTTAGCAGAGCAGTGTTTCACAATGGTCAGAGTAATGTTATATAAGCCATGGCTCTAAGAGAAAGCTCCCCCACCACCGCGCTCTGCATCTCTCATTGAAAGGCCTTCACTTCATCATCTTGTCACTCACTTCTGTTCCACGAGAACTAATTAGCTCCCTGAAGGGAGGCTCTTTCAAGTGCTTTGGCACCTACCTTCTAGTCAGGGATTTGTCCAGGAGACGCAGTATCATTCCATCTTATCCTTACAGCAAATACCAGGCATTACTATTATTCTCCACTTACAAACTAGAGAAGTGAGGTGACCCGCCCAATCACAGAGCTGGAGGCAGGTAAGGAGTGGGCCAGAATGTGGACTCTGCACCTCACTGTCCACACATGCAACAGTTTAGACATTTTAAGATTTTAAAGCTGGGTTAAATTTTGTTTTTTTAAAGTAATTAAACTGATTGTTGTCACAAATCTTATCAAGGCATATAAATAAGAGCAGTTACATTGAAAGGATTGTTCTCTGGGATCTGTATGAACACAGCATGCCTACTCACTCATGTCTCTTTCTAGTGATGACAGTGATTTGATGAGAACAACCATTCTAAATGTTAATAAAAAGTCATGTTTCATTTATTCAAAATCTAAACTACCAGACATTTCAACCAGCCTGAACTTTCTGGAAGATTCTGTATTTCACTTTCTACAATGGTAGTTTTGAACTTGGAGTGAGAAAATGCAGGTTCAAAGCCTGATTCTGCCACTTAGTAGTTCAACTTTGATCAAAAAACTATTTAACCCTCTGTACTGTAATTTTCTCACCTTCTAATTTTTCATATCTTGTAAGGTCATTGTGATAATTCAGTAAAAATGTAAATTAAAGTACTTGGTAAATTGTAGGCCCAATTTTTTTTCAAATAGACTGTATGAAACAAAAATGTCCAAAAGTCAGTTTAGACCCAGTACAAGTATCTATCTTATCTAAAGTGACCATTGATGTTCATTCTAACACAAAATGGCCACTGTGGAGGCTGTTTGCAGAACTTGGTGCTTCTCGTCACACTGAAAGTCCCAGGCCCATATGACTGGATCGGTCTCGTGTGGTTCCTGTGGTCGTGTTGAAGCAGGGCCACATATTAGCCTCCAGAGTCACCCAACAAACCAAGACAGGGGGTTGGCTGCCATGACAAAATTACAAGACTATCTTTGCATTCCCACAGTTCTAGAATCATAGAACTTGCAAGGATTTGCTGAATTTACTCAGTTAAGAAAAGCCAAATTAAATCACTCATTTACGTTTTTCAGAAGAACGGATTTTATAAGACATCTGGTATGCCTTCCTTCATTCAGATGCCCAAGCCTTATATGCATTTCAGGACTCAACACAAACATTAGTGTCTCTGGGATGCACAAGTCAGGTCACTGCCTGCACCTCCTATACTTCACCCCAAAGATGGTGCAGTGCTAGTTTGGGTAAGATTGAAGTCAAGGGTAGTAGGCCCTTCACTCTGCAGCCTGCTTTACATAGGATGGGTCCCCTAGCCCAGAGAGAAGAAGCTCTCCCTTCAAATCATCTGCTGTCCAGGCCCTTGTGAAAGTCTACTGATTATAGTTACATTGAGCTATGACTGTGTCCTACACTAGCCTGCTTGTGCTATTAAAGCTCCCTTATAGCAAGCCGACTTGGTGCCATTTCTCACAGATCACAGCTGCCTTGCACAGAGTGGCCACTTGACAATGTCAATGACAAAAACACAAACTATTACTTAGGGACCATTTCTTCCTTTAAATGTGAAATGTTCTTTTCCAATCACCAAAACTTTTTTATGGTTCATTAATTTGAGATATTCCATTTTATATTTTAAGGGCAGTAACTCGAAAATAAGAAGCGCTGGTGGCGCAGTAGTTAAAGCACTCAGTTGCTAACCAAAAGGTCTGCAGTTCGAACCCAGCAGCTGCTCTGTGGGAGAAAGATGTGTCAGTCTATTTCCATAAAGATTTACAGCCTTGGAAACCCTGTGGGGCAGTTCTACTCTTTCCTATAGGTTCACTATGAGTTGGAAATGACCTGATGGCACTGAGTTTGGTTTTGGGTAACCCAAAAATATCCCTAAATTTTTTAGATGGTAATTTTTTTTCACTATCAAACAGGTCTTAGACTTAAAGTTCTGACTAACTATAGAGTATCAACCATTTGATTCCTTCCCAGGACAAATTAGCTAGATGCACACTGACACTTTTCAGTCAAGCCCTAGCCGTTAAGCAGCGAAGTGTTTTTAACAGAATGAAGGATCAGCAGCAGCAGCAAAAGAGACAGTCTCAGTTACAGTGGTTTGAGTCATGCCCTCTGGAAGGGCTGCAATTACCATGCCGAACAGGAGGGCCAGGGTCTCAAAATCAATCCACTCCACCACGTGGCTCAGTCTAGGTCTCTGCAATCAAAGATAAATGTGCCAGTTAGTCTGGTGCCTACCTCCACACCCATAACAAGCTGTACAAATGTCTTGCTGCTTACTGCACCCATCGTCAGCCCGCAGCTAGAATCATACCACCCACTTGCCTTTGAGGTATAACACCCCTCAAAAACAGCAGTGACAAAGTCATTTCTAATGACAAGCCTACACATTTAGTAATTTAAAAAAGACCCTGTTCCTGGCGATTCCATGAGGACATATTGCCCGAATTGCAGGGCTGGCCTTGTCAGGTACGGCCTTAGTGGTGTCCACCTCTGCTTTCCTGGGTGCAGTGATCTTCAGCCAGGATGACAATAACCGTTTGTCCTACATTTCAAAGCACTCCCCCTGCCCTCTCTCATTTCTCCCTCTGACCACTTGTGGAGCAGGGAAGGTAGGCGTCATCACCCCACTCTACCAGTGGGGATTGGGAGCTCAGAGGCTGTGCTGCTTGGAGGCTGGCTGGAGGGAAAAGACTGCCCAGTGGCCCAAAGCCAGCGCATCTCCCTAGAGTATGTGCCAGGTCTGTGCCATATAAGTGATGTTTGAAACAAAACAGCACACATAGTTGTTATTCCTAACAATTAATAAAACTAATGGCGGTGTTATGCATGCTTTCTGTTATGTTCTCAAATTTTCTCACTATTATGTATGCATCTATAATGCTTTTACACTGTTTTGATGCTTTCATAATGTTTGTAAACACCTATGTATAAATCACTATTATGTATATTTATATGATGCTTTTTCCACTGTTATCATGTTTTTATAATGCTTTTAAACACCTATGTGTAAGTCACTTATAATGTGAAGTTAGAAATGGAAAATTTCTGGACTTAGAAATAGAAACATGAATACTTCCTTAATGCCCCTTAACATTAACTATAAGTCATTAGAAAGCTGTTCTCCCTGACAAAGTGGGAGAAAGGTGTGGAGCAGAACTCAAATTTATGTAACAAGACCAGACTTAATGGTCTGAGACTAGAAGTAACACCGAAGCCATGGCCCCCAGACGCTGTTAACCCAGAACTGAAACCATTCCCAAAGCCCACTCTTCAGATAAAGATTAGACTGGACTGTAAAACATAAAATAATATTAGTGAAGAGTGTGCTTCTTAGTTCAAGCAGATACACGAGACCAAATAGGCGGCTCCCGTCCGGAGGCAGGATGAGAAGGCAGGAAGGGACAGGATCTGGTTGGATGGACAGATAGACATGGGAAACCCAAGGTGGAAAGGGGGAGTGTGCCGTCATATTGTAGGAATTGCAACTAGTGTCACATAACAATATGTGTATGGATTTTTGTACAGGAAATTAACTTGAGCTGTAAACTCTCACCTAAAGCACTATATATATATATATATATATATATATATATGCATATAGATACATATATAAAAAGGTTTATCCTGACCAACATAAAAAAAAAAGTTGTTCCAAACTTGGAAATAGATAAAGTATGTCATAAATTACTTTCCTAAACTGGGCTGTGCACCTTCACTCTCTGATAATGGAATGTAACATTCATCAACTTTATAAATTAGCAAGACATAAATATGTTACTAAATAATAGCCATAATTTTTAATTAATTAACTTAGCCTTGAAACATATGTAGTAAATAAGAACATATATATGTCATGCTTTAATTGGCAATAATTCAAATCTCTATAAATCAGCAAAACGTAAGTATGTCATACAACCATGCCCCTAATTGGCAATAAAGCATACCAATTATAGTTGGACATGACAGCACACATGGTATATAAATCCATAGATCTCTGCTCATTTTTGGAGAAGACAGAAGCAAAAGGTCTCTCTGACTTTCCGACTCTCTGTCTGAAGACTGACAGCCTGCTGAGATATTTCTCGTCACAACCAGCTTCAGACTGTAGCTAAAAGGGGCCTCTTCTGAGTTCCTCCTGAAACCACTCGTTAACAGTAAAAGCCTAAAGTCTAAAAGATTTGGACTCTGACATTTAAACTAACATTGTAATTGTCAACTCTGATTCTCCAATGTTAAATGAATGTCTTCAGGTCTTACTTGCATTCCTTGCCATGACTATCTTGAAAAAAAAACAAAATGAATTTATGTATGACAAATCTGAATATATCTTTATTTATTCTAAAGATAAAATCTGCCAGGACAAGTGGTTTTATGTCTAAGTTCTAGGGTTTGGGACATTTTACCTTTAGTGTTAGCATTTGTTTACACCAACACTAGCCAGGGAAAAGTTCAAGTTCTTGCTACTGTTTTCAGGTTGGTCCTACATTCAAATTTTAAATTAAAAAATAATAAGTAACTGAACATACACATAATTTGTTAAACTGGGTATTCTTAAACGGGTTATTATTGAAAGGCATCTAGTAATTGTTTCAGGACAATTCTTTAAATTCCATACACTTGTTTTCAAATCCATTTCTGTGTGCTGCAACCTTTGGGGACTCCTTAATTCCACCCAACATCAACCCTCCACCAACACCAAGTTTCCCTCTCCAGCATGTTCCTGAAGATGGACCATCCTCAGACCCCACGTATGCATCTCCAGGGGCCTCCTGAGGTCTACAGGACACAGCCCCAACCCTCTTCCCAGCCAGGTGATCTCCTCTAACTCCCAAGAGGACACGACCTATGTCTAGCACTAGCACCACTCAGCTATGTGACCCTGCACAGATGCATGGACTTGACGAACCTTTCCTCAACTGTATGTAACATGGGAAATCACACCACTGTGATGTAATAAAATTAGATGAAAAATATTCATCAAGATAAAAGTTTGTTAGTTCAAACCTCTAGCACGATTCCTGGAGGAAAATGTGGAAAAAGCATATTAAAGAATGAGAAACACCAGGTTGAGTCCAATTTCTGGTATGTCTTTGAGTCTGACATTATTTGAAACTTACATCGCCAATCATGGCCAGTGCTGCTAACGCTGCAAGGGAGCCCAACATGGCGGCCAAGGTTCTGTGGATGATCTAGAAGGAAACAGGAAATTAGGGGAGAAATTTGTATTCAGTTCTCAAGGGACTTAAACAAAAGCCTGCGCTGATACGAGTATCTGTCTATGTCTCCATCTATACCATGTCTACTAAGACAATAAATAGATCACAGGTTAATTTCAGGGTCTGGACCCCACACCACCACCACCAGTCTGCCTTCTAAAGAAAGTTGCTTTCATTTCCTGAACAATTAGATGACCCTAAAAAGACCGTAGAAGGCTGGATAAAGTACTTTCTATACAGAAGCCTGCAATAAATCGTCATTAATTATTTGCCGTGTAATCCCTATGCAACTGGACCATTAATTATGCAACATAAATCAATTCTAATTGCTAAGACTGTTACTAAACTAAAGGTACTCAGCCAAATGCTTAATCTAATTAAGAGTTCAATGTCATCACTGAATCACAAAAGTATCTTTGTATTTCATTATTATTCAAATGGGAGTGAAATTTCTAAGACAAAATCTAAAGAAAGGAAAGCGTAGACACCAACCCTTATTTCCCACTAGTGTTTCCAGAGTAAGCATGACATGGATGTGCCAGCCAAGGGCGTCCATAAAGGGAGACACACAGAGGAACCCTCCATCAGCCTTTCCCCCCTCTAATACTTGCAGAGAATCCACTTCAGCCTTTGTTCCCATCTAACTCACTTTTTAAAATCGCTTTATTGAGGTATATTTTACATACAATAAAGTTCAGCCATTTCACGTGCACAATTCAACGATTTTTCGTAACTTACCAAATGGTGCAACTATCACCAAAAATCAGTTTTAGAACATTTTCGTCCCTCCAGTAAGACTCCCTCGTGCCCATTTAGAATAAATTCTTGTTTCCATCCTCTTAACAATATTAAGACTTTCAATTCATGAAGTTGAAATGTTTCTCCGTTTAGATTTTCTTTAATTTCTCTCAGCAAAGTTTTGTAATGTTCACTTCTTTCGTTACTAAATATTTTGTTCTTTTGATTTATCATGATCTTAATTTTATTTTCAGATTGCTTATAGCTTGTATGTAGAAATACAACAGATTTTTTTCTAGTTGATCTTGTATCTTGTGACCCTGCTGTACTTGTTTATTAGTTCTAATATGTTTTTGTATGGATTCTTTAAAATTATACTTTTGTACATGCAGGATCATGTCATCTGTGAATAAGGGCAGTGCTGTTCTTTCTTTCTAATATGGAAGACTTTAATTTCCTTTATGGCCTGGCTGTACTGGCTAGAACCTCCAGTACCAGGTTAAGTAGAGAAAGTAAGAGAATTCTTGTCTTGTTCCTGACCTTAGGAGGAAAGCATGAAGTATGTTTGTTGTAGGGTTTTTTTTTTAATCATAATAATTTTTAATACTGATTT
>NW_004443955.1:1098401-1132553 GCF_000243295.1 Trichechus manatus latirostris | reverse complement strand
AAAATATATTAATAAAATTAAATTCAACTGTTTCTTTTTACTTTTTTATCACGGCTAATAGAATTTTTTCTTCTTTTTTTAATAATATTTTATTGTGTTTTTGGTGAAAGTTTACACAGCATATTAGGTAATCATTTAACAATTCCTGCACAAATTGTTCAGTGAAATTAGTCACATCTTTCACAATGTGTCAACATTGTTGTTAATTCTGTTTTGTTTTTTCCATTTCTAGTAATTTAGTTTCCTTGCCCCCTTACCTTCTCATCTTTGTTTTAGAGTAATACTTGACCATTTGGTCTCACATAGGTTTTTTAATTTTTTTTTTTATTTTAAAATTTAAATTTTTTAAATATTTTTTAAAGGAGTTATACTCACAGGTGATATTCTTTATTTTATGAGCCAATCTGTTATTTAGCTGAAGGATGATCTCAGGGGATAGTTTCAGTTCAAGGTTTAAAGAGTATCTCCAGGTGATAGTCTCAACGAGTCCTCTTGTCTCAACCGGTCTAGTAAGTCTGGACTTTGTAAGAATTTGAGTTCTGTTCCACATTTTGCTCCAATTCTATCAGGATCCAACTATTGTGTCCCTGATCAGAACAGTTGTCAGTACTGGTAGCCAGGCACTATCCAGTTCTTCTGGTCTCAGGGTAGACAAGGCCATGTTTCATGTAGACGATTAGTCCTATAGACTAATTTTTTTTCTGAGTCTTTGGTTTCCTTCTTTCTTTTTTGCTCCTGATGAGTAAAGACCAATAGTTGTATCTTAGATGGCCACTCACAAGCTTCTAAGATCCCAGATACTACTCACCAAACTAAGATGTAGAACATAAATTTTATGAACTATATTATGCCAGTTGACAGAAATGGCCCACTAGACTATGGTCTTAATCTTTCAAACCCAGGAAACTAATCTTGTGAGGTATTTGGATATGTCTATGAAGTATCCATAACCGTACCCTCTATGTGGTTTATTATAATATGAATATATATGCATGCACACACATGTATATACATAAACATATAGATACATCTATCTTTGCACATATATGTACACATATACATGGCATAAACATATATGCATCTATACATGTGTATGTAACCATACACACATATTTTGGATGTTGTTGGGGTTATTGGAAAATTATATTTCTCATATCCTTTACTAAAAACATCTTTTTCTCTTGCATAATTCTTAGTGACAGCTGTCCTAGTTATCTAGTGCTGCTATAACAGAAATACCACAAGTGGATGGCTTTAACAAACAGAAATTTATTCTCTCGAAGTTTAGGAGACTAGAAGTCCAAATTCAGGGTGCCAGCTCCAGGGGAAAACTTTCTCTCTCTGTCGGCTCTGGGGGAAGGTCCTTGTCATCAATCTTCCCCTGGTCTAGGAGTTTCTCAGCACAGGGACCCCAGCTCCAAAAGATGTGCTATGCTCCCTTATTTGGGTGGCCCCATTCTCCTAGTTTAAGTGGTGACCCTACCCCCTTGGCCCTGGCAGGCCCCATTCTTCTGCCCTTTGGGTATGGCAGCCCCACCTCCTCTGCTTTAAACAGCAGATTCAGTTCCATCCCTCTGGTACTCATGAACAGCAGCCCCACACTCCAGAACTGAGTCAGTGAAGATCTGACTCTTTGAAACCTAGGAGGCCATGGCCCTATGCTCTGAGACCCAGCAGGCCATGGTTCTATCCTTTGAGACCCCAGAGGTTATGGCCCCACCTTTTGAGACTGATGTAGCTCTGTTTCCTGTGCTTCTTGTCTCTTCACCTTCTGTCTCCTGGTTCCTTGGCCTCTCAGTCCCTCAGGCCTCTTGAGCCAGCTGACCCTCTGCCCTGCACGGCCAAGTGTTACAAAGCTCTTTAGCACTACCAGTAAGTGCCCAGAGGCACCCTACTCTACCAGTAAGCCTCCTGTCTGAAGGCATTCAGCTCTCTTGCTCTGTGGATCGGTAAGCCTAGCTCTGCTGACAAGTGCCCAGAGGCATACCACTCAGCCAGGAAGCCTTCTGTCTGAAGGCACTCAGCTCTCTCACTCCATGGGTTGGCTCCCGCACGATCTCATGCCAATTTCCTGGTTCTGCTGCCACCAATTCTTTGCCGCAGCTTCTCACCATCTGTGCCATCTCTGGTGTTACAGCTTTCCTCACTTCCTTCTGAGCCTTCACCAGAATTGCCTTTGACATCCATAATTCTACCAACAGTCTCTTCAAGGCAATCTAGGCTTTCACTATTAGGCACCTTAAAACTCTTCCAGCCTATACCCATTACTCAACTCTAAAATCACTTCCACATTGTAGGTATCTGTTAGAGCAGCACCGCCCTCCTGGTACCAAATTCTATCTTCATTAACTAGTGCTGCTATAACAGAAATACCACAAGCAGGTGGCTTTAACAAACAGAAATTTATTCTCTCTCAGTTTAGGAAGGTAGAAGTCCAAAATCAAGGTGCCACTTCCAGGGAAAGGCTTTCTCTCTGTTGGTTCCAAGAGAAGGTCCTTGTCAACAATCTTCCCCTGGTCTAGGAGTTTCTCAGGGCAAGGACTTTGGATCCAAAGGACATGCTCCACTCCTGACTCTTCTTTCTTGTTGGTAGGAGGTCCCCCTCCTCTCTGCTCGCTTCTCTTTTATATCTCAGAGATGGACTCAAGATACAACCCTAATCCTGTAGATTGTGTCCTGCCTCACTAACATAACTGCCTCTAATCCTACCTCATTAACATCATAGAGGTTAGGATTTACCATGCATAGGATAATTATATCAGATCACAAAATAGAGGACCATCACACAATACTGGGAATCATGGCCTAGCCAAGTTGACATACATTTTGGGGGAACACAATTCAATCCACAACAACATTTACCTTGGTCAAGCTGTGTGCACTTCTCCCACATTTGGTGCTGCCTTTCCCATCACCAGAAGTAACAAGTGTCTATTATCTAGAGAGTAATTTCCCCTCCCCCTCCCACCCATCCCTGGTAACTATCAATGAATGTTGGTCTCTATATATATCTATTACTGTCTTCTTATAAAAGTGAGATCATACAATATTTGTCCTTTTGTAATGAAATTATTTCACTCAGGAAAATGTCCTCCAGATTCATCCATGTTATGTTTCAAGAATTCATCATTATTCTTTATGGCTGCATAGTATTCCATTGTATGGACATACCACATTGTGTTTATCCATTCATCCACTGATGGACACTTAGGTTGTTTCCAGCTTTTTGCTATTGTGAATAGTGCTGTAATGAACATAAGTGTGCATATGTCTGTTCATGTCTCTATTAGATTTCTAGCATATATACCTACAAGTGGGATTGCTATTTCTAGTTTTTTAAGGATGTATCATACTGTTTTCCATAGTGGTTGTACCACTTTACAGACCACCAGTAGTGGAGAAGGGTTCCAATATCCCCACATCCTCACCAACATTTATTGTTTTCTGGATTTTTTGGTTTTTTGTTTGTTTTTGTCAGTGTCATTTTAGCCAGGGTGAGATGGTATCTCACTGTAGTTTTGATTGGCATCTCTCTAATGGATAATGATCACAGACATCTGTTCATGTGTTTGTTGGCCTCTTAAATGTCCTCTTCAATGAAGTGGGTGTTCATGTCTTTTGCCCATTTTTTAACTGGGTTGTTTATCTTTTTGTTGTTGAATTGTTGACTTTTTCTCTATATTTTAAAGATTGGACCCTTATCAAATATGTCATTCCTAAAGATTTTTTTTCCCAGCCTGAAAGCTTATAGTTTACCTTTAATATTTAGGTCTTTGATCCATTTTCATTTATTTTTTGTGTATAGTGTGAGATATGGGTCTTGTTTCATTTCTCTGCAAGTCAATGTCCAATTTTGCCAGTACCATTTGTTAAAGAGACTGTTTCTTCCCAGTTGAATGGACTTTGACCACCTTGTCAAGATCAGCTGTTCATACATGGAAGGATTTACGTCTGGGTTCTCAATTATATTCCACTGGTCTATGTGTCTATCACTGAACCAGTACCAAGCCATTATGATTACTTCTAGTTGTATAGTATGTTTTGATATCAGGGAGTGTAAAGCTTCCTACTTTGTTCTTCTTCTTCTTCAATATTGCTTTGGTTATTCCAGGCCTCTTTCCTTTCCAGAGTTTGTGATTAGTTTTTCCATTTTAGTAAATAATGTTGTTGGAATTTGTATCAGGACTGCACTGTATCTATGGATTGCTTTGTGTAGTATCAACATTTTCACAATATTAAGTCTTCCAATCCATGAGCACAGAATGTCCTTCCATTTATGTAGGTCTCTTTCAGTCTCAGTGTTTTGTAGTATTCATTGTATAAGTCTTTTACATCCCAAGTTAGGTTTATTCCTAGGTATTTTATCATTTGAGGGGCTATTATAAATGGCATTGTTTTCTTGATTTCCTTTTCGGATTTCTACATTAGTATAAAGGAATCCAAATGATTTTTGTGTATTGATCTTGTATCCTGCTGGATTCTTCTATTAGGTTCAGAAGATTTCTTGTAGAATCTTTGGAGTTTTCTATGTATAGGATCATGTCATCTGCAAATAGGGATAGTTTTACTTCTTCTTTTCTCATTTGGATACTCTATTTCTCTTTCTTGCCTTATTTCTCTGGCTAGAACTACTAGTACAATATTAAATAAGAATGGTGATAATGGGTATCCTTTCTTCATTCCCATTTTGAAGGGGAAGGCTATTAATCTTTCTTCATTAAGAATAATGTTTTGCATATATACTCTTAATTATGTTTAGGAATTTCCCTTCTATTCCTATTTTTCTGAGAGTTTTACTGGGAAAAATTGTTGGGTTTTATCAAAAGCTTTTTCTGCATCAATTGACATGAAAATGTGGTTCTTTTCCTGTGTTTTACTTACGTGGTGAATTACATTGATTGATTTTCCAATGTTGAAACACCTTTGCATTCCTGGTGTGAATCGCACTTGAGCATGATGTATGATTTTCTTAAAATGTTATTGAATTCTGTTCACACGAATTTTGTTCAGAATTTTTATGTCTATATACATGAGTGATATTGATCTGTAATTTTCTTTTTTAGTGATGTCTTTACCTGGTTTTGGTATCAGGGTGATGTTGGCTTTATAGAATTAATTAGGGAGCATTCTTTCTTCTTCTATGTTTTGGAAGCATTTGAGTAGGATTGGTATCAAATCTTCTCTGAATGTTTGGTAAAATTCCCCAGTTAACCCATCTGGTCCTGAGCTTTTTTATGATGGGAGTTTTTTTGATGACGTCTTCAATCTCTTCTTTCTTATCCATCTGTTTATATTTTCTATTTCTATTTGCGTTAGTTTAGGTTGGTAGTGTGTTTCTAGGAATTTGTCCATTTCCTCTAGGTTTTCAAATTTGTTGGAGTACAATTGTTCACATTATCCTATTATGACCTCCTTTAGCTCAGTTGGATCTGTTCTAATGTCTCCAATTTTGTTTCTTATTTTGGTAATTTGCCTTCTCTCTCTCTCTCTCTTTTTTTCCCCTCTTTTGTTGGTCTGGTCAGTGGTTTGTCTATTTTATTGATCCTTACCAAGAATTAACTTCTGGTCTTTGTCAAGTCTTTCTATCATTATTCTGTTTTCTATTTTGTTTATTTCTGCTCTAACTCTTATTATATCCTTTCTTATGGTAGCTTTGGGCTTCTTTTGCTCTTCCTTTTCTATCTGTTCAAGTTGTCAGGTTAAGTTATCGATTTTGGATCTTTCTTCTTTTTTAATGTAGGCATTTATTGCTACAAATTTCCCTAGGACCACTGCTTTTGCTGCATCCCAAAGGTTTTGTATGTTGTGTTTTCATTTTCACTTGATTCTAAGTATTTTTTTTATTTTCCTTTTGATTTCTTCTATGATTCAATAGTTTTTTAGTAGTGTGTTATTTAGTTTCCACATATAATTTTTTTTTCCTTATTCTACCTGTGATTTGTATCTAGCTTCATACCATTACGGTCAGAAAAGATGCTCTGCATGATTTCAATTTTTATTTAGGTTTGTTTTGTGGCCTAAAATATGGTCTATTCTGGAGATTGTGCTGTGTACATTGGAGAAGAATGTTTATTGTGCTGCTGTTGGGTGGTTCTTCTATATATGTATGTCCATTTGGTTGATAGTTTTACTCAGGTCTTCTATATCTTTATTGATTTTCTTTCAATTTGTTCTATCATCAAAAGTGGTGTATTGAAATCTACTATTATTGCAGCTCTGTCGATTTCTCTCTTTAAGTCTGTGAGAGTTTGCTTTAAAATTCTGGGGCTCTGACATTGGATGCATAAATATTTACAATTGTTATGTCTTCTGGTGAATTGTCCTTTTAACATTATATAATGTCCTTTTTCTCTTATAATGGATTTTGACTTAAAGTCTATTTTGTCAGATATTAATATTGTCACTCTTGCTCTATTTGGTTACTGTTTGTTTGGTATGTTTTTTGTTTGTTTTTGCATCCTTTGATTTTTAACCTATTTATGTCTGTGTACCTAAAGTTTGTCTCCTGTAAGCAACATATTAATGGGTCATTTTTTTTGTCCATTTTGCTACTGTCTCTTGACTGGTGCATTTATTCCACTGACATTCAGTGTGCTAATAGGGAAGAATTTGCTGTAGCCATTTTGTTGTACTTCTTTTTTGTGGTATTAATGGTTTCTTTGTTCTTTCTGTGCTGCGTTCTTGTTTTATTGGGTTTTCTTTTCCTTTCATTTATTATTGTTGTTTTTGTGTTTACTGAGTCTTTTTGTTTTTCTTCTTTATTTTGGTGAGTATATTTATCAACTTTCTTTGTGGTTATCATGAGTTTACATTTGACATCCTACATTTAAAACAATCTTTTATATCTTGAAATTACCTTAACTTCCTTTCTATAACTACACTAATCATTCCCACTTTTGTTTTGATGTTTCATTGATTACAACTTAGGATCCTGGATGTCCAGTAATCATTTTTTAACTTTATTTTACTGTTGTGATGTCTTCACCTGGCTGGTATCAGGATGATGCTGTCATGTACCTTTACCTCAAGTTGTTGTCTAATGTTTTCTATCTGAAGGGTGTCTTTTAATATTTCTTGTAGGGCTGGTCTAAACCAAACCTGTTTCTGTAAAGTCAATTCTGACTCATAGTGACCCTATAGGACAGAGTAGAACTGCCCCCATTGGGTTTCCAAGGGGCAGCTGGAGGATTCAAACTGCCGACCTCTTGATTAGCAGCCCAGCTCTTAACAATTGTGCCACCAGGGCTCCAGGGCTGGTCTAGTTATAAATTCCCTTAATTTCTGTTCATTTAAGAATGTTCTAATTTCTCCCTTGTTTTTGAATGTCAGTTTTGCTGAATATAAAATTCTTGGTTGACAGTTCTTTTCTTTCAGGACTTAGCATATGTGATCCCATTGCCTTCTTGCCTGCATAGTTTCTGATGAGAAATCAATGCTTAATCTTATTGGGGCCCTTTGGTAGGGGATATTTCTTTTTACATGCTACTCTCTAAATTATTTCTTTGTCCTTGGATCTGAAAAGTTTTATTATATGTCTTGTTGAATTTCTCTTGGGGTCTATCCTATATGGAGTTCGTTGAGCTTCTTGGATGAAAATCTCATATTTTGAGATACTGAAGTTCTCTGCCATTATTTCTTCAGATATTCTTTCTTCACTGTTTTTCTGTCTTCCTCTTTTGGGGGGTGTCTTAGTCATCTAGTGTTGCTGTAACAGAAATACAACATGTGGATGGCTTCAACAAAGAGAAATTTATTCTCTCTCAGTTTAGGAGGCTGGAAGTCCAAATTCAGGGGCTAGCTCTAGATGAAGGCTTTCTCTCTCTGTCAGTTCTGGGGGAAGGTCTTTATCATCAATTTTCTCCTGTTCTAGGAGCTTCTCAGCACAGGGACCCCAGGTCCAAAGGAGCACACTCTTTGCTCTACTTCTTGGTAGTATGAGGTCCCCCTTTCTCTCTGCTCGCTTCTCTCTTTTATATCTCAAAAGAGACTGACTCAAGATACAATTTAATCTTATAGATTGAGTCCTGCCTCATAAACATAACTGCCTCTAATCCT
Organism: Trichechus manatus latirostris; assembly: GCF_000243295.1. Taxonomy (NCBI): domain Eukaryota; kingdom Metazoa; phylum Chordata; class Mammalia; order Sirenia; family Trichechidae; genus Trichechus; species Trichechus manatus. The sequence goes on along the minus strand of NW_004443955.1, from coordinate 1,124,498 downwards.
GCCTCATTAACATCACAGAGGTAGGATTTACAATACATGGGAAAATCACATCAGATGACAAAATGATGTACAATCACACAATACTGGGAATCGTAGCCTAGCCAAGTTGATACACATTTTTGGAGGATGCAATTCAATCCATAACAGGGGGAGGAAGGGGCCACATGAGACTTCCTCACAGGTGCAGACAGGTGGGGCATTAAGCATATATTGTTCCTTTGGATTGTGTCCCACATAATCCTTTGATGTTCTTCATTTTTCTTCATGCTTTGTTCTACTTGTTTCTCAAACTGAGCAGTCTCAAGGGTTTTTTCTCTTAATTCACTGATTCTTTTGTCCATTGTTTCAGTCCTACTTCTGTGTCCATCTGTGGAGTTGTTTATTTCTCTTATTTTATTATTTCTCTTCAGAATTTCTACTTGTTGGTTTTTAGGGATTCTATCTCTTTACTGAATTTGTCATTTTGTTCTTATATTGTTTTCCTAAGTTCTTATAGTTTTTTCCTGCATTTTCCTTTATCTCTCTGAGTAAACAGCAGTAGTTTTTTGAAGTCTTTATCGGAAAGTTCCATTATTTGTTCATCCTCAGAGATTGTTTCTGTCCCTTTATCTGTTAGATTGGGCCATCTTTCCCTGCTTCTTCATATGTTTTAGAATTGCCTGTTTTCTTTGAGACATTAATGTTTTTTATTATTTGTTTGTTTTTGTTTACTTTCCTTTCTCCTTGGGTTGTTTTACTATTTGTATTATTTTAATTATTGTCATTTTTGAGGTATGTCTCTGGAGCTACTAGTTGGTTAATTGTGGTTTCCCTTCACTGAAGAGTATGAAGAGCTGAGTACATACATGGAGCATTGAGCACTTAAGATTTCCCTTTGGATGATTGCTTGGAATTGAGAGAGCAGCGTCCTTCCCCATGGTAAGGTGCAAGGTATCAGGTAGTTGGGATCTGTCTGTAGAGCTTGAGGAACAGTGCAAACCCATTGTGTTGATGTGATTAAGTGACATTCCCCCTTGTTTGTTGGTGGGTTGTCTGCTCACACATAGTTGGGCAGTGGAGCCTTGGTAGTCAGGGTAAGCCTTCCATATAGTCACAGGTGGTAGTGTGTGGGCGGGAGGGTAAGTGGTTTCTACTCATTCACAATAGGGGGGAAACACCTCCACACAGGTAGAAGGGCAGGGATGCCTTTGGGAGGGGGAGGAGGTGGCACAATGTTTCTGCACTTGGGCACACAGCCTAGAGGGCTTTGGCACTAGTATGAAACAGCAGGGGAGTCTCTGGGAGGAGGAGAGGGTTGCATGAGACTTCTGTACAGGCATGGATTGGTGGGACAGTACAAAAGGTTGGGAGGGGTTTATGCAGTGTCTTTGTGCACATATGGACAACCTGTTTGAGGTGGGGGAAGGGAGCCCTCCAATCAGGTGGGGAGGTAAAAGGAGTAGGGGTAGGGAGGTGGGGGCCCCCACTTAATGACGTAGTCTTAGAGGGTGGCAGGGAGCCCTCTGTGTAAATGTGTGTGGGTAACCTAGCTTCCATCCTTCTCTGCACTCAACAGGCCATTGGGACTCACACCCTCCCTCCTTTACCTTCCCTTTGCCATTCCACAAATGTGCATTCCTTGATTAATTGTCCATGGCCTGAAACTCCTTTAACCCAAACTGCAACCCTTTACTCCTGAATCTCTTCCTGTGGTTCCCTGGTTTCAATGTGATGTTGCTCCAGTATGTCACTCTCTTTCTGCATGCCCAGACCTGATGTGCTGGTTGCCCACCTCGTTGTTCTTCTTCAGAACTATTTATGAAGTATCTCTGTCTCAGGCTGTGTATTTCTTGATGATCACTTCCTGGGATCCTTGTATTGTTGGTGCTGGGTGAGGTCGAGTTGGTTCCGACTTATAGTGACCCTATGTACAACAAAACGAAACACTGCCTGGTTCTGCACCATCCTCATAATTGTTGCTGTGTTTGAGCCCATCATTTCAGCCACTGTGTCAATCCATCTCGTTGAGGGTCTTCCTCTTTTTCTCTGACCCTCTACTTTACCAAGTGTGATGTCCTTCTCCAGGGACTTGTCCAGCCTGATAACAAGTCCAAGTGCAAGAGATGAAGTCTCGTCATTCTCACTTCTAAGGAGCATTCTGGCTGCACTTCTTCCAAGACAGATTTGTTCGTTCTTCTCGCAGTTCATAGCATAGTCAATATTCTTTGCCAACACCATAATGTAAAGGCATCAACTCATCTTTGGTCTTCCTTATTCATTGTCCAGCTTTTGTATGCATATGAACCCATTGCCATCGAGTCGATTCTGACTCATAGCGACCCTACAGGACAGAGCAGAACTGCCCCACAAGGTTTCCAAGGAGCGGCTGGTGGATTCGAACTGTTGATCTTTTGGATAGCAGCCAAGCTGTTAACTACTGCGCCACCAAGGTTCCACATGCATATGAGGTGACCAAAGATACCATGGCTTGGGTCAGGTGCACCTTAGTCCTCAAAGTGATGTCTTTGCTTTTTAACACCTTAAAGAGGTCTTTTGCAGCAGAATGCAATACGTCGTTTGATTTCTTGACTGCTGCTTCCATGGGTGTTGACTCTGGATCCAAGTAAAATGAAATCCTTGACAACTGCAACATTTTCTGTTTTTCATGATGTTGCTTATCGGTCCAGTTGTGAAGATTTTCTTTATACTGAGGTGTAATCCATACTGAAGACTGTAGTCTTTCATCTTCATCAGTAACTACTTCAAGTCCTCTTCATTTTCAGCAAGCAAAGTTGTGTCATTTGCACAACACAGGTTGTTAAAGAGTCTTCCTCCCTTCCTGGTGCCACGTTCTTCATACAGTCCAGTTTCTTGGATTATTTGCTCAACATACAGATTGAAGAATAGTGAAAGAACAAAACCCTGGCACAGACTTTTCTTGATTTTAAACCATGCAGTATCCCCTTCTTCTGTTCAAACTACTGCTTCTTAGTCTATGTACAGGTTCCTCATGAGCACAATTAAGTGTTCGGGAATTCCCATTCTTCGCAATGTTATCCATAATTTATTATGATCCACATAGTTGAATGACTTTGCATAGCCAATAAAACACAGGTAAACATCTTTCTGGTATTCTTGGCTTTCAATCAAGACCCATCTGACATCAGCAATGATATCCTTCATTCCACATCCTCTTCTGAATCAAGCTTAAATTTCTGGCAGTTACTTGTCTATGCACTTCTACAACCTTTTTTTTAATTATCTTCAGCAAAATTTTACTTGCATATGATACTAATGATATTGTTGGTTAATTTTTGCATCCTGTTGGATCGCCTTTCTTTGAGATGGGCACAAATACATAGATCTCTTCCTTTCAGCTGACCAGGTAGCTTTCTTCCAAATTGCTTGGCATAAATGAGTGAGCGTCTCCAGCAATGCATCCATTTGTTGAAACAGCTCAACTGGTATTCCGTCAATTCCTGGAGCCTTCACCAAGGCCTTCAGTACAGCTTGGACTCCTTCCTTCAATACCATTGGTTCTTGATCATATGCTACCTCCTGAAATGGTTGAACATTAATCAATTCTTTTTGGAACAATAACTCTGTATATTCCTTCTATCTGTCTTTGATGCTTCCTGCGTCATTCAATATTTTGATCATGGACTCCTTCAATATTGCATCTCGAGGCTTGAATTTTTTCTTCAGTTCTTTCATCTTGAGAAATGCAGAGCATGTTTCTCCCTTTTGGTTTTCAAATTCCAGGTCTTTGCACATTTCATTATAATACTGTCCTTTGTCTTCCTGAGCTGCCCTTTGAAATCTTCTCCTCCTCTCTTTTACTTCATCATTTCTTCCAATTATTTTAACTCCTCTATGTTCAAGAGCAAGTTTCAGAGTCTTTTCTGACATCAATTCTGGTTTTGTCTTTCTTTCCTGTCTTTTTAATTTCTTTCTGCATTCTTCATTTATCACGTCCTTGATGTCATCTCACAACTCATCTGGTGTTCAATCATTAGTGTTCAATGCATCAAATCTGTTCTTGAGATGGTATCTAAATTCAGGTGGGATATACTCAAGATCATATTTTGGCTTTCGTGGACTTGTTTTAATTTTCTTCAACTTCAACTTGAACTTGCATATGAGCAACTGATGGTCTGTCCTGCAGTCAGCCACTGGCCTTGTCCTGACTAAGGATATTGAGCTTCTCCATCATCTCTTTCCACAGATGGAGTCAATTTGATTTCTGTGTATTCCATACAGCGAGGTCCATTTGTACAGTCAGCATTTATGTTGTTGAAAAAACGTATTTGCAATGAAGAAGTCGTCAGTCTTGCAAAATTCTATCACGTGAACTCCGGCATCGTTTCTATCACCAAGGCTGTATTTTCCAACTACCTCCCCTTCTTTGTTCCAATTTTTGCATTCCAATCATCAGTAATTATCAACGTATCTTGATTGCATGTGTGATCAGTTTCAGACTGTAGAAGTTGGTAACAATTTTCAATTTCTTCATCTTTGGCCTTAATGGTTGGTGCATAGATTTGTATAATATTTGTATTAACTGGTCTTCCTTGTAGGCATATGGGTATTATCCTGTCACAGACAATGTTGTACTTCAGGATAGATCTTGAAATGTTCTTTTTGACGATTAATGCAACACCATTCCTCTTCAAGTTTTCATTCCTGGCATAGCAGACTACATGATTGTCTGATTCAAAATGGCCAATACCAGTCCATTTCAGCTCACCAATGCCTAGGATATCGATCTTTATGTGTTCCATTTCTTTTTTGATGACTTCCAATTTTCCTAGATTCATACTTCGTACTTTCCACATTCAAATTATTAATGGATGTTTGCAGCTGTTTCTTCTCATTTTGAGACAAGCCACATCAGCAAATGAAGGTCCTGAAAGCTCTCCTCTACCCACATCATTAAGGTCATCTCTTCTTTGAGGAGGCAGCTCTTCCTTAGTCGTATTTTGAGTGTCTTCCAACCTGAGGGGCTCATCTTCCAGCACTATATCAGATAATGTTCCACTGCTATCCATAAGGTTTTCTCTGTTCAATTTTTTCAGAAATAGACCACCAGGTCCTTCTTCCTAGTCGGTCTTAGTCTAGAAGCTCTGCTGAAACCTGTCTACCATGGGTGACCCTGCTGGGATTTGAAATACTGGTGGCATAGGTTCCAGCATCACAGTGTCACACAAGCCACCACAATACAGCAAACTGACAGATGAACTGTGGATACTGCTTCTAAAACCGTTGCTGTTGAGTTCATTCCAACTCACGGTGACCCTATAGGACACAGTAGAACTGCCCCATAGGGTTTCCAAGGAGCAGCTGGTGGATTCAAACTGCCAACCTTTTGATTAGCAGCTGAGCTCCCAACCACTGTGCCGCCAGGGCCCCATTACCGCTTCTAGCCACTCCAAAATGGCCACATTGCTCCAAGCTAGCAGGCAGGTGTGGACAATCCATGAATCTATGTTTTCTCACAGCCCTTATTCTATCCCTCCTTTTGATTGGTATTCAGTTTGTTTCTTTAGTCCTTCATTTGATGTTCAGAGATCCAAGGTCACTATTTGTGTCTGTTCTTGGTTGTTTATACAAGACTTTGTTATACAGGGTTATTACAGAGCATTTAACTATGCCACCGTCTTGGTCCCTCCTGCTGTAGGTTTTTAATAGATAGCTTTAATAGTGCTTTTTACTCCAAGTTTGTTAAGCTATTTTATTATGAATACATATTTAATTTTGTTAAATGCTTTCTCCACATATAGAGATGATTGTGTTTTTCTCTCTATTCTATTAATATAATATATTACATTAATTAATTTCAGAAGTTAAACCAATCTTGTATATCTGGGACAAATTCTACTTGGTCATAGTGTATAATCTTTTTTATATGTCGGATTTAATTTACTAATATTTTGTTGAGGATGTTTGCTTCTATATTCATGAAGAATGTTGGCCTGTAATCTTTTCTTGTGATGTCTTCCTCTGGATTTGATATCAGCATGCTATTAGCCTCATAAAATGACTTGGAAAGTGTTCCTTCAGCCTCTAGTTTGTAGTTTGTGGTATACTGGTATTATTTCTTCTTTGAATGTTAGATAAAATTCAACTATGAAGCCATCCAGGCTGGGCTATTCTTTGTGGGAGGATTTTTAACCGTTTATTCTTTTTTTTTTTTTTTTTAACTTCTTATAGGTCTATTTAGATTTTCTATTTCTTCTTGAGTTGGTTTTTATAATTTGTAACGTTAGAGGAATTTTTTCATTTTATCTAAGTTGTCAAATTTTTGACACAAAATTGTTCATGGAATTCCCTTATAAAGGTTTCAATTTCTTAGGGGTCAGTGGTAATGTCTTCTCTTTCATTCCTAATTTTCATAACTTGTGGCCTCTCTCATTTTTTCATAGTATATTTAATGTTTTGTCAATTTTGCTGATCTTTTAAAAGAACCAACTTTTAGTTTCATTTATTTTCTCTATTGCTTTTCTGTTTACTATTTCATTAATTTCCTTCCTAAACCTTTTTGTCCTTGTTCTTGCCTTCAGTTTGATATGCTCTTCTTTTTCTTTTACTTTTTTTTTAATTGTGGTATGTATGTTGTTGTTAGGTACCATTGAGGTGGTTCCAACTCAAAGCGTACCTATGTACAACAGAACGAAACTCTGTCCAGTGTTCCACCATCCTCACAATCATGGCGATGTTTGAGCCCATTGTTGCAGCCACTGTGTCAATCCATTTCATTAAGGGTCTTCCTCTTTTTTTGGTGACCTTCTGCCTTACCAAGCCCATGATACAACTGGTCCCTCCTGATAACATATCCAAAGTACAAGAGACAAAGTCTCGCCATCGTCTTTTCTAAGGAGCATTCTGGCTATACTTTTTCCAAGACAGATTTGTTTGGTTTTCTGACAGTCCATGGTATATTCAATATTCTTCACCAACACCATAAATCAAAGGCATCAATTCTTTTTCAGTTTTCCTTATTCATTGTCCAGGTTTCACATGCAGATGAGGCAACTGAAAATACCATGGCATGGGTCAGGCGCACCTTAGTCCTCAAGGTGACATCTTTGCTTTTTAACCCCTTAAAGAGATCTTTTGTAGCAGATTTGCCCTATGCAATATGCCATTTGATTTCTTTACTGTTGCTTCCATGAGCATTAATTGTGGATTCAAACAAAATGAAATCCTTGACAACTTCAATCTTTTCTCTGTTTATCATGATGTTGTTTTGTTGGTCCAGTTGTGAGGATTTTTGTTTTCTTTACATTAAGGTGTAATTCATACCAAAGGCTGTAATCTTTGATCTTCATCATAAAGTGCTTCAAGTCCTCTTCATTTTCAGCAAACAAGGTTGTGTCATCCGCATAACGAAGGTTGTTAATGATCCTTCCTCCAAACCTGATGCTGCAGTCTTTATATAGTCCAGCTTCTAGATTATTTGCTCAGCATACCGACTCAATAAGTATGGTAAAAGGATGCGACCCTGATGCACACCTTTCCTGATTTTAAACCATGCAGTACCACCTTGTTCTGTTCGAACAACTGCCTCTTGGTCTATCAACTAGTATGTGACCGAGCAATTCACACCTGGAGATTCATCCCAGTAAAATGCAGACTTATTTTCAGGAACTTGTACATGAATATTCACAGCAGCTTGATTTGTAACATCCAAACACTGGAAGCTACATAAATGTCTTACGCCCATACCACGGAATATTATTCAGTGATTACAAAGAATGAATTATTGATAGACACAACAACTTAGATGAATCTCTGAAGAATTATGCCTAGTGATAAAAAAGTCAATCTCAAAGGAATCTATACTATGTGATTCCATTATATAGCATAACGTAATTATAGAAATGGAGAAATGGAGCTAGGAATGGTGGGGGAAGTGATGGTGGGAGAAGGGATGGATAATACAGGAGAGCCTTGCAGTGTTGGTACAGTTGAGTATCTGGATTTTGTTAGTTGTTATGCAAGGCTGTTGTTGTTGGGTGCTGTTGGTCGATTCTGACTCATAGCATCCCCACGCGACAGAGTAGAACTGCCCCACGGGGTTTTCTTGGCTATAATCTTTATGAAAGTAGATCACTAAGTCTTTCTCTTGCAAAGCTGCTGGGTAGGTTGGAACCATCAACCTTCCAGTTAGGTACACATGTGATAAAACTGCATAGAGTCACACACATACAAACATACACAAATGTGTGTATATGTTTAACTGTTGAAATGTGAATAAGCTCTATGGATTATACCAACAATAGTTTCTTGGTTTTATGTTGTATATAGTTGTGTCATGTTACATTGGGGAAGCTGAGGGAGGATGCCTGGGGCTTTCTTATCCATCTTTTTACAACAGATTAATCTCCTATCAATCCGTAATTATTTCAAAATAAAAGGTTTTTGTTTTTTAAATGGATAATGTAGGCAGTAACAATGCCTTCATCCAAGGAAGACCAGTTCACCTGATGACTTACAAGGACCTGAAGGTGCCCTCAACAAGCCCACACCCAACTTACCTTCCGCACTCCAGGTATCTCATTATATTAGTTAATTTCCAATGGCAAGTCTCAGGGAGATTGAACAGACACAAGTTCAATTCTGTCAGCTGCTCGTTGAGGCTTGAGTCCTGCCCAATCCATCAAAGCATGTCACCAGCCATCTCTCACACTGTGCTGTGTGCATGTAGCTCCTGGAGAAGGAGAACCACTCTTTCTGACCTACAGCTACTGCAGCTACTGAGGCACCCTGCCCAGCACTTGCCAAAGACAGCATTGGTGTGGGGCTCCCGTGTGGTTCAGGATCACAACGTCCACACACTGGAGGACTCCGCATCACTGGAGAATTGTTCCCAGCTCCATCTGTGTCCTGTGGTTATCCAGGTCCAGAATCCACACCTCGCCCAGTACTGTACAATCTACGCAATGTAGTTTCCTGTTTCAGGTGTCCTACAACATCTCCCTCCCCAGAGACCGCTTGAAATATGCAGATGACACTGAAGCTGTGATCTTATGCAATGCTCCAAGTGCACATCCAACTTCCATGGAATGAGGCTGGGCGACCATGGCAGAGTCCCATGAGCACTGTTGGTACAGGGAGAAACTGGCAATTCTAGGCCCCCTAAAAGTGCTTGTTCTGCTTTGAGACGTGGGGATACCATCACACGACCCAGCGGCTGAAGGCCCAGACATACTGGCAGATGCATGAGCAGATACTGCAGAAGTCCAGAACACCCTGAGGACAGGATTAACAGACAACACCTACTAAATGCTGCCACACTCTTGGCCAAGTGTCAAGACCCAGCAGTCCCCCTACCCATATGGAAATGCACTGTTTGAGCACCACAAGCTTAGCAAGACCCAAGATCAAAGTGTCCAGGTGGAGAGCAGCAACAGAAGGATTGGGACAACGAGAAGCAGAAGGGGCTGCATAGAAGAATCTGCTAAAGGGTGTCCACATTCCCTAGGTTGGGGAATGGATGGTCAGGGGTGAGCAAGAGTGGCTAGGATGTCCCCCACTGCCACACTGCACACTGCAGCTCATCCTCTCACAACCTCAGCATGAACCAGGCCACTCCTGAGAGTCACTGACAACACCTTTCTCTGTGTAGCTGGTTTATGCATTCTTTTTGCCTCTCTGCTTTTTGTTTCTGCCAGGGTAGAAGTCATATTGAATTGACGACCTTTACAGGACTTTTAATTTCCTAGGGATGGCTGTTAGGAGGGAAGGAAAGATTTTGGTGGTTCTTTCCTAAATGACTATTAACCCCAAAATCCACTACCATCGAGGCGATTCTGACTCAGCAACCCCATAGGGTTTCCAAGGCTGTAAATCTCTACAGAAACTTACTGCTACATCTTTCTCCCATAGAGCCGCTCCTGGTTTCAAACTGCCTACCTTTCAGTTAGCAGTCAATGGCTTTAACCACTGCCCACTGGGGCTCCTTGGCTATCAATAAAAGATTAATAAATGTTTACAAATTATGTTATTTTCAAAGGCTGTACAGTTATACAGGAAAAGACAAACTCTAGAACAAAAGAGAACCCTTCTAAAAAATAAACTGCCACTGAACTATTTTCTTTTAATAAATAATGACTAATTGATTAACTTTGTCCTATAGGGTTGCTATGAGTTGGAACTGACTCGATGGCACACAACAATTGATTAAAGTACATCAAATATATTAAATCTATGCATTCAAACTGATAGGAAAAAAAGAAGACAAATAACCAAAATAAACTCAGTGCATACTACTAGAAGTTGCTAAGGTAAAAACCTATTGCTCTGAAATTGACAATTAAAGAACAATAATTTACCTGTGTTTCTTGTATCAACTATGTCTCATATTGATGAAACTGGGTGAGAGAAAGTTCTTCAGTGAAGAATGATTCACTTACAAATGCAGACAGAATATTTGTTGTAAGCCCTAATGCAATAACTGAGTCAGGCAATGCTCATCATGGATATTAAAGTCACGTGATAAAAAGGTGAAAGGGAAGGGGATGTCAAAATGGTAAAGCAGTCACCACCTACACTCACTGAACAATCTCAGCATGGCTGCAAGTGGAACACTATGATTCTCTTCTTGTGATACAAATTAAAACACCTAGGACTTGTATGAAAAACTTTGGCCCCAAAATTGAACCTGAAGGCTTCAGATCTAAATTTCAGTCTGTAGGAAATAGAGGGGCGCAGTGGTTGATTTTACGTGTCAATGTGACTGGGCTTTGGCTCCCAGTTTTTCGGCCAAACACTAATGTAGTTGCTGTCATAGAGCAGATACGTGTGATTAGATCAGTTAGCCTCAGATAAAGCAGATTCTCTCCATAATAGAATGTAATCTAATGTAATCAGTCAATTGAGGTGATGCCAGTGTAGGGTAGATCCTAAACCTAATTACTTCTGACTTTACAAAAACATCGGAAGAGACACAGAAATACACAGAGGGTAAGACAGACAACATGTAAGGATCATCTACAAGCAATGAAACACCAAGGATTACCAGCAGATACCAGAGCGAGGAAAGAGGCTCACATAAGGAATCAACATGGCTGAGACTACTTTAGAATTTTAGCCACAAGAACTGTGAGAAAATATATTGTTCTTTAAAGCCACTTGCTGTTGTACTTCTGCTAAGGCATCACTAGGTAACTAAGCCAAGGGGAAAGAGTAACAAACTAACCCCATGTGGAAACCATCAGTTTAATCCAGGATATAGGACACTCAACAAAACAATGGAATAGAACAATGGCATTTTTTCAACTAGATGGTGGTACAGAAAAGAGTTAACCTAAAGGGCCTGAGACTGCTATCTTTAAAAGGGCCTGCTCCCAGGGTTGGCCCTTAGCTGGTGTCTGGGTAATTGGCTTCTGGAATTTTCCCTACATTACCAAGTGCATTAGTTTCCTAGGGCTGCCTTAAAAAGAACCACAAAGTAGATGGTTTTAAATCAGAAAATTAGTGTCACATTTATGGAAGCTAGAAGTCCAAATCAACATGTCAGCCAGGCCAAATCAACATGTCAGCCAGGCCATGCTCCCTCTGAAGTCTTTAAAAGATTGTTTTGCCTCTTCCAGCTCCTAGTAGCCTCAGGCATTCTTTGGCTTGTAAATGAATCTTCACATGCATCTTAATTATCTAGTGCTGCTATAACAGAAATACCACAAGTGGATAGCTTTGACAAACAGAAATTTATTTTCTTACAGTTTAGGAGACTAGAAGTCTGACTTGAAGGTGCTGGCTGTAGAGGAAGGCTTTCTCTCTCTGTTGGCTCTGGAGGAAGGTCCTTGTCTCTTCTCAGCTTCTACTCTTAAACAACTTTCATGTGGCTTGGCATCTCTCTTCCCCATCTCTGCTCTCTCATTTAATCTCTTTTATATCTCGAAAGAGATTGGCTCAAAACACACCCTACAATAATCCTGCTTCATTAATGACCTAACAAAGACAACCAATTCCCATCCCAAATGGGATTATAACCACAGGCATAAAAGTTAGGATTACAACACATATTTTGGGAGAGACATAAATCAATCCATAACAATACAGCCTTTCTTCCTCTATCTCTGTGTCTCTTCTCCTCGTTTATAAGGACATCACTCACATTGTATTAGGACCCACCCTACTCCAGTAGGACCTCATGTTAACTGATAACATCCTCAAAAGCCCTATTTTCCAAACAAGGTCAAGTTTACAGGTACCAGGGGTAAGGACTTCAATGTATATTTTTGAGGGACACAATTCAATCCCTAATAGTCTGCCATTTGGTCCCCCAAAATTCATGTCCTTCCTGTGTGAAAAATACACCACCTATCCCCACATCCCCAAAAGTCTTAACTCATTCCAGCAGCAACTCTAAGTCCAAAATCTCATCTTCTAAATCATCCTAATCAAATATGTGTAAGGCTTGGGTATATTCCATCCAAAGGCAAAATTCCCCACTTCCTCTGTCCTGGGTGGAGGCTCCACACCCTAGAACCTAGGAGGTGGCCCCACACTCTGAAACCAAGGATGCAAGTAGCTCTGCCTCCCAGACCCATGTCCTCTGGGCCCATGATGGCAGCAGCAGCCCTGCCACCCTCTGAACAACTCTCAGGGCCATGCTTCTCTTTTCTTGAAAATAACACATTCACACCCAAGTAGCTCTATTGTCCAATTTCTTGTCTACAGAATTCCATAATTTCAACAGCCTTCCTTCATTTTATCCCATCTCTGCCCCCTTTAGTCTAAGCTGGCAGTATTTCTGCTGAGGTGGTTTACTGGATCCATAAGTCATATGTCTAATCTCTTTACCTTTGGTGTCCTTTCAAGAGCATATTTTCCCAATTTTTACAAAATGGATAGACTGAGAATTTTCCAAACCTTCAAGTTCTGGTTCATTTTTGCTTAACAGTGCATTCCTCAATTTATCTCTTTCCTCTCATATTTACTATAAGCAGGCTGCACCTTCTACACTTTGCTTAGAAATCTCATCTAAATGTCCAAATTCATTGCGTACAAGTTCTACTTTCCACAAAACATTAGGACATAATTCAACCAAGTTCTTTGTCACTTTATAACAAAGACAACTTTTCCTTCAGTGTCCGATAACATGTTCATGATTTTCTCTTAAGGCTTCATCAGAAGCACATTTAACTTTTGCATTCCTGGCAACTTTCCATTCATGATGATATATGTATTCTCTAAGATGATAGAAACTTTCTCTACAAATCTCCTCATTCCTTTCTTGTCCTTCACCAGAATCACCTCTGACATTCATAATTCTACCAGCAATCTTTTCAAGGCCATCTAAGCTTTTACTACCAAGTGTCTCAGCATTTCCAGCCTCTTCCCATTACCCAATTCCAAAGCCACTGTCACATTCTTAGGTGCAGGTATACCTCAGAGATATTGTGGTTTAGGTTCCAGACCCCTGCAATATAGCAAATACCACAATAAAGCAAGTCACACAAATTTTTTGGTTTCCCAGTGCATATAAAAGTTGTCTACACTATACTGTAGCGTATTAAGTGTGCAATAGCATTATGTCTAAAAAACAATGTATGTAGCTTAATTAAAAAAATACTTCATTGCTAAAAAATGCTAACCATCATCTGAGCCTTCAGCAAGTTGTAATCTTGGTGGAAGTTCTTGCCTCGATGTTGATGGCTGCTGACTGATCAGGGTGGTGGTTGCTGAAGGCTGGGGTGGCTCTGGCAATTTCTTAAAATAAGATAACAATAAAGTTTGCCGCATTGACCGAAACTTCCTTTCATAAAAGATTTCTGTGTAGCACGTGATACTGTCTGAAGGCATTTTACCCACAGTAGAACTTCTTTCAAAATTGGAGTTAATCTTCTCAAACTCTGCCGCTGCTTTAGCAACTAAGTTTATGTAATATTCTAAATCTTGTGTTGTCATTTCAACCATGTCACGCATTTTCACCAGGAGTAGATTCCATCATATGAAACCATTTTCTTTGCTCATCCGTAAGTAACAACTCTTCGTTCATTAGTTTTATCATGAGATTGCAGCAATTTAGTCATGTCTTCAGGCTCCACTTCTAATTCTAGTTCTCTTGGTATTTCCACAACATCTGCAGTTACTTCCTCCACTGAAGTCTTGAACCTCTCGAAGTCGCCCATGAGGGTTGGAATCAATGTCTTCCAAGCTCCTGTTAGTGTTGATATTCTGTCCTCCTCCCATGAATCATGAATGTTCTTAATGGTATCTAGAATGGTGAATCCTTTCCAGAAGATTTTCAATTTACTTTGCCCAGGTCCATCAGATGAATCACTATCTATGGCAGCTATCACCTTATAAAATATATTTCTTAAATAATAAGATTTGAAAGTCAAAATTACTCCTTGATCCATGGGCTGCAGAATGGATGTTGTGTTAGCAGGCATGAAAACTACATTAATCTCCTTGTACCTCTCCATCAGAGCTCTTGGGTGCCCAGGTGCATAGTCCTTGAGCAGTAATATTTTGAAAGGAATCTTTTTTTTTTTCTGAGAAGCAGGTCTTGACAGTGGGCTTAAAATATACAGTACACCATGTTGTAAACAGGTGTGCTGTCACCCAGGCTTTGTTGTTCCATTTATAGAGCACAGGCAGAGAAGCTTTAGCATATTTCTTAAGGTCCCTAGGATTTTTGGAGTGCTGGTGGCACAGGGGTTACATGTTTGGCTGCTAATCAAAAGGTCAGCAGTTTGAATCCACCAGCCCCTCCATGGAAACCCTATGGGGCAGTTCTACTCTGGCCTATATGGTCACTATGAGTCAGAATCAATTCAAAGTCATTTTGTGTGTGTGTGTGTCCTAGGATTTTCGGAATGTTAATTGGCTTCAACTCAAAGTCACCAGCTGCATTAGCCCTTAACAAGAGAGTCAGCCTATCCTTTGAGCTTTAAAGCCAGGCTTTCCACGTCTCCTCTCTAGCTATGAAAGTCCTAGATGGCATCTTCTTCCAATATAAGGCTGTTTTGTCTATATTGAAAATCTGTTGTTTAGTGTAGCTACTTTCGTCAATTATCTTAGCTAGATCTTCTGCATAACTTGCTGCAGCTTCTACATCAGCACTTGCTACCTCACTCTGCACTTTTATGTTATGGAGATGGCTTCTTAACCTCATGAACCAACCTCTTCTAGCTTCAAACTTTTCTTCTGCAGCTTCCTCACCTCTCTCAGCCTTCATAGAACTGAAGAGAGTTAGGGTCTTGCTCTGGATTAGGCATTGGCTTAAGGGAATGTTGTGGCTGGTTTGACCTTCTCTCTAGACCACTAAAACTTTCTCCATATCAGCAATAAGGCTGTTTCATTTATCATTCTTGTGTTCACTGGAGTAGCACTTTTAATTTCCTTCAAGAAGTCTTCCTTTGCATTCACATCTTGGACAACTGTTTGGTGCAAGACGCATAGCTTTCGGCCCATCTTGGCTTTCCACATGCCTTCCTCACTAAGCTTAATCATTTCTAGCTTTTAATTTAAATTGAAAGACATGCGGCTCTTCCTTTCACTTAAACACTTACAGGCCATTGTGGGGTCATTAATTGGCCTAATTTCAATATTGTCGCGTCTCAGAGAATAGGGAGGCCCAAGGAGAGGAAGAGAGATGGGAGAATAGCCAGTCAGTGGAGCAGCCAGAACAGACACAACATTTACCGATTAAGTTCACCGTCTTATATGGGCGTGGTTCATGGCACTCTGAAACAACTACAGTAGTAACATCAAAGATCACTGATCACAGAGCACCATAACAGAGATAATAATGATGAAAAAGTTTGAAATATTGTGAGAATTACCATAGTTCTAGAGGCTAGAAGTCCAAATTAGCATGTCAGCTGGGCCACGATCCCTCTGAAGTCTCTAACGGAAAACCCTTTCTTGTCTCTCTCAGCTTCTGGAAGCCCCAGGTGTTCCTAGACTTGTAGATGCATCTTCACATGGCCACTCTTCCTATGTCTGTCTCTCTGTATCTCTTTTCTTGTTTTATAAGGACAACACTCAGAACAGATTAGGACCAACCCTATTCCAGTATGACCTCATGTTCACTGACAACATCTTCAAAGACCATATTTCCAAACAAGGTCATGTTCATAGATACCAGGGTTTAGGACTTCAACATATGTTTTGGAGAGATAATTCCACCCATAAAACAAAGTAATAAGGTTGTTTTGTGTGCCTGGGACACTGAATTCTGCTGTACCAGTCTGCCTGGGCTTTTTTTAATAAACAATATAATTAATGGTAAACATAGCTTTTAGGAGATATGAGTTGGAACCAACTCAACGGCAACGGGTTTTTGTTTTTCTTTTTCTTTTTTTTTAACAGGAGGGTGCCTATATGTCTAGCCCCTGATATAAACCTTGGAGTCTCAGTCTCAAGCAGGCTTCTCTTGGCAGAAACACTGCACATGTGTTACTGCATTTTGCTGCTGGAGGAGTGTGTTCTGTGTGACCCCTCCCAGAGAGGGAGACCTTTCAGCAGTCTGCTCTTGGATCCCGCTAGACTCTGCCTTATGTGTATTTTTCCATTTCTGGTCATGGTAATAAACTGTAGCCATGAATACAACTGCTTCTGAGTTCTGTGAGTATTTCCAAAACCACAAAACGTGTTGGTGGTCATTGGACCCCTAAGACAATAATAGTGATTTTAAAAAATAGAAAAAGAATGGAGAAAATAAAGCTGTTCTAAAATAAGAGACTATAGCCTTCAGTATGGATTACACATCAATATACAGAAAACAAAAATCCTCACAACTACACCAATAAGCAACATCATAATAAATGAAGGAAATACTGAAGTTGTCAAGAATTTCATTTTACTTGGATTCACAATCAATGCTTACAAAAGCAGCAGCCAAGAAATCAAACAATGTATTGCATTGAGCAAATCTGCTGCAAAAGACCTCTTTAAAATGTTAAAAAGCAAAGATGTCGCCTTGAGGACTAAGGTGTGCCTGGTCCAAGTCATGGTATTTTCAATTGCCTCATAAGCATGCAAAAGCTGGACAATGAAGACCAAAGAAGAACTGATGCATTTGAATCATGGTGTTGGTGAAGAATACTGAATATACCACGGACTGCCAGAAGAATGAGCAAATATGTCTTGGAAGAAGTACATCCAGAATGCTTCTTAGAAGCGAGGATGGCAAGATTTTGTGTCATGTATTTTAGACACTTTATCAGGAGGGACCAGTCCCAGGAGAAGGACATCATGCTTGGTAGAGAGTCAGCAAAAAAAAAGAGGAAGACTCTCAATAAGATAGATTGACACAGTGGCTGTAACAGTGGACTCAAAAATAGCAACGATTGTGAGGATGGTGCAGGACCGGGCAGCATTTCATTCTGTTGTACATGGGGTCACTGTGAGTCAGAACCATCTCGAGAGCACCTAACAACAACAGAATAAAAGAGACATACCTAAATCAGTGAGAAAAACTTGTTTAACCATTAGGGAAATCTGAAGGTGAATTGGATATTAAAATACATTTAAGAATTACTATTTTGTAAGGTATTAAGAAAGCATTTGATTATATGAGAAAATTCCGGTTTTTTGAGATTCATAGAACCTTAGTTTTCTAGTGCTGCTGTAACAAAAATATCATAAGCGTGTGGTTTTAAAGAACAGGAATTTTTTGTCTCACAGTTTTGAAGGCTGGGAGTCCAAATTCAGGATATTAACAAAGCTATGTTCTTTCCACTCTAGGAGAAGATCCTTCCTTGTCTCTTTCATCTTCTTGAAGACCTGGACACTTCTTGAAGTTCCTTGGCTGATAGGTGGATCCTCACATGATGTCTTCCTTCTGTGTGTGTGTCTCTCTGTGTGTCTTTTCTCCTCTTTTATAAGGACACTCCTCAGACTGGATTAGGACCCACTCTACACCAGTATGGCTCATGTTAGCTTAATTGATAACATCTTCAAAGACTCTATTTCCAAACAAGGTCATATTCATAGGTACCAAGGATTAGAACTTCAATGTATCTTTTTGGCAGACATAATTCAACCCATAACACCAAGTGATAAGGTTGTTTCATGTGCCTGGGTGACTAAATTCTGCTGTACCAGTCTGCTTAGGGTGTGTTTGTTTTCCATTTTTATAAGACATCACTCAGAAGGGATTAGGTTTAGGACCTACCCTACTCTGGTACTACCTCATTAATATAACAAAATTAAAAAACCTATTCCCCAGCAGTGTCACATCCACAGGTACAGGGGGTGGGAATTCAGTCTATCTTTGGGGGGGACACAATTCAATCCACAACACTTACTAAAGTTTTATGAGTAAAATTACATGATATTTGAATATTGCTTTAAAGTATTCATGCAAAAAGATGGAATGAGGAAACAAGCACATTGTTAAGACTAGGTGGGATGGGAGGAGGCAACATGGTTCTATAAACAGAAGTACCATGCCATCCCTCCACAGCAAAGACCTCAAAAACTAACCAGAGACAAACGTCAATCCTGGAACACTAAGCATCAAATGAAGAGATAAAGAACTCAACCAAGCACTGAATGGAATAAGAAACTGACAGAAAACATGGAGAGGAGGTCTCCTATCAACTAACGGAGCATGGATTCACCATCTTGGACTCCTCAGCCACCCAGGTCAAAAGACAGGAACTACGGGAAGGAAGCTTCACAGAGCTCCTAGCAGGAGACAGAGCACTCGGTAACCAACGAGACATGCTTTCCTACCCCCATCCTTCTTCCCCCCGCTAGGCATTCGACACTTCCTGGTGGGCTGCGGTCATTTGGCCAGGGAGGCGCTGGCTCCGCCTATACCTGCCAGCTCCTTCAGTGCCTTTTTTTGTTGCTGGTGTTGTTTTTAGCTTCTTTTGGTTTCTTCTCTCTCTCTCATCTCCTTCCCTTCCTTTTTCTCAAACACATGGCTCCATGTGCCATCTCGACTTCTTGACAGGCAGTGAAGCACCGCTCAGCTGGAAAACCACTTCCCTGGCCTGTACTGTCTTGATAGTAGGAGCCCTGGGGATATTTTTTTTTTCTTTTTCTTTTTTCCTTTTTGTTTTTCTTCATTACTTGGTTTCTCATCTCTCTCTACTTCCCTTCTTTTTCTGTCTCCTGAATATCTGGCACTGTGTGCCATCTCCACCCCTTCTAGTCAGGCTGTGCCACGCAGCTTGGGGGTCACTTCCCCAGTCCTCACTGCCATGCTGGTGGGATCCCTGGGGGCATTTCTTTTATTTTTATTTTTTCCTTTTTGTTTTCCTTCATTTCTTGGTTTCTCATCTCTCTCTACTTTTCTTCTTTTCCTTCTCCTGAATACCAGGCACTGTGTACCATCCCCACCCCGTCTAGATGGACCGTGCAGCGCCTAGTGACTTGGGAGCAACTTCCCTGGTCCACAACACCAAGCCAGTGAGCTCCCCTGAGGATTTTTTTCTTTTCTGGATTTCTTGTCTCTACCATCCTTCCCTTCTTTTTTCCTGAACACACGCTGCCATGTGCCAACTCTGCTCCTTCTTAACAGGCTGTGCAGTGCCACTAGGCGGGGGACTCACTTCCAGCAGGCTCCCTTGGGGCATGCTTTTTTCTTTCTTCTTTACTTTTTTCCTTCCTTTTTTCCTCAGTTTCCTGTCTCTCTCTACCTTCCTTCCTTACCCTTCTCCTGAACACCTGGTGCCATGTGCCATCTCTGCTCCTTCTTGATGGGCTGTGCAGCACCACTCAGCTGGGGACCCACTTCTGGTGGGCTCCTTTCTTTTTGGTCTTTCTTCTTTTTTTCTCAGTATCTTGTCTCTACCTCCCTTCCTACCCTTCTCCTGAACAGCTGGTGCTATGTGCCCCATCCATTCCTTCTAGACAGACTATGCAGTGCTGCTCTACTGGGGACTCACTTCCGGTGGGCTCCCTTGGGGCACCGATTTTTCTCTCTCTTCTTACTTTCCCCCCCTCAGTTTCTTGTCTCTCTCTACATTTCTTCCATTCCTTTCTCCCGACAACCTAGCTGCATGTGCCTTTGTCTCTTTTTCTAATCTAGCTTCTTATCTTTCTCTCCTTTCCTTTCTCTCAACCATCTAGCTGCATATGCTGTATCTGTTCTTTCTTGATGGGCTGTGCCTCACCACCTGGCTAGACAGCTACTGGCACATGGCTTTTCCAGGTCTGTGCTGCTCCAACAGTAGACTCCCTCAGCATTTTTTTTTGGGGGGGGCTCCTGTTTCTCTCTCCTCTTTCTCTTCTTTCCCACACCCACTTAGCTCCACACATCACAATTTCCCCCTTCCCTCCTGCCTGTCTGCAACATTCCCTGAACATCTCACCCATGAGCAGCACAGGCACGGTCTACCAGAACCTGCCTTGCACTGACCCCCGGTCTAACCCTGTTGGCCACAGTTGGTGTCACAAAAAACCCATGCCAACTCCTCCCCTTTCACTGGCCCTGCCCTGCTGCACCATAACTGAGTGACTGGCCCTGCCTATTTGACAAGGTAGTGAGAAGTATCGTGTTCACAGACGAACAAACAAAAAACGCCCAGACCGCCTGCTCAGACATAACCAAAAAAGCAGGATGAAACAAACAAATCTATAATTAATAAATGAATAAAATAACTACTGGATGTCCCAAAGACAGCAGACAATAGCAAAACATATTTAAAAAAGACAGGATGGTTCCAGCAGGTATTCAAAATAAAACACCAGATAACCTTTTAGTAGAAAAAAAGGCACTGGAACTACCGGATAAGGAATTCAAATCTCTAATATTCAGAGCTATCCAAAAGCTGAAGCAAAAAGCAGACAAAAATGAGGAAAAAATAGACAAATTCATGGAAAAGGCAGACAAAGCAATGGAAGAATTCAGGAAAATAATACAAGCATAAAATATAAAAATAAATTTACAACTAGATATCATACAAAAACAGTAATTAGAAATCCAAAAGATAAACAACAAGATTTCAGAAATGGACAGTGTCATAAAAGTTCTGAAGAGCACGTTTGAAACAATGGAAGACAAGAGCAGCGAAATTGAAGACAAATCCTTGCATACCACATCGAGTAAAAATCAAGAGAAATGAATGAAGAAAAATGAAGAAACCCTGAGAATGATGTGGGATACAATCAAAAGCAAAAATTTGCATGTGATCAGAGTTCCAGAACAAGAGGAGAAATGGAAAACATAGAGAGTATCATTGAAGAATTGCTGACAGAATACTTCCCTAATATGAAAGATGAAAAGCTGACCATTCAAGAAGCTCAATGAACCCCATATAAGTTAGACCCCAAAAGAAAATCACCAAGGCATATCATAATCACACTCACTAAAACAAAGACAAAGAAAGAATTCTGAGAGCAGCTCGAGAAAAACGAAGTCACATACAGAGGAGAAACTATAACTCTAAGCTCTGATTACTCAGCAGAAACTATGCAGGCAAGAAGGCAATGGGATGACATATATAAAACCTTGAAAGAAAAAAATGCCAACCAAGAATAATATACCCTGCAAAACTCTCATTCAAATACGATGGTGAAATTGAGACATTTCCTGATAAACAGAAAATAATATGTAAAAACCTAACCAAACTTACAAGAATTATTAAAGGGAGTCCTTTGGTTTGAGAACAAACAACAACAGATGACCGTCTGAATCTATGAAGCAAGATCGCAGCAGCCAGATACTAATCTAGGTAATGAACTCTCAGGGATTAATCAGAACTAAAAAATTTACAACAGGGAACCAGAGAGGTGAATCTGTAAATGACAACAGTATCAGAACAATAAAAGCGGGAATAAATGGTGTAGGGATAGAACTTTCAAATGGAGAGGAAGGCAAGGCAATACCAAGTAACAAAATACTGGCTCAAACTAAGGAAGATGAGGGTAAATATCAAGGTAATCATAAAGAAAGTTAACAAACCTACTCATCAAAATAAAGAAGAAAAACATAAAGTCTCAGTAAACACAAAATCTACGAAAACAAAAGAAATGGAAAAAAATCCACAAACAAAAGGAACTCAGCACAGGAGAGTAAGAGGAACAAAGAAAACATCAGCACCACAAAAAAAAAAGCACTACAAAATTATAGCAATAAACTCACAACTATCAACAAATACTCTAAAAAAAATTGGCCTAAATGCACCCATAAAGAGAGAGTGACAGAATGGATTAAAAAAACAGGATCCATCAATATGCTGTCTACAAGAGACACATCTTAGAAAAGATATAAATTTATTAAAAATCAAAAGATGGAAAAAAACATATTAGGTACCACCTACCAATAAAGAGCAGGAATGGCAATAGTAATCTCAGATAAAATAGACTTTAAAATAAAATCTACCAAAAAAGACAAAGAAGGACACTATACAATGATTAAAGGGATGATCCATCACAAAGACATAACCATAATAAATATCTATGCACTCAATGACTGGGCTCCAAAATACATAAAACAAACTCTAACAGCACTGAAAATAATAGAAGGAGACTTCAACACGTGACTCTCAGTAAATGCCAGAACATCTAGAAAGAAACTGAACAAGGGTACGGAAGATCTAAACACCACAATAAGCCTACTTAACCTCATAGACATACATACAACACTCCACCCAACAGCTGCAAAGTACACATTCTTTTCCAAGCCACATGAAACATTTTCCAGAATAACCAGATTTTAGGCCACAAAGCAACCCTCTACAAAATCCAAAACACTGAGATAATACAAAGTATCTTCTCAGATCAAAATGCCATCAAAGTAGAAATAAACAACAGGAAGAACAAAGAAAAAAGTCAATTACATGGAAACTGAAAAACACCCTGCTTAAAAACCACTGGTTAATAAAGAAATCAAAGATGGAATAAAAAAATTCCTAGAATGAAGTGAGAATGAAAACACATCATACCAACACCTTTGGGACACAGTAAACACAGTGCTCAGAGGTCAGTTTATAACAATAGTTGCACACATCAAAAAACAAGAAAAGGACTAAATCAAAACACTAGCTACACAACTCGAACAAACAGAAAGAGAACAGCAAAAGAAGCCCACAGCTACCAGAAGAAAGGAAATAATAAAGATCAGAGCAGAAATAAATGAAATAGAGAATATAAACACAATAGAAAGAATTAACAAAACCAAAAGTTGGTTCTTTAAAAGAATCAACAGAATCAACAAACCACTGGCCAGATTGACAAAAGAAAAACAGGGAAGGACGTAAATAACCCAAATAAGAAATGAAATGGGGGACACTACAACAGACTCAACTGAAATAAAAAGGATCATAACAGAGGATTATGAACAACTATACTCCAACAAATTTGAAAACCTAGAGGAAATGGCAAATTTCTAGAAACACACTGCCTACCCAAACGAATGCAAACTAAAGTTGAAAATCTGAAAAGACCCATAACAAGAAAAGAGATTGGAAAGGTAATAAAAAAAAAGCTCCCAACAACAACAAAAAAGCCCTGGCCCAGGTGACTTCACTGGAGAATTCTACCAAACAACCAGAGAAAAGCTTACACCAGCATTACTCAAACTATTTCAGAACATGGAAAAGGAAGCAATACTTCTAGTTTTATTCTATGAAGCCAGCATAATCCTGATACCAAAACCAGGCAAAGATACCACAAAAAAAAAAATTACAGACCAATATCTCTCATGAATATACATGCAAAAATTCTCAACAAAATTCAAGCCAATAGAATTCAGTATCATATCAGAAAAATAATACACCATGACCAAGTGGGATTCATACCAGGTATGCAAGGATGGTTCAACGTTAGAAAATCAAAACATATTTCACAACATAAACAAAAGAATCACATAATCATCTCAATCAACTCAGAAAAGGCACTTGAAAAAGTCCAACACCTATTCTTGATAAAAACTCTCAATAAAATAAGTATAGAAGGGAACTTCCTCAACATAATAAAGACCATCTATACAAAACCAACGGCCAACAGCATTCTTAATAGAGAGAGGCTAAGAAAATTCCCCTTGAGAACAGGAACAAGATAAGGATGCCCTTTATCACCACTTCTATTTAATATTGTGCTGGAAGTCCTAGCTAGAGTAATAACGCAAGAAAAAGAAATAAAAAGCATACAAATTGGTAAGGAAGAAGTAAAACTTTTCCTATTTATGGATGATATGATACTATACATGGAAAACCCAAAACACTCCACTAGAAAACTACTAGAACTAATAGATTTGGCAGAGTAGTAGGACACAAGAAAAACACACAAAAATCAGTTGGATTCCTATACACCAATAAAGAGAACGATGAAAAGGAAATCAGGAAAACAACACCATTTATAATAGTCCCTTAAAAAAAAAACTTAGGAATACATCTAACCAGGGATGTAAAAGACCTATACAAAGAAAACTACACAACACTAATGCAAGAAACCAAAAGAGAGCTACATAAACGTAAAAACATACCTTGCTCATGGATAGGTAGGTTCAACATCATGACAAGGTCAATTCTACCCAAAGCAATTTACAAATACAATGCAATCCCAATCAAAATATCAAGAGTATTCTTTAAAGAGATGGAAAAACTAATCATTAACTTTATATGGAAAAGAAAGAGGCCCCAGAAAAGTAAAGCACTATTGAAGAAGTAGAATAAATGAGGAGTCACACTACCCGACTTCAGAACCTATTATACAGCTATGGTAGTCAAAACAGCCTTGTACTGGTACAGGGACAGATACATTGACCAACGAAACAGAATTGAGAACGCAGATGTAAATCCATCCATCTATAGTCACCTAATCTTCGACAAGGGACCAAAGTCCATCAAATGAGGAAAAGACAATCTTTTTAACAAATGGTGCTGGCAAAATTAGATGTCCATCTGCAAAAAAATGAAACAGGACCCATACCTCACACCATACACAAAAACTAATTCAAAATGGGTTAAAGGCCTAAATATAAAACCAAAAACTATAAAGATGATAGAAGAAAAAATAGGGTCACCACCAGAGGCCCTAATACAAGGCATTCACAGGATATAAACCATAACTAACAACACACAAACTACAGAAGATAAGCTAGATAACTGGGATCTTTTAAAAATTAAACACTTAAGCTCATCAAAACACTTCATCAAAAGAGTAAAAAGAGAACCTATAGACTGGGGAAAAAAATTCTGGCTATGACAAATCCAACAAAAATCTAATCTCTAAAATCTACAGGAAAATCCAACACCTCTACAACAAAAAGACAATAATCCAATTAAAAAATGTGCAAAGGAAATGAACAGTCAATTCACCAAAGAAAACATTCAAGCGGCTAAGAGACACATGAGGAAATGCTTGCTATCACTAGCCATTAGAGAAATGTAAATCAAAACCACAATGAGATACCATCTCTCCCCAGAATTACTGGCGCAAATCAAAAAAACATAAAATAACAAATGTTGGAAGGGCTGCGGGGAGATTGGAACTCTTATGCACTGCTGGTGGGAATGCAAAATGGTACAACCATTTTAGAAAATGATATGGCGCCTCCTTAGAAAGCTAGAAATAGAGATATCCAGCAATCCTACTCCTAGGAATATATCCTAGAGAAATAAGAGCTGTCACATGAATAGACATATGCACATCCATGTTCATTAAAGTATTGTTTGCCATAGCAAAATGATGGAAACAACCTAGATGCCCATCAACAGATGAATGGATAAACAAACTATGGCACATACACTCAACGGAGTACCACGCAACAATAAAGAACAATCATGAATCTGTGAAGCATCGCACAACATGGATGAATCTGGAGGGCATTATGCTGACTGAAATAAGTCAATCACAAAAGGACAAATATTGTATGAAACCACTACTATAAAAACTCATGAAAAAGTTTACATACAAAAAGAAACAATCTTTGATGGTTATGAGGGAGGAGAGGGGTGGGGATGGAAAAACACTGAACAGACAATAGATAAGTGGTAACTTTGGTGAAGGGTAAGAAAGAACACAATACTGGGAAAGCAAGCACAATTTATCCAAGGCAAGGTCATGGAAGCTCCATAGACACATCCAAGCTCCCTGAGGGACCAAATTACTGAGCTGGGGGCTGTGTGGACCGTAGTCTTGAGAAACATCTAGCTCAATTGGCATCACATAGTTTATAAAGAAAATATTCTACATTCTACTTTG
>NW_004443955.1:1093538-1096497 GCF_000243295.1 Trichechus manatus latirostris | reverse complement strand
AAAAGGTCGAGAAGGGAGAGGGTTGACATGTCGTGGGGTTGTTAACCAATGTCATAAAACCATATGTGTACTACTGTTTAATGAGAAACTATTTGTTCTGTAAACCTTCACCTGAAGTACAATATAAAAAAAAAAATGAAATACGTTTTTGAGTATGATAAAAAAAAAAAAACTAGGTGATAAGAGTTATTAAACCTTCTGCTTTGGAGTGTGCATTGGGAATAAGCTGTTTTTAATAAATAAATATTAGGCTAGGAAGAGCCTACTTTCTTTTGGATGGATGGATGGATGGACAGACAAATGGACAGACAGAAGACATTCACTCTATTGGTGATAATGCCAGAACTAGAATTCTGTTCTCCTACTCCTAGACCAGGTCTTAGAATATTTTCCCTTTATCATTCATGGGGTTGTCACCCCCAAGAGCAGGGGCCATTTTAAGAACCTAACATCTCCAATGCTTAGCACTGCACCTAACATAGCATGCATTGAATTAGTGAATTAGCTCAATTTGACGATAACTTGCCAGTGTCTTGTCATTTACTTCACCTGGTTAGCTGTTCTTCTTTCTGTCATGAGTATTCTTTAAATAAACACTGCCCTCCCAGCCTCCCAATGACCATGTGAGTGAACAGTCCCCTCTAACACACACGAGGAGGAAGAGCGTGGATACCAGAGGACACAGGCTTCAGTGAGCCCAGGGGTCCACCAATGGCCAGGAAGACCATTTGGCTTCAAGAAACATCTGGAAAGTGGATGTGAGCAGCCAGCTGCTCCTGATGCGGCCTGACAAACATGTTCACATTGCTGTTTCACAGTCTAATCACTTACAAAACACTGCTATTTGAGAGTTTCTCTAATTCCTACCAGTAAAAGTGCATTTTGAGGAAGTAAAAACGTACATCAGAAACATCAGGGTTACAAAAAAAAAAAAAGCACTTTCCCTATGCAAATGGCTATTTACAGCTTCACTAATATAAAAATAATGTTGGTCTGTTAACATTTTTACATATGAGCTTCATGTATACTATTTATTAACTTAATGAGACTAGGAAAACACTCACCAATCCACAACTACTGCATTCTTAAAGTTTAAAAAAAAAACAGCAGCCTCTTACTCATAGAAGTATATAAAAGCTGAGGCATGGTCAACATGGCAGAGTAGTTAGACGCTTCCTATATCCCTCTTAAAACAAAGACCTGGAAAAACAAGTGATTTGATTGAATATCTGCGAGCCCTGAACAAGGCAAGGTTAAGAAATCTGTCTGAGTGATACGGGAGATGGAGACCATTTGGAAGAGGTGAGGAGGGCCAGAGCCGCGGTGGCGAAACTGCAGCTCCACAGCCACACCAGTCCACAGTGAAGCAGGCAAACAGCTGAGCTGTGCACGTGCTCGAAAGCAGTTTCCACATCGAGAGAGACCGGCAGCAGAGATTCTGCTTGGACACTCCGAACCAGTGAAGAGCAGCTGTCAAGAGGCTAAGTACATGCGTGCACCCTTTCACAGGGATTTAAAAAAAAAAAAAAAAAAAAGCCCATTTGGGAAAACCTGTCTCCCTTTTACCTCCTCCCCCAAACTCTGCACCGGGAGTCCACTCGGCCGGAAGTAGATACCAAAAGGCACCCTGACCCATTCTCCTGGCCTTGGAGAGGGAACAAATAAGCTGCTGGCTCCCCTAGGCCAGGAACACAGGGACAGCACAGCTCCTTTGCTGGGCACAGGTATCAGGGGTCTGCAGACTCTGAGTGCCTTACACCCCTGTATAGTCTTGTGGGGACCCATCTCAACAGCGTTAGTCCTCACTGCCACAGTACAACAGGGCAAACATCTGATATTTAACTTCCACTGCTTCAGCTGTGAACTGGCAGATTTGTGACCCTTGAAACAGCCCTGCCCCTTAAGTAGGCACTTTTATTGATCTGCAGCAGGGACTTGAGGACTGGTGTGATAGCACCTAAAGTGCTTAGTCACCTGCTCCCGGAGTCCAACAAAAAGTGGTGCCCTCGAGTCTTTACAGCCAACAGAGTGGGGTGCTCATAGTTCAGCTGCAAAACTCATCTATCCACTCACCCTAGAGAACAGGGACACGCTTTCCTTTCAGACTCTCAGGGGCAGCCGTCAGCCCCCTGCCTGGCTAAGCGTGTGATCCCCAACAACAGCCAGAGTCCAGTGCCTGCACCAATCACCAATGCCTCTCTAGGACTGGGGGTGAGAGCTTGCATCACACACTTGGTGACCAACTGCCTGAACACCCGAGCTGAACCCATATAGGAAAATTTAATGGACTCCTGTGTGCACATACTTAGTTACAAAACTAACTATCTGGTGACAGGACATTAGAGATCCAAAAGTGTCAAAAATCAAACTAGTGCACACGAGCAGCCTATTTGGCCATATCAAAACAAAACAAAATAAGAAGCTAGATCTCACTAAGAAAATAGAAAATAAAATTATAATAAATTATTGATGGCTTGGAGAAAACAGTAAATATCAAGGCACATAAACAGGCTGTCTCTGCTGGCTTCAGCAAGCCCCCAAAATAAAGAATCAATACATTCTCTGGAGGAAGAGAACTTCCTGGAATTACCAGAGGCAGAATACAAAAGATTAACATACAGAACTCTTCTAGAAATAAGAAAGGAAATTCGACAGAATGCATAAACAGCCAGGAAACATACAGACACAGTAGTAGTGGAACTTAAAAAAGATATTCAAGAATATCATTCTAAATTTAATAGGCTGCAAGAATCCATAGAGAGACAGCAATCAGAAATCCAGAAGATTAACAATAAAATTTCAGAAATAGATAACTCAATAGAAAGTCATAGGAGCAGAACTGAGGCAGTAGAAGTTAGAATTAGTGACACTGAAGGTAAACCTCTTGATGCCTACTTATTTGAGGAAAAATCAGATAAAACAATTATAAATAATGAAGAAATTCTAAGAGTCATGTGGG
>NW_004443955.1:1057436-1086819 GCF_000243295.1 Trichechus manatus latirostris | reverse complement strand
GAGATGGGAAGGCAGAGAGAGTTAGGAGCTGGTTGAATGTTTATGGGGAATCAGGGGCGGAGGGGAGGAGTGTGCTGTCGCAGAATGGGGTGAGCGGTTGGGGTCTCATAACAACGTATGTAAAAAATAAATAAATTCTGTATGGGAGACTAACTTGAAATGTAAACTTCATTTAATTACAACAATAAAAAAAATTTTTTAAAAAGTATATAAAAGCATGTGTGTTCATATTTTAAGGCATTGTATATAATTAGTATTCTTCCCCATAAAAATGGAAAGAAATTCAATACACACTAAGGAGGTATGAAGTCAAGTAATAAGAAGAACCATAAAAACTGCACTGAACCAGACACTGGGGAGGAAAAGTCCTGACCCTCTTTCCTCCACCATCCAGTGGAGGTGGGTCAGACTCAGAACAAAGGAGCTCCTGAGTCTTCATGGCACACCAGGGCCTCAGCTGACGGGGTGCCCTCACACAGACAATCCTGACCAGTAAGTCCTCGTAAGAAGAGTGGCCCCCATTAGCCCTCAGCCACGTTCAAGCCGATCCACAAGCCAATGAGAGCGGAAGCTTCCGTGACTTAGACATGTCCCAGCAGTTACCTTGGCACCCCAGTGTCCCTCAACACCTGTGGGCCTCATGCACTGGGCCTCGTACATTGGGCAGATTCCGGCGTTCCCAGGCTGGCTGGTCTGCATGGTGGCCACACCAGATGCCTCCCACACCCAATCAGCTTGCCAGTCTCTTCCTGCATGCAAGGAAACCAAGACATAGGGACGGTGACTAACATGCTAACAGCCACCAGCTGGTAAGTGCTGCACCAGGGTTTAAATTCAGGCTTCAACTACCTGGGGACCCTCCTCCCCTCCAAAGAGCTGCCACCTCTGCTCTGAGGCCCCAGGCCAGCCATGGATGCAGCTCCCCTGGGCAACAGGCAGCTCAGGCAAGGCCACAGCATGTAAGCACACAAAATACAAACAGTCAAGCCCACCTGAGAGCCTTTGGTTGGGATTTTGAGGCCATTACCTCAACCCTGGCTTGTGTCTCAGAGGGCGGGGTACCCATGATCAAAGGTGAGAGAGAGGGGAAGCCCTGGCCTTTGAACATTACAAAGAAATCATTGAGGAAAAAAGCTGAAGAGGCAGAGCATCTGGATGGATGAGCCAGTACCAGGCAGTAGGACTTGAAGAACTTGTGATAAGTTTCCCACCTTTATCTCTTTTGATTGTAATTGGTTAACATCGAGGGGAAGAACACCCACCCAGAGGCAGGAGGCACTCTTCCAGCATGCACAGCGCAGAAACATCTGAGGGTGCTCCTACATTTGGTCCCTTAGGAGAACGGGCCACACTCCAGACATCAGCTCAAGGACTCACGTTAACTCTGGAACCATCACTACTTTCCTTGTGGCCAGCTTGTGTCTTGACAAGTTGATTCATGACCAGGTTCCACAGAAGCCTCAGCCCTGGGGCCAGAGCCATTTGCTCTGGATCAAGTTGGGCCCACACTCTGATCATGGTGGGGTGGGCACCCTCCAATCCTTCCCAGAGAGTGCAGCTGGCTTGTTGCAGCACTGTCCTGCCATGGGGATGAGCGGTGGGCTAACAAACAGCAAAGGCCAGACCAAGAGGAGGGAAGAGGCACTTGCTCTCTCATCCTCAAAGCTGTGTGACATTAACCACTGTTCCTGTCCTACTCTGCCCTGTGGCTCTCTCAGGAAGAGCTGGGTCACAGGCCCCACTGCCCTCATCCCATGTCAAACCTGAAGCCTCTGAGGAAGAGCATGAGCGGAGCAGCAGGGGGCCCATTCAAGGCCACATGTCTGCAGGGCAGCTGCACCCTGTCCCCTTGGCCCCCTTGCTCATATCTGCACAGGCCACGCAGGCACCGTTGTCCCTACCCCACCACAGGTCACTCCTTCCCGCTGCTCTATCCTGCAGGGGCTCCCTGAGTTGTAGACACTGCCCCAAGGCAGTTTCTCACCCACCTCCCTGCTCCCAGGAAGGCAGAGGCCTTTATACCTTGTCCCTTCAAGTGCAACCGCAGGCTATAAAGCAGATCAGTTGCCTCGTGGAAACTCCACTGCAGAGCACCCAACACTCGGGCCACTGTCACCTGGCCCTGGGGGTCAGCGCCACCTGTGGGATGTGGAGCAGGCACCGTGCTGACTTTGTTGTGCTATCTCAGCAATAGTAACAAATGGTCTCAGTCCACCAGTGCTTACCATCTCCTTGTGGCCAGATCACTGGTACAACAGCAGGCTTACCCCACTGACTGCTGTGCTTGGGGACTGTTGGCCCTGGGCAGTCTCTCTGACTGAAGGCAGGAAGGTTCTTGGGGAGCAGGCACACATAATCTCCCGTCCCCTGAGAATCACTGTATTGTCCTCCCCACGTGCCAGGAGACCTAGACAACCGAACGCAAATTTCTAAAATTTCCCGGCCTATCCTCCTGCCACCACCTCCTCAGCAACTCCCAGCTACTGCTCATACCTACCTCAGTCACATGGCACTGACCTTCCAGGCTTGACTTACTGGGCCACTGCTTCTCAGCATGTGCTACTGTAAAGTGCCATTTCACAATTAAGTCCACAGTGCCCAGCACAGGCAGAGCCTATACTTCTTACTGTTTTAAGATGCACCCACATTTACAGTTGTCCAGAAACAGCAAATTTATAGAACGTAAGTCCACTGGTGAAAATGCTCATTAGCTGATTTGATAAAGTAGCAAATAAATGACCCTTCCATGCACACAGCCCTGAGAACACCCGAGTCCCCGTCATAGCTGTCATCTAAAGAAGCAGGTAGGGACACGTTAACGGGCTCATCTTATAGATGAAGACCTTGAGTTTTAGGGAGGTTAAAATCTTGTCCCAACAAGGTTATAGTTCCAGTGAGGGGCAGAGTGAGGGTGAGAATAATGCGCATACTCAATCTTCTCAGGCAAGCTTCTCCTTATATCTCAGAAACTCATCTTGCCAAGATTCAGAAAACCAATTCCAACACAGTCTAGTTTTCTGCATACAGTGGGGATGCGCACCACACGTGGTAACACTCTCCATTTTTATAAAGTAGCTGGGACTGAGCCCTCTCAGGGCCTAATACATTAGAATGTTCTTACTTGTGGGCAAAGCAGACACAAACACACCTCAAATATAATCAGCATGTAGACGCCTGCCAGGATGGCCGCGGCAATTATGACTTGCGTCTCCACTTCTGCACGGAGGTATTGATGAGCCATCAAGACAGGAACTGCTTGGTTCTGCAGGAAGGAAGCTTGGATGGTGATCAAAATGGCCTCTCTGCAGAAGGAAACAAAGATTTCCCAGCGGGTAAGGGAAGCAAATCCTCTGTCACCAGTTAGTGTTGACTGTGGCCACAGTCAGAACTGGACAGAATCTTAGAGGTGCTGAGGCCGACGTCTAGTCTCACAGAAGAGAGCACAGGTAAGAGGTGTGAGGCCCAGGTGGCTCCCTGTGGCAGTGCAGGGCACCCGGTCTCCTCTGCCCAAGCCAACCATGCTCACCTCACTGGAGGTGCCATCGTGTCTTTTGACCAATGCCCAACAGTTGAGTAGGAGGCAGGAAAGCACACATAAGATTCTACCCATTTACTTTTCTCTTTTCCTCTTCACCACATACTTAACCACTTCACCTGCTGACAAACAGCAAAGCCAACTCTATAAACTTCAGTCCCTGACACAGCAATAAAGTGCCACAAACTAGAAGCCTGAGAATCATCAAGAGTTTGTGGCATACTGAAACTGGAGCACTCTTGTAAAAGTCCAATCAGCAACCTAGAGAGATGGAACACAGAGTGGCATCTGCTAAAGAAAAAGAGAAGGAACCCTAAAATTTCCTGGAATTCCCATTGAATAAATTTACACTATCAATGTAATTAGAACTTTAATTAAAAATTCCATTTGCAGAACAAATATTGCATGAGACCACTACTATAAAAACTCATGAAAAAGTTTACATACAAAAAGAAACAATCGTGGATGGTTATGAGGGAAGGGAGGGGTGGGGATGGAAAAATACTAACCAGACAATAGATAAGTGGTAACTTTGGTGAAGGGTAAGAAAGTACACAATACTGGGGAAGCCAGCACAATTTGACCAAGGCAAAGTCATGGAAGCTCCACAGATACATCCAAACTCCCTGAGGGACCAAATTACTGGGCTGAGGGCTATGGGGACCATGGTCTCGGGGAACATCTAGCTCAACTGGCATAACATAGTTTATAAAGAAAATGTTCTACATTCTACTTTGGTAAGTAGCATCTGGGATCTTAAAAGCTTGGGAGCAGCCATCTAAGAGACTCCACTGGTCTCACCCCTTCGGGAGCAAGGGAGAATGAAGAAAACTAAAGACACAAGGGAAAGATTAGTTCACAAAACTAATGGACCACAACTGCCACAGCCTCAACCAGACTGAGTCCAGCACAACTAAATGGTGCCTGGCTGCCACCATTGACTGCTCTGACAGGGATCATAATAGAGGGTCCTGGACAGAGCTGGAGAAAAATGTAGAACAAAATTCTAACTCACAAAAAAAGACCAGACTTAACTGGCCTGACAGAGACTGGAGAAAACTCCAAGAGTATTGACCCTGGATAGCACAGTAATGAAGTCACTCCTGAGGTTCACCCTTCAGCCAGGGATTGGATGGGCCCGTAAAACAAAACGAGACTAAAGGGGCACACCAGCCCAGGGGCAAGGACTAGAAGGTAGGAGGGGACAGGAAAGCTGATGATAGGGAACCCAAGAGAAGTGAGAGTGTTGACATGTCGTGGGGTTGGTAACCAATGTCACAAAACAATATGTGCACTAATTGTTTAATGAGAAGCTAGTTTGTACTGTAAACTTTCATCTACAGTACAATAATAAAAAATAAATAAAAATTCCACTTGCTTCAAAGTTGGTCCTTAGATGAATTAATCTTATTTTTTGACACTCATGGTTAGCATGCTGTTGTGAATTGAATTGTGTCCCCAAAAAATATGTGTTGTAAATCCTAACCTCTACACCTGTGGTTATAATCTCATGTGGGAATGGGTTATGGAGCCCTGGTGGCACAGTGGTTAAGAGCTCAGCTGCTAACCAAAAGGTCAACAGTTCAAATCCACCAGCCCCTCCCTGGAAATCCTATGGGGCAGTTCTATTCTGTCCTATAGGGTAGCTATGAGTTGGAATGGACTCTATGGCAACAGGTTTGGGTGTTCTCCCCTTTGTTATGCTAATGAGGTAATATTAGTTTGGGATGTGTATTGAGTCAATCTTTTTTGAGATATAAAAGCAGCAGATTAAGCAGGCAGAGATGGAGGAAGATAGATGCCATGCCACATGAAGATCACCAAGGAGCCAAGGAAAAGACACAAGGACCTTCCCCCAGAGCCAACAGAGAAAGAAGGCCTTCCCTTAAAGCCAGCACCCTGAATTCAGACTTCCAGCCTCCTAGACTGTGAGGCTGTTTTCAATCCCCTCATATACACGTGAAAGCTGGACAATAAATCAGGAAGACCGAAGAATTGATGCCTTTGAATTGTGGTGTTGGAGAAGAATATTGAATATACCATGGACGGCCAAAAGAGGAACAAATCTGTCTTGGAAGAAGTACAACCAGAATACTCCTTAGAAGCAAGGATGGTGAGATTACATCTCACATACTTTGGACCTGTTTTATCAGGAGGGATCAGTACTGAGGAAGGACATCATGCTTGGTGAAGTGGAGGGTCAGCAAAGGAGAGGAAGACCCTCAACGAGATGGACTGACACAGAGGCTGAGACGATGGTCTTAAGCATAACAAGGATTGTGAGGATGGTGCAGGACTGGGCAGTGTTTCATTCTGTGGTGCATAGGGTCTCTATGAGTCAGAACCAACTCAACGGCACCTAACAACAACAACAACAACAGACTGTGAGAAAATAAATTCCTCTTTGTTAAAGCCACCCACTTGGGGCGTTTCTGCAATAGCAGCACTAGATAATTAAGACACACACTTTTCCAGAATCCTCTGTGCTCTTGGACTATGGAGCATTACCACCCTGTCCAGGCCCCATAACTGACCAGGTGCTTCCATGCCAAATGTGTGTCCCATAGCTCAAAATTCCGTGGGTGATCAAGTCCTAGAGCACTGGTTCCCAAGACCTCACTCATCTGAGAACCCACCTGCTCCGTATCTCAAAGGTCCGGCTTATGACAAAGCGCTCATTTCTTCTTGGATTTAAAAACACTGTCCAATTATAGGTGACCTGTAAAAGATTAAGTTTAAAATGGTGATAAAACATCTAAATTGGAATGTCATCTGGGATCTGGGCTATTCTGTTGAGGGAATTCTTTAGTAGAAAGAGAAAATGAGAAAGAGGAGCAGTGAAGCAGTTTTACAGTGGCTCCCTCATCCATGGCATTTAGAGTAGATGCAAGGTTTGTGGAGTTTGAAATGTACACAATTTAAAGGGCTTCATTCAAGAAAAAGAATACAAAAGTAATACAGAATTAGTGTACAAAAGTGCAAACAGCATAAAAGTAAACACTGATTTGTTGTGAGAAAAAAATCACCACAAGTTTTTGCAGACTTGGAGCAGTCTTCTGAGACCTCTTTAGGCAACTTACAGGGAAGGGGCTATTTAGAACCACTTTCTGCTGGCGGCCTAGCTATACTCCCACCCCCTAAAGCCTCTGCACATCCCAGGGCTCTGGGGAGCCAGCAAAGCAGCCTGGAGATGACACTTCACTTGCTGTTGGCAAATCCAAATCCACCTGCAGTGGTGGTGCATGGAGAAGAGGAAGAGAGGGGAGCCACTCATGGGGAGGGCAAGGAACTTTCAGTGGAGGGCCAGGACAACAAATTTCATGGAAACTGAAACTAGAACTTCCGAAACTGGTCAAAGCAGCAAAGTGCACAAGTCCTCGTGAAACACTTCGGTGTTTGGATGGGCTGTATCTGGAAAATTCCTTCTGTAAAGAGCCCTGTGCTGGATTTGCGGGGTGGGGACAGCACTTTGGGAGAGTCTCCAGGCTACCATCGTGGCCTGTCAGAGGTGGGCTATGAGTAGACACAGGCAGCCCCCACCCAATGCCAGGCTTACTTTCTCGGGAGGGCAAGAGTGTCCTCCGGGCTCTTCACAGGTTACCAGGGGCAGGCGCAGCACATGGGGTGCACAATTACTTCCTGGAGACAAAGACCTGGGTGGCCTCTTCAGCTCATGAGTGCTCTACAGCCTGCTGAGAACCCAGCCTCTGCACAAGCAGGGCTTCCTTCTCCTGGCTAGAGCAGAGAGAGCATTGACTGAAGACATGACTTCCAAGCAGAATTTGGGGTAACAGTTCAGTAGGTCACAGAGGTCAGGCTCTAGAGATGACTGCACAGGGGAGTCCTGCCTTTGCAGAAGGAATTTTGGGGGCTCTGGGATGGCTCTACCTGCCAGTGCTGCCTTTCATGGGACAAGAGCAGAAAGCTTTAGCTCGTTGACGCAGAAGAAGCGAGTGGACAACATGCACACTCTTGCCATCACCCCCAACCACGATGGTACCGAGGTGCTGTGTCTTCAGTGCCACTAAGTGAAGTCAAGAATTAATAGCACTTTTAACAGCCACAAAAATACTTTCAAATACAGGCAGCTCTCCTGAATTGCCCAGTCAAATCATTCTGAACTCACAAGCTTGGTTTTACTGAAATGGCAAGTTTTATAATTGATTTCATAGAAAAGAGAAAAGAGAATTTTAAAGACAAAGCAAAAGATAAGAATCAATTGCTTAACTAATAGTGGTTCCCTTGCCTCATGGCTCCCCATCACCTCCATTCAAGAGGAAATCCAATTTACAATAGATGGAATGAGTTTTACAATTCTTTTCAAATAACTTATAAGAGTGACCTGCTGTGGCCGCGGCCGTCTCACTCCCGAAGCATCTGTCTGGGTGACCTTGACCACGATGTGTTCTTCTCTCCCAGGGCTGCTCAGCCCGCTGGGTGCCAGCGCCCCCGCCAGATCCACCTGGAGCAGCGTGGAGTCTGCAGCACCAGTGAGGTTCACAGCTGTGGTGTGTCAAGGCGAAATGCAATGAGGCCAGGTACCCCAGCGGCCCGCTTGGCCTGCATCCCTCTTGGAGGTGCATGAAGAAATGAATCTGCAGGACCATCACCCTTGACCATGCCCATCCCCTTGTCCCCTCACGCCTCACATTTAGCATCCTCTGCTGTAACATCTAAATGGTGTCTCTCCACTGTTAAAGAGAGAAATTGAGGACCATATTGACAGATCCCTGAGTGCATAGGAAAATTCACAAAGGTCACTGAACCTTGTGGAATGTTCCCATGAGCAGATAAAAAGAAGTACTGTGGAGACACAGTGGCCATGAAGTTGCACAGATTCCTCTTTATGACAAAGACATCTGTTAACCATAAACTAGCTCAGAGTTTATCTTATGAGAAGAATTTAACTTTAGGTAATTTCCTCATTTCCTGAGAGAAAATTCTAAAACTTTATAATTTCCTGAGCAATTGAGGTGCCTTTACTATTTGAAACCTCTGAACAACGTCTCAGAATTTGTACAAATGAACAGGGGGCTGGCCAGGCAAAAACCACCTAGTGGCCTGATATCTGCTGATCTCAGGAAGGGCAGCATGATTCAATCAGTCATACTAAGATTATCAATGGTTAATTTTCTACTCTATGTTTCTTCCTTCCTCCTTAAAAACTCACTGTAACTGGCCTAAAAGAAGCCTTTCTAAACAGAGAGGTCTCCCTGGAGGCATACAGATTAACTGCTCGAATAAACCCTATATAATTTAGTTCTTTTGAGCTTTGATTATTTTGACATCAATCACAGTGAAGATCATGTATGATTCCACTTCCTGCAGCCACTGTAGAACTCCTACCCACGTTCCTGGGCCCACAGTGAGCAGTAAACAAGGTCACTGCATGAGCAGGTGGTATCATGTGCTATTAATTACTTTGTGTGTGGCCTTTCTAGCAATGGCTAGAATGTAACTCCCACCCAGGTGACTGTGTGATAGGGTAATTGTGGCCTACCAAGGGGATTGGTCAGTTTTGCCTTAAAAGAGAGCCAATTCCAGAGCAGAGAAGAAGGTCCCACCACCACCAAGGAAGAATAGCCAGGATCCAGCACATCCTTTGGACCTGGGATCTCTGTGCTGGGAGACTCCTGGGACCAGGAGACAGAGAGCGAGCTGTAACCCTGAAGACAGTGAGAAGCAGTGGCAGGAAAGACCTGGCAGCAGG
Organism: Trichechus manatus latirostris; assembly: GCF_000243295.1. Taxonomy (NCBI): domain Eukaryota; kingdom Metazoa; phylum Chordata; class Mammalia; order Sirenia; family Trichechidae; genus Trichechus; species Trichechus manatus. The sequence continues at coordinate 1,077,574 of NW_004443955.1, read as the reverse complement.
AGTTGGCACGGCGGGCTTCCTGGCCAACAGAGAGAGAAAGCTGAGTGCTGTTGGACAGAGACTGAGGGCCAGGGAGACATGTGCCTGTGACCACGGCTGGGAGGAGGCTGTCCTGATGGAAAAACTGTATCCTTGAAGTGTTCCTGAGCCTGAATTGTAATCTGTTACTTCCCTAATAAACCCTACAATCGTGAGTGTGGTCTGTGAGTTCTATGTGGCCAATGCAATTATCAAACCCTACAGAGTACAGAGTGCCATGGGAGGGATGGTTGGTGTCAGAATTGGTAAAGATGGCAGTGAGAGAGGACATGTCCGACCCCCATCTCATAGGAATCAGCCTTGGGCCGTTGATCTTGATTCTCCTTTCCCCTTGTGGGGTTGCAGGAGGTCAGACATCACCCCCAAACCATTTTTACTTATCAACACCTGTCTGTAAGGTGAGGAATCAGAGGATTAAAAATAAGAATTCTGAAGTTGGCTAAGCAGTGAACAGCCTATAATGAGAAGAGAGGAAATCCTTCAAAATGCAGTGGCAGTGGTTCCTGGTCAGCAAAGAGGTGCCAGAAAAAGAGGGCCGTCCGCACCTCAAAGTGTAATCCATGGTGTGTATTCCTGCACAGAGCCTTCCCCTTAGCCTCTCACCGCTGTTGCAGAAATGTCAGAGCACAGGCCCGACCCCTCTCTCCTCTACCCCCATTGACCCCTGCAAAGCCTCACACCTCAGGCTCTGAGTTCCTGGAGCTCGGGGTGCCAGTATCTTTGTCAACATAGTTCCTATATAAAACCAGTTGCCGTTGAGTCGACCCCAACGCATGAAAGCCTCCAAGTGTGTCAGAGTAGAACTGTGCTCCATAGGGTTTTCAATGGGTGATTTATCGGAAATATATCACCAAGCCTTTCTTCTGAGATACCTCTGGGTGGACTTGAACTTCCAGTCTTTCAATTAGCAGCTAAGTTCACCCAGGGCTTCAGATCCTATACAGTATAATCCATTGCTGTTGAGTCAATTATGACTCATAACTACCCTATAGGACAGAGTAGAACTGCCCCATAGGTTTTCAAAGGAGCTGCTGGTGGATTCAAACAGCCGACCTTTTGGTTAGCAGCCTGAGCTCTTAACCACTTCGCCACCATGGCTCCCCTATACAGTACAGCACTCTATATTTTCATCCAGAAGAGAAAACAGTTGTAGAAAAATGAATCTCATAATTGTTCATGCTTCTATATGAGGTCTTTAGCTGCAGCTCACTGATTTTAGGAGGATTCAGTAGTCAATTCCTTTACTCTTCCTTAAATTCCTAAAGAAACGGATGGTTGACAGAGCAGATTTACAGAAAAGGCAGAACTTCCCTCTTGCCAGACTATCTACAGGATTTGCATTGCATGCTGGGGAGTGTGAGAGAATGATTAATCCTTTTTCACTGTTTAGTTCCTCCAGGAAATGTGCTGGTTAAAAAAAGTACAGAAATGTGGTGGTAACTCAGTGCTGTGTCAGCACTACTCTTAAGGAGTCCAGAACAGGCAGCTGTCCCACTATTTGGCTAGAGAGACACTCCTCACACCTGTCTGCTGCTTGAGTTCCAACAAGGACAACAGAAAACCAGAAGTGTCTCGTGAGGCAGAGGATACTAAGAAAAGGCCCAAAGACAAAGTGCTCCTTTGTCCACACCTGAAATTATTACTATCCTACCCCTTTCCCAGGACAGACCGACATAATATTTGGGGTGAGGAGAAATACTTTAACACAGAATAGATTCAAGAGTTCTTGAAGGAGACCAGGAAATTGGAACAGTGACACTTGGTGACCAATATCAGAGAACACTGGACCCACCCAGGTCGGTTTGCCCTCTAAGATTTATTGGGTGTTTTGGGAGCATCTGTTGGGTACCAAGAGAGAAATGAATACAAGAAGGCCTTTGTCCTTGGGTATCTCACACCCTGGTGGATACCACCCAAGTGGAGTATGCACAAAAGCTCTCTCCTCTCCCAGATGCCCACCAGCATTAAAATTTAAAGCCCCACCCAACGTTCTGGTGTCAGTAGTGACTTCGGAATCCCAGCTTCTGGGACTAGCAAACCAGAGCTTCCAGGAGCTACCCCCTCCCTCTTGCCACTTCTGATTCCGGCTTCCATAGAGTCAAGGAAAGAATGAGAGCGCCTGAAGACAGGTAAACAGGAAGCACCCAAACTGAACCTTGAAAGGAAATAAGTGGGAAAGGACAGACAGAAGCTAATGCACTAGAGCCCAGAAACACTAGGCCCTTGCAGGAATGCACTGCTTCCTCATCTCTTCCCCAGAACACTCTCCACCTCATGGCAGTTTCCCTGGAGCTCCCCTCCCCCACATCTTCAAAAGCCCTGAACAGAGAGAATGTGTGTGTAAGAACAATGATCACCATGCTGCAACCTCAGCAACAGCTGTCCCCTGACTTTGTGAACTCCAGCCACGGTGATGACCGGCTCAGGTATATTCTGGATACAGTAGCTCTCCAATGGTGACACAGCCAACAACTGCCAGAACTTTCCTTGATCCGGATATAGGCTAAATAAAATCTGTAACAACCAGAAACATTCAATTATAGATGTGCTGTATGAGAAGAATAGAATTTAAATAATCTTGACAACAGTTGAAAATAGAGATCTTACAATGCTGTTCATTTACGTATCCAAAAATTCACCAGCTTATTATGAATACCCTTTCTTAGATATTAAAAAATAAAATTCTGGTTCATTATACTATTGTCAGTTACAAATGGGCCTTGATTACTAATATTTGCCCATTTTAAGGATAAAATACCTGGCCACAAAAGTTAAATTGTCAACAGTGGGTAAACGTGATTTTCCATATTCAAGACTAAAGGAATGTAGCCTATGTGATCAGTGCAACAAGTCTTTGCGGACTTTGCAAATCACCTTACATACCGTAGGAAATTAAAGTGTGGATGAGATGACAGATTTTAGAATTTCCAAACAAATCCCTCACATTCTGTTTTGGAAGTGTCCACAAATAACCAAAACTCATCTCCCAGAAGGGTAAAGAATAGACATGAAGCCAGGTGAGCCCTCAGTGGGCCAGGGGAGGACCCCGCCCTGACACTGACTATTAAAACCCCCACATGCCCACCTGCTCAGCCCATCAATCAGTGGGTGTGCTCTGCTTACAACCATAAGTGTGTGAAAGGAATCAGAAAGGTAAATTAACCCATTGCCATGAAGACTATTCGACTCATAAAGACCCTATAGGATAAAGTAGAACTGTCCCATAGGGTTTCCAAGGCTATAAATCTTTATGGAAGCAGACTACTGTATCTTTCTCCCAATGAGCAGCTAGTGCGTTCAAACTGCTGACCTTTTGCATAGCAGCTGAGTGCTTAATCACTGCACCACTAGGCTCCTTAGAAAGGCAAATTAGTAGCCAGAAAAACAAAATATGGTTGTTTTTGTCTCATCCCTAGATTGCATTTTCTGGGGCCATGGCTCTTCTCCACTGGTGGGCATTAAAAGTTGACCTCACTCAATTCAGCTGCTCAGGCAGCATCTACCATGAGTGCCCACCCTTTGCTTACCCACCCTTCCTGCAAGGGTACTCAGGTTCAAGATCTGGGCTCTTCCCCAGTGTGTAAAGGCTCCAGGGTCCCAATATTTACAAACGAACCAAGTGCTTTATCTTGGCTCTCAGATTCATCTTTGTCGATCTCACAGGTGGGAAGAGGGCACTCGTAGTCACATGCATCTCTGCACACTCCCACCCTCATGCCACGTGTGCAGATAACATCCCATGCATAGCTTCTCTGTAGCAGAGAGACAGGAGAGTTCCCTATCCCCACATTATACTCACCCTGGACACAGACAAGCCCACAGCTCAGACACGGAGGCAATCACAGAAACAACACCACACACACGTGGGACTGGGTGCCTCACTTACAACTCCACACCCATCACACCACAACACCAGCAATCATCCACCAAACACAACCCATCATGCACCAAAGCTAACAAATGGCACACAACCAGAAATAACTCCCCAAGCACAGGCACATCTATCACATTCAGAGATCACAACTGTCCCACAACGTCCATCACACCCATGCACACACACATACACACAGCTGGGAACAGAGGGCTACACATACCCATTTATCCAACACATAACACTTCGACTGCCTGCTGTGTGATCCTGGTGAGGCCATGGAACACACAATGCTGGCAGCAAGTATCTGTCTAGTCAGGGAAAGCTGCACTCAGAGCCCACTCCATGGCCGCCCTGCTCCCCACCAGTCCACAGCCTTTTGCCTTTTCTGGCCTCCAGGCTCAGTTCACCCTCAGTGCCGGAAGTGCCGCCATCACAGCCCCTACTTGTCTTCTTCCACTTAAGAGAAGCCATCACTCCCACCCCTTGATGTTCACCGAACGCCTGCACACGCACTCTCTCCGGCACCCTGTCCGGGGCGTGGGCATCTGAGGTTGATCTGACTCTGGGAAGAGTCTGCTGGGCATGCAGTGTATTCAGAAAGGGCAGACAGAGGGACCAACGAAGCTGGAGCAGCCTCCGAGGAGGTTTCGGTAGCTTCACTCCCTCCCAAGCAGGCTGGCCCAGCAGGGGAGACCCAGGGCTCCATCAAAGGGGCCCCATATCGCTGGAAGGGTCACAATGCAAATTAAGAGTGTATTTATTGTATGTGTTTGAAAAGAAAAGCTGGTAAGCCCCTTGAGCGGAAGGAGAGCCAGGGTGCACTAACCGAGTCCCATGGAGCAAGCCCGTCTGAAGATGTGACTGCTGAGTGGGGACACAGAGGGTCTGTGCTGGGGCTCTGTCTCCTCCTCCACCCCAGCCGCCACCCCAGGCACCCCAGCCACCACCCCAGGCACCCCAGCACCTCCCGCAAAGGAAGGCAGGAGGGTGGGTCTGAGGGCCCCGTGCAGAGCCGCGGTACTCACGGAGAACACCACTACGAGGATGAACAGGCCCGCCACGGTCAGCCCGCGCACGCAGCTCCTGCAAGAGAAAGCGTCTGTCCCTAGTGAAATGAATCCGGCACCGCTGACCTGCTTACCTGCAAACCACTGCCTCCTGGAAAGGCGCCGCTGGAGACCGTACTCAGACTGTGAGCAGCGCCTTCCTTCAGAGGCGCTGGGATTCAAGATTTTGGCTTTTTACTAGTCTGTAAAGGCTCCAATTCGTTGCCATCTAGTCGATTTCGACTGGTAGCGACTCTATAGGGACAGAGTAGAACTGCTCCATAGGGTTTCTTTCCAAGGAGTGGCTGGTGGATTCGAACTGCTGACCTTTTGGTTAGCAGCAGAGCTCTTAACCACTGCGCCACCAGGGCTCCCTGAAGGGTCCAAGGTCCCACTATATACAACTGAATCAAGCGCCTTATCTTGGCTCTCAGATTCATCTTTGTCAATGATTTTCCCCAGAGTTTTCTGGGAGGTGGGTAAACGGATTTGATCTTCAAATATAAACGCACTGACTAGTCCGTGAACAAATAATAATTCTAGAAAGTAATAGCGAGTCTGTGGCTGTTGTACCACGGAACCTTTTCAGAATTCATCAGGACATACGGTCACAGAAAGACTCCCCCATGCCCTCCCCTTCCATTCTCACCAACCGCCCCTCAAGGCTCCTCCTGCTCACCCTGCTTTCTTGCTGCTCCGCTAGGGGGGCTTCCCCTCCTCTGGTCCTTCTCCCCATCCCCATTCACCCCCTCCCAACAGGACTGCAGACAGCCTCCCTCCTGACCCAGCGGCTGAGTGTGCAGGGTCCGGCCTGCCCCCTACTGACACCCTTTTGGCAGGGCGGAGCCTGGGTGCTGTACCCTCTCCCCGAGCAGCCCATGGTACTGGAAGGCTTTGGCACTGGCAGAGAAAGGAAGAAAGTCTATGTTGGGGCATCTTTTTCAGTTCCATCCTTCCTTCAAAACTTTTTCTGATCCCTGGAAAATGCTAAAATCTTGTTTTTATTTGCCTAGATTAATGAAATTGATGGATAGCCATTTCACACTTCCAATTTATGATTCAAGAGCTCTTATTTAAATGGGAATCAAAATGACACTTCTTTTTAAAGCATGAAGCATTTATCCAGCTATTCTAAACACTAATCTCGTTCTACGTGACTGGCATACACAACAGAGCTGACAACCCAAAATAAAATGTTTCTTCATCAGCAGTGGATGGTACTTTCTAGACATAACAGAATGGCATGGACTCTTGTAGGTCTGTGGTGATCTCAGGGCAATTATTCCATGAAGCTGGTCTCAGGGCAATTATTCCATGAAGGCGATCTCAGGGCAATTATTCCTTGAAGGTGATCTCAGGGCAATTATTCCATGAAGGTGATCTCAGGGCAATTATTCCATGAAGGTGATCTCAGGGCAAGTATTGCATGAAGGTGATCTCAGGGCAATTATTCCATGAAGGTGATCTCAGGGCAAGTATTCCATGAAGGTGATCTCAGGGCAAGTATTCCATGAATCACAGAAGGTACAACAACCACTGAAGGTGAAGCCTCACAGATACCTGGTGCTATGACCCAAGCTGTGAGACATTTGGGCACACACCATCCTCGGGAGCTGGGCCCAGGGGCTAGGAAGGGCATTAAAAGTGTCAGGTGGCCATGCTAGTGACTGACAGGGCCAGACCCTCTGCCCTCCACTCACCCAATTCACATAATTCACATAATTTCTTAGCAGACTCATCAGCCAGACACCGGTGTGCCTACAGAGGGGATGCCCAGGCATTGTGAGGACCTACAGTGACTCTAGGTGGTGAAGGGACAGGAAGAGCAAGGGGACGTCAGGTGGTGAAGAGACAGAAGGGGCGAGGGGATGCCAGGGGGTAAGGGGATGCCATTTTCAAAACTTTTGCTCTCAATAGAGCTCTCCCTTCACATCAATGTGTGCATGGTACCCAGCAGATACAGAGGACAAAGCAAGCTTGGCTCCTGGGTGGCAAGTCTGCAGTCCAGCCAGCCCTCCCCAGACCTTGGGCACTCCCCCTGGGCTGGCCTCACCACCCCCTCGGGCTTTCCTCAGACAGTAGAACCAGTCGACTCCTAATAAAGGGCTTCATACATAACTACCAATAACAGTAGCAACCTCTGAGACCCCTTGGCACTCTTGGCAAGAACTGATTCCATTTGTAAACCCAATGGCCACAGAGACACACAAACAGATGGAGTAGTGCAGAACATGGGTCCTGCATGTTTGCACCAAGTCTCTCATAGCTTCATGGATTATGCCCAGATGTCCTCCGGGGCTTGGAGAAACAATCCCTCACCTGACAGGAAGTGTGGCCTGCCATTGTGAAAAACCATCCTTTCCATCTTCACCAAGTGGGCTTTGGGAGAACGAAGTGAGGGCACACCCCAGTCCCAGGGCAAGAGACCTGTGTGCAACGTCATCTCTACAGGGATGCACTTAAGCCCTCCTACCTCAGTGTCCACAAATGGAACATGCCAGGAGCACCAGCAGGAACATCGCCCTTCTCCTCTGTGGAAGCAGACCCAGATAGCCCGGCCCCGTCACTGCCCAGCAAGTGACTCTGCTCCCAGTCTGCAGAGCTCTGTCTCCACGATTCCTCTGCTGTGGTGGGATCCGGAGGGCAGATGGACATGCACTGTAGCCTGGAAACACACAGCCTGGGGTTACTCTCACCAAAATGGTACCATCCCCCAAATGAGGCTCCTCTCAGCAGAGATGTGGGAGTTGCCCTGGAGTCAACCCTGGTTTTTGAGAGGACCAAAGACAGGGTAACCTCCACCCTACCCTAATGGAGATGACACCCCAGAACTCTGGCCTTAAGGTAAATCATCTGGGGTCAAATATTTACACTAACACCTGCCACAATCTGCAGAAATGAATGCCCTCACTAGCCTAGCACACCCTGAGGCCAGTTCAGTGGGGTGCTGTGATTTTCCAAACACTTATCACTGCTTTAAAACTGGTTCACAACAATTAAAAGAAAAAACAGTCATCCCCCTAAGGAGAAGCCCAGAGGGGTAAGCTAGACTGTGCAAAACCAGCATGTGACCAAGGGGCAGTGATGCTGACAGTGCACAGACTTGAAAATGACCACTAGCCTTTCCTGTGGTTTCCTGACCCTGGGAAATGCTCATGTGTGTGAGGAACTAACACAACCGTAGCCAAACTAGAACTAAGCAAACATGGTTTCTTATAGGTGGGAAGAGGATCACAGTTAGCCACGTCAGGATGTCCACAGAGCTGTCTACAGCGAGGAAATGCTTTCTGCCCTGTCCTGTACAGCAGTCGTGTGGCCAGCACAGCTGAGGAACTGAATGTTACATTTTATTTAATTGTAATCAATCTAAACTTACTTAAATGACCACATGAGGCTAGTGGCAATCAAGTTGGACAGAATAGACTCTATCCATACACTCCTACCCTCAAAACAAGAGACATTCTTTCTGAAAATGTAAATTGATGGACATCATCCTAATAAGCCACTAGGCTAAATTAATACTGCAACAAAACAAAGCTGACAATAACAAAGCATCAAAAAAGCCTCCCCATCACCACCTCCTCAATTAGCTTCATGAACAAAAGAAAGAAAAGAAGAATGTTCTGTAAGCAAAGATGACCTGCTCCTCTGATGTGGTTTCTGTGACTGTGGAACAGCTCGGCACCCAGTACAGGTTTCCCAATGAACTGAGAATTCTAAAAATTCCTCAGGCCTTCACAGTTTACCAAGAAATTCAAGGGAAGGTGTTAAGGAAATAAATGTGTGCCATGTTTGTTTTCGGAGTTATTGATAGACCAGATGAAGGAGAAGAATCGTCCCCTCAGAGAAAAGCCTTGAGATATAGGTGGGTGGAAATGGTTCACCTGCATCCTCCATCCATCAATCACTGAGGGTCAGTGGCCATGCAGACACTGGGGTGCAGGACAATGAGGGTGCAGGCCAGCAAGACTCAATGGATAACACATGCACAAGTTCAGAGGGACTCAAAGTTTGAGAGAGCAGGGCAGAGGCAGAGCCCAAGGCTTCCCAGAGGAGGTGACATTCAGGCCCCCTTGAGCCAAATGGGACTGCTCTGCAGAGCCAGGGGTGGGAGGAGGTTGTTGTAGTCAGTGGGGCTGGTAGGCACTTGGCAGGGAGACACAGCTTGTCATCAGGAGCCTCCAGAGGAGAGCCAGATGGGACCTGCACTGGGAGGTGATGAATCCAGATCCCCGCACACCATCCAAAACCCTGAATCCTTTGAGAGTGAGCCCGAGGGAATACTGTGCACCCTAAAGTGTGAAGCCCTTGGCTGTAGCTGGGGAGGAAGGCCAGTGAGGGAGCACGGCAGCCCCACCTGTGATGCAGGGTACAGGGTCAGCAGGCAGAAGAGTGAGGGCTCCAAGACAACCCAAGCTGGTGATGTATGGGGCCAGGGTGTGGTGCAATGAGAACTTTATGTGGCCTTTTGCATTGATTCTTTGGAAAAATAGCTTGGCAGATTTTTCCCCTAAGCCCCGAGGAGTTGTTACCTTTGCCCTAGTTCTTTAGAGAAACAACTTGGGCAACATCCCAAGTTGCTTTCTACCCCAGAGGGCTGTTACTTTTGCCCAAGGGAGGAGCTGTTTTCTGCTGACAGAAACTGTTACTTTGGTATAAGACCTAAGCTGATTGACATCTCATGTGTAACTGAGGATGAGGGAGGCCCCACCTTGTAACTGATGAGGATTGGTATATACAGAGGACTGAAATGCAGAGGTTTCCAAGGCCTCCTGGTTGACAGGAGCCTGAAGAAGAGTGTGTTCTTTGGGACACAGAGGTCCCTCCCAGGTCTGGTGAAAAAAAAAACCTACAGCTAAGAGAGCTGCCGGCTAAGACCTGGGCTGGCAGAGAAGCAGAGCCACGTGGGAGCAGAGCGGTCCCAAAGCTGCTACACTGGATATGAGCTGGGCCAGTTACCAGAGGAGAGGCTGACATCACAGAGGCCCAACTGCAGACATCTGCTGCTAAGAGAGCAGCAGCTAAGAGAGCTGAGCAAGCTGCTACACTGGCTATGATCTGGACCAGTCAGCAGCAGAGAGCCTGATGACAGAGAGGCCAACAATGGATAGGCTTAAGGCAGAGCGCCTTACAGAAGAGAGGCCTGATGACAGACAGCAGCTGAGAGAGCTGAGCAGAGCAGAGCTAAGAGCTGCTATACTGACTATGAGCTGGGTCAGTCAGGTGTAGAGAGGCTGACAACAAAGAGACTCAATGACGGAGAAGCCCGATGGAAGAAAGGCCTGACAATGGAAAGCAGCTGAGAGGGCCGTCCTGCTTGGAAGCTGTCCTACACTAAAGAAGGGAAGGATATGCTCTCTACCTCAGGGACCCTTCCAGACCTTGCCTGTGTGTTTCCTGACCTGATTTCAAATTGTTCCTGTTACTCCCAAGTTGATCCTGATCCCAAGTTGTAGCCTGTTACTTCCCTAATAAACCACATAACTCTAAGTATGGTCTATGAATTTTGTGTAGCCACTGCATTTAACAAACCTACCAGAGAAAGAGTGCTGTGGGAGGAGCAGCTGGTGTCAGAAATAATGGAGAGGTGGGAAGGTGAAGATATACCTGACTTTTACCTCATAGGACCCAGCTTTGTGCTAATCTTGTTTCTTATCCCTCAAGAATTTAGACAATTCAAGTGTTGGCCCAGGAGGAGTCTGTCTGCAGGAGGAGGGGGAGGCAAGAGGGGAGGCCTGTCCTCCTCCCCCAGGCCAGCTTCGCTTAGGGAGCTCCAGAACCACCCAGGTTTATCGCCACAGGGACCTTCAACCTCGCAGAAAACAGAGTTTTCTTATGCATCATACAGGGTAGGGCTTCTCAACCTCAGATCATTCTCTGTGGTGAAGGCTGTCCTGGGCCTTGCAGGGCGTTCAGCAGCAGCCCTGACCTCCACCCTTAGATGCCAGTAGCACCTCACCCAAGTTGTGACCACCAAAGATGTCTTCAGACAGGGCCAGTCTTGCCCCAGGTGAGAAGTGCTGGGTTAGTGAGATAGCCTGTCAGCTGTGTGCATGTGTGTGCACACCTGTGTAGGTCAATCAATGCAATGTTCTGAGTACTCCACAAGCCACAGAACACAGTCACTAGAATCACGCACCATGTGCTCCATTGAACTGACAAGAAGCTGGCAGAGACCAAACACATCAGGTAAAAATTCATATCTCAGAAGAAATTCCCATGTAAGTGCCAATAGCAATGCCCAGAAATTCCTTAATTTCCTAGGAAGGAAAAGGAATCTCACCCTTTCTCTTGTGAAGAATTCCTCAGCAAAGGAGTATTTTCCGTAAAGCAGGAGTCTTTAGACCTGAAGCTGGAGAGCCGGGGCAAGGCAGAGTGAGATCTGGAGGAAGACAGTAAAGGAACAGGAGTCATCAATGCATAATCACAACAGTCCCTAGTTGTTGTGAGCCACGCTCAGGAGTGTGCGCAGGACTCAGCAATAGCTTTCACACTGAAACATCACAGAAGTTATAGCTGAGCTCTGAAAAGCTAGAGTTTTAGGAGAGGCACAGAACAGCTCTCCTCTCCAGCATAAACCACGTTCTCAGCATGAACCATATTGGACGTGCAAAGCAGATGCCCGCATGGGGACCACATGCTGCTGGATGGCACTGTCAGGCTTCCTCTAGCGCTACAGTCAGTCTGGCCACATCTGCCATTCTACACTGAGCTTCCCATCAAGAAAAACAGTCAGAGTCTGGCTGGCCCTTTTGTAGTCAGCAAAGTCAATTTCCTAAGATCTCAGTATAGTTGCAATTTAAGAATCCTAATAGCTTCTTTAGGAGCCCTGGTGGCCCAGTGGCTAAGCACTCAACTACTAACCTAAAGGTCATCAATTCAAACTCACCAGTTGCTCCATGAGAGAAAGATGTGGCAGGCTGCTTCTATAAAGATTACAGTGTTGGAAACTCTATAAGGCAGTTCTACTCTGTCCTACAGGGTCACTATGAGTCAAAACTGACTCAACATCAACAGCCTGTTTTTTGGTTTAGTAGCTTCTGAGAAACCAAGCAGCAGAAACCGGCCGCAAGGCCATAATGAAATGGTAGCCAGATGGCAGGGAGGGGCTTCTGGGGGCAGCAGCCACTCCTGAAACAAAGCAAAGGTCCATGCTGAGGGGTCCACTCTGCAGCACTGGCCTGTCCCATGTATGTGTCATCCAAGCCTGGACCTTTTGAGAGGGAAAAAATCTCACACACACAATAAAGCCTAACAGCATAGATGGCCACTCTCATCAAAGGACACATGATGTTGAAAAGCAATCAGTATCTCATGAAAAGTTGCAGACACATGTCATTCTTAATTGTTGGGGGTACATTACTCTATATGTTAGTAGGTTGCCTTTCTTAGAGGGACCTTAGGCCTTGTAGAGGTGCTTTCAGCGGAGTGAAACGTTCACCTGGGGAAATAGCAGTCATTCTTTCAGACCGTAAATGCACAGCAAAGAAGGAATTTTTAGAAGATTATTTCCACCCACTTGCTCTTTTTTCTTTTAGCATGCACCTGTGACAAAAAATATGTCTCTGGTCTTGGAGATAACTAAAACCTGGGGTCCTGAGCCATGTCCGTCAACACCCACCAACGTGGCAAAAGTTAGAGAAAGGTTCAAGAGTCGCTGGGCGCCGTCTCCAGCCAGCCCCTGGCCAGTTCCTACAGAGAACACAGCTGGATGAGGACTCTGTCCTGGGCTGTAACCACTTGAGGAGGAGAGTCTGGCAGGGGACGAGGTACAGAGTTATACACCCTGACTTCTACGGATGTGGTGGAGGATGAATTCCACCTGAGGCTTAAACACTTGTTGTTTTCCTCTCTTCTAACTGTAAAGCTAGAGCCCCAAGTGTACTTGGGTAAATGGCTCAACAAGCCCACAAACGCCCAGGTGTGTTCAGCCTGTCCCTGCGTAGCTGTTGCGTAGCACTGTTGTGCAAAGATGACTGTTACCGTGGCCTTGTGCATGCTGTGTCACAACCCTGAGCTTCTGGTTTCTCAGCTGTGCAGTGTAGACGAAAAGAAATTTTAAAAACCCTAAGTTTTATTGCGTTAAATAAATAAATGGAAATGGAGGACATAAAGATAGATTATTGGTTATTGGTCGAATTATTTCCACTAGACCATGAGCGTCTTCAGAATGGTTGCCATGTTATTTTCATTTTGTTTTATCTGGTACTATAAATGGTACCCCGTTCAATGCAAGTTCTTAATAATACTTAACAATGAATGGCTTAAACCCCAGTAATCATAGCTTATTTTCATTAGGTTGACTTTTTGACTCAAATAGAGCAGTTAAAGCATTAAATCAACCAAGTTCTTAGAATTATCACTGGCCCTTCAGGGCAGCACACAGGAGCCGAGGTGCCGTCAGTCCTTCGGAGCATAGCTGTGAGCTGAGAACACTTGAGGAGGAGAGTCTGGCAGGGGACGAGGTACACCACAGGGCCAGGAGGGTGTGCCTTGCTGGCACCAAGGAGAAAAATCGGAAGTGGGGAAAAGTCAGAGTCCATTTAAATTTCTCTGTGGTGGCCACATCTGGCTGATCTCATTATTGTTCAGCATTTCTGTAGCACCTTGTGCGTGTTCACAAAGTATTTTATAATTGTATTTAAGCACACAGGGGATCGTTTCTAAACGTTTTTATATTTAGTCATCTTCCTAAAGAGCCAAAAAAAAAAAAAAAAAAAAAGCGCTTCACCAGGAAACTTCTCAAAGAGTCCCCAGGCCATTCCAAATTTAAACTAATTCAACACCTTCCAATACCATTCTCTATTGTTTTGAATCCATTCTTCTCTCTGAGCCTTAAATGGAAGCATAAAGGAGACTGTTCAGCTGACAAGTTCCCTATCTAAGTCCTGGAAGGAGAGGACTCACAAACCAGCATGTAGTGAAGATTCAGGTTCACCAAATAACATGCATCTCATGGCCTGGAAATAAAAACGGCAGAGCACAGAATAAAAGGCCTGGCTTTTTTCTTACTGACTTAATTAAGGTGTAGAGTATTTTCTGACCTCTTCCCTTTCACATCTAAGCCTGGGTGCTTTCTGTACTCACAAATTTCCATAGTATCTGCTTTCCCCCATGTCTCACTCAGCAACTCTGCACATGTACTTGCAAAATTCATATGTGCCTACAGAGTTATAAGCAAGCAGTATAGCACATAGTTTGAATAACCTGTAAACAAAATGACAATTGTATATAATTTTATTATTCAGAGATACTGTTAACATTTGGAGAACTTCTTTTCAGTCTTTATTTTCTACATATAAATTAATGTTTTTAAAGTCAGGTTCAAATACACGTGTGCATAGGCACACATTCATAAGTAGAAATTGCTTTGTCTTCTGATTTTTCAACTTACGCATGTCACTAACAGTTTCCTGTGTTACACAGTATGTGTCTACAGCATGATGTTTAATGTCTGCATCTCACGCATTACATAGATTGCCACATTAAGCTTGACCACTCACCTGCTCTTGGAAATTTAAGAAATGTTTAGGTTTTTACTAAGACAAGTTACAAACACTGTAAGGATCCTGATAGATGACTCTTTGTGTGCGCCTTTGGTTATTTCTTCAGGATACATTCTTAGAATTCCTAGAATGTAGAATTACAAAATTGAAAAATTTCTTCATGCCTATTGTCCCGTAGCACCCAGAGAGCCTGCACTGATGAACCTGGCCTCGTAGGCAGGGGGCTGCAGGGCTGAAGCCAGGGCGGAGGAGGTGGGAGACTTACAGATGGTGCTGAGAGCAGGGACAGGGTTCGGGGCCTGCCTCATGGGGTCCCTTGACCCTTCTGTCTCAATTACTTGAAGGCATCTCTAAAGCATATGGAGAGAAAAGAGTTAGGGGGATATCCTGAAATCATGTTTCAATGATCTAGGTCCACATAAGCCAGAATGAATGTTCTCATGTTTCATTTTCCTACTACTTGCGATACGAATGTCTGAAGGGAAACATCATTCCCTGGACCATTTACATGTAGCTCTCAGTTGCAACTTCTAGATAAGGGATGGACTGCTATGAAGAATGACTCCCAGCAGGAGACAGAGCACCCAGTAACCAGGGACCCACACTTTCCCAAGTCCCATCCTTCTTCCCTCTGTGCAGCCTCCATCACTTTCCAACGGGCCATGGTTGCTCAGCCAGAGAGACACTAGCTCACTGCTGCCGCCAGCCAGCCCCTTCAGTGCTATTTTCCTGTTTTTTTTTTTTTCTTTTTTCTTCTTCTTCTGTTTCTTCTCTCTCTTTCCAGTCCTTCCTTTATTTCTCTCATCCACCCAGCCCCATGTGCTGCCTCCAACTTCCTGGCAGGCTGTACTGAACTGCTCAGCTGGAGAGCCTCTGGTACACGGCCTCCCCAGGTCTGTGCCGCCCCCACAGGCTAGCTCCCTCAGCACCATATTTTTTATTTTTCTTTATCTTTCCCCTTCTCCTTTTCCTTCTCCCTCCCACCTAGGCCCTGTGCTGCCTCTGCTCCTTCATGACAGACCGCGCTGTGTCACTCAGCAAGAGACTCACTGGCTCACTGTCACCTCAATTCAGCCCCACCCCAACAGGCAACTCCCCCACCACATTTTTGTTGTAGTTGTTTTTATTTTATCTTAATATTTATTTATTTATTTATTTTTATTTGGTGATTTCTTCTCTCTCTTTCCCCTCTTTCCGTTCCTTTCACCTCCCCCCCACCTAGCCCCATGTGCCACCTGTGCTGCTTCTGGACAGGCTGAGCCACACCACTCAGCTAGAGAGCCACCAGCACATGGCCTCGCCGGGTCTGCCCTGCCCCCACCCACCAAATCCTACAGCACCATCATTTTACTTACTTTTTTTTTTCATTTTATTTATATTTATTTTTTAATAATTTATTGAGGTGAAATTCACGTAACATAAAACAATTTTAAAGTGAACAATTCCATGGCATTTAGTATATTCTCAATGTTGTGCAACTAGCACCTCTATTTACTTTTTTTATTTTTATTTTTTAATTTCATTTTTTGCCTTTTTTTACTTTTTTTGCTTTTGATTCATTCTCTTGTTTCCCTTCATTAACCCATTAGTTAGCTCTGTACATCACATCCTCTCCTTTCCGTCCTGCCAATCTGCACCATGCACTTGACTGCCATGCCCCCAAGTGGTACCAATGCCATCCCTTGGACCTCACCCTGCACTGCCCACCAGCCCTGCCCTGTAACCCCCAGTTCATGTAGTAAACTTCCCATCTTTGCCTCTCCACCCTCATTGGACCTGCCCTACTGCACCATAGCTGAGTGACTGGACCTGCCCACCTGGACAAGGTGGTGAGAAGTAACATGCCCACAGGCGAGCAACCAGTAAAACACACTCAGCCCATCTACCCAGATGTAACCAAATAAAACAAAAAACCAGGATGAAACAATTAAATCTATAATCAATCAATAAACGAAGAAAATAATTCCTGAATGTCCTGGACACAGCAGACAATATCAAAACATACTAAAAAAAAAGGAGAGGTTGGCTCCAGAAAGTGACCAAAATAAAACACCAGATGATCTTCTGCTAGAAGAAAAGGCTACCTGATAGGGAATTCGAACTCCAATATTCAGGGTTCTCCAACAGATGAAGGAAAATGCAGAAAAAATAGACAAAATCATGGAAAATAAAGACAAAATCATAGAGAAGACACATAACCCAATGGAAAAATTCAAGATAATAATACAGGAACAAAATGTCAATATAAATAAACAACTAAAAATCATACAAAAACATGCAATTAGAAACCCAAAAGATAAACAACAAGAATTCAGAAATGAATAGCGCAATAGAAGGTTTTAGGAGCAAATTTGAAACAATAGAAGACAGGATCAGTGAAACTGAAGACAAATCCTTGGATACCACTTCATTTGAGGAAAAATCAGAAAAAAAGAATGAAGAAACCCTCAGACCGATGTGGGATACAATCAGAAGCAAAAATTTGCATGTGATCAGAGTTCCAGAACAGGGGGAGAAAATGGAAAACACAGAAAGGATCATTGAAGATTTGCTGACAGAAAACTTCCCTAAAATCATGAAAGACAAAAAATCGACTATCCAAGAAGCTCAACGAGCCCCATATAGGATAGACCCCTAAAGATAAACAGCAAGACATATCATAATCACACTCCATAAAACCAAAGACAAAGAATCCTGACAGCAGCTCGAGGAAAACAAAAAGTCACATACAAAGAGGAAACAATAAGGCTAAGCTCTGATCACTTGGCATAAACCATCCAGGCAAGAAGGCAATGGGACTACATATATAAAATCTTGAAAGGAAAAAGCTATCAATCAGAATAATATATCCTGCAAAACTCTCACTTAACTATGGTGGCAAAATTAGGACATTTCCAGATAAACAGAAATTAAGGGAATACGTAAAAACCAATCCAAAATTACAAGTATTATTAAAGGGAGTCTCTCGCTTAAAGAACCAATCACATCAGCCAACAGCCTGAATCTAGCACATAAGATGGCATCAGCCAGTTAGCAAAGTACATAATGAATTCTCAAGGATAAAACAAAACAAAAAATTTACAAAAGGGAACCAGAGACATTAATCTGTAAATTACAACATCAAAAAATAAAAGAGGGAATAAATTGTGTAGGTATAGAATTTTCAAATGGAGAGGAAGTCAAGGTGTTATCAAGTAACAAAAGAATAGTTTAAACCTAGGAAGATAGGGACAAATTTCAAGGTAATCACAAAGAAAGTTAACAAACCCACTCATCAAAATGAAAAAGAAAAAAATAAAGTCTCAGTAAACACAAAATCTACAAAAACAAAAGAAATGAAAAAAAAAATCCACAAACAAAAGGAATTCAGCACAGGAGAGTAAAAGAAACTAAGAAATCGTTAGTACCACAAAAAGAAAAGCAATATAAAATGATAGCAGTAAACACACCTATCGATAATCACAATGAATGTAAATGTCTTAAATGAACCGATAAAGAGACACAGAGTGACAAACTGGATTTAAAAAAAGGATCCATCAATATGCTGTCTACAAGAGACACACTGTAGGGATATATGCCATTTAAACATGGCTGCACTATTGACAACTGCAGCCCCCACAGGCCTCTATGCTGCACAGCATGTTGAGACTTGTCTCCAACATGTCGAGACTTGTCCGGATGTGTTTTCCCAAACCTGTCCGGATGTGTTTTCCCAAACCTATTGTCCCTTTACAGATTGACTTATTTACCTGAATTCCTTCTCCCTTGCCCGCATTCAAAGCCCATTGTTTTGTTAATTGCCTTATTGATTGCTGTATTGACTATAAAATAAACTCCTGGGACTGAAGTGGGGGTCGACTCCTCAGAGTGACCCTCCTGGCCCCACTTCTCTGTAAGAGTTGTGCAGTTGGTTACTGTCTTCGCCGTCCAGATTACCGTCACTGCTGCGACAACACACCGTAGAAAAAAAGACATGAATTCGTTAAAAATCAAAGGAAGGAAAATATACATCAAGTAAACAACTATCAAAAAAGAGCAGGGGTGGAAACACTAATCTCAGATAAAACAGACTTTAAAACAAAATCCACCATAAAAGACAAAGAAGGGCAATATATAATGATTAAAAAGACAATACACCATGAAGACATAACCATAATAAATATCTATGTACCCAATAACAGGGCTCCAAAATACATAAAACAAACTCTAACAGCACTGAAAAGAGAAAATGATACTTCTGCAATAATAGTAGAAGACTTCAACACACGACTGTTACTAAAAGTCAGAACATCTAGAAAGAAACTCTACAAGAATACAAAACAAATAAAGGCCACAGTCAACCAACTTGACCTCATAAACATATATAAAACACTCCACCCAACAGTTGAAAAGCACAAATTCTTTTCCAGTACACATGGAATGTTCTCCAGAATAGACCACATCTTAGGCCACAAAGCAACCCTCAAAAAAATCCAAAACATTGAGATAATACAAAGAATCTCCTCTGATCACAATGTCATCAAAGTAGGAATTAATAACAGGAAGAGCAGGGGAAAATATCAAATACATAGAAATGAATAATATCCTGCTTAAAAACTACTGGGTAATAGAAGAAATCAAAAATAGAATCAAAAAATTCCTAGAATCAAACAAGAATGAAAACACATCATACCAAAACCTTTGGGACACAGCAGAGGCATGCTTAGAGGTCAATTTTTATAGCAATAGATGCACACATCAAAAAAGAAAAAAAGAACAAAGTCAAAATATTAGCTACACAACTCAAACAAATAGAAAGAGAACAGCAAAAGAAGCCCACAGCCACCAGAAGAGAGGAAATAATAAAGATCAGAGCAGAAATAAATGAAATAGAGAATACAAAAACAACAGAATCAACAAAACCAAAAGTTGCTTCTTAGAAAGAATCAACAAAATAGACAAACCACTGGCCAAAGTGACAAAAGAAAAACAGAAAAGGATGCAAATAACACAAATAAGAAATGTAATGAGGGTCATTACAACAGACCCAACTGAAATAAGAAGGATCATAACACAGCACTATGAAAAACTATACTCGAACAAATTTGAAAACCTAGAGGACATGAACAAATTTCTAGAAACACACTACCTACCCAAACTACAACAAAGTGATGTTGAAAATCTGAACAGACCCATAACAACAGAAAAGATTGAAAAGGTAATAGAAACAACTTTTAACAAAAAAAAGCGGCCCAGATGGCTTCACTGGAGAATTCTACAAAACATTCAGAGAAGAGCTTGTACCAGTACTACTCAAGCTACTTCAGAGCATAGAAGAGGAAGCAACACTTCCCAATTCATTCTATGAAGCCAGCATAACACTCACACCAAAACCAGGCAAAGACACCACAAAGAAAATTACAGACCAATATCTCTCACAAATATAGAAGCAAAAATTCTCAACAAATTCTAGTCAATAGAATTCAGCATCATATCGAAAACATAATACACCACAACCAAGTAGGATTCATACCAGCTACGCAAGGATGGTTCAACATTAGAAAATCAATCAATGTAATTCACCACATAAATAAAAGGAAAGAAAAGAATCACATGATCATCTCAATTGACACAGTAAAGGCATTTGACAATTCCAACACCCATTCCTGATAAAAACTCTCAATAAAATAGGTA
>NW_004443955.1:1049216-1057336 GCF_000243295.1 Trichechus manatus latirostris | reverse complement strand
AAAAAAAAAAAAGGTTGAGAAGGGAGAGGGTTGACATGTCATGGAGTTGTTAACCAATGTCATAAAATAATATGTGTACTACTGTTTAATGAGAAACTATTTATTGTGTAAACCTTCACCTGAAGTACAAGAAAAAATTTTAAAACTTTAAAAAAAAACTAATCATTAACTTTATATGGAAAGGGAAGAAGCCCCGAATAAGTATAGCACTATTGAAGGAGAAGAATAAAGTAGGAGGACTCACACTACCTGACCTCAGAACCTACTATACAGCTACAGTAGTCAAAACAGTCTGGTACTGGTACGACAGACACATTGACCAATGGAACAGAGTTGAGAACCCAGATGTAAATCCATCCACCTATGGTCACCTGATCTTTGACAAGGACCCAAAGTCCATCAAATGGGGAAAAGAGAGTCTTTTTAACAAATGATGCTGGCAAAACTGGATGTTCATCTGCAAAAAAATGAAACAGTACCCATACCTCACACCATACCCAAAAATTAATTCAAAATGGATCAAAAACCTAAATATAAAACCAAAAACTATCAAGATCATGGAAGAAAAAATAGGGTCAATACCCTAATACACGGCAGTAACAGAATATAAACCATAACTATCTATACACAAACACCAGAAGATAAGCTAGGTAACTGGGATCTTCTAAAAATTAAGCACTTATGCTTATCAAAACACTTCACCAAAAGAGTACAAAGAGAACCTACAGACTGAGAAAAAATTTTTGGCTATGACAAATCCGACAAAGGTGTAATCTCTAAAATCTACAGAAAAATCCAACACCTCTACAACAAAAAGACAAATACTCCAATTTAAAAATGGGCAAAGGAAATGAACAGACAATTCACCAAAGAAGCCATTCAAGTGGCTAACAGATACATGAGGATGTGCTCATGATAACTAGCCATTAGAGAAATGCAAATCAAAACCACAATGAGATACCGTCTCACCCCGACGTTACCAGCATGAATCAAAAAAATTAAATCGTTGGAGAGGCTGTGAGGAGATTTGAACTTTTATGCACTGCTGGTGGAAATGCAAAATGGTATAACTGTTTTGGAAAATGATATGGCACTTCCTTAAAAAGCTAGAAATAGGAATACCATATGACCCAGCAATCCCACTCCTAGGAATATATCCTAGAGAAATAAGAGTTATCACACGAATAGACATATGCACACCCGTGTTCATTGCAGCATTATTCACAGCAGCAAAAAGATGGAAACAACCTAAGTGCCCATCAACAGTTGAATGGATAAACAAACTATGGTACATGCACACAATGGAATACTATGCAACAATAAAGAACAATGATGAATCTGCCAAGCATATCACAACATGAATAAATCTGGAGGGCATTATGCTGAGTGAAATAAGTCAATCACAAAAGGACAAATATTGTATGAGACCACTACTGTAAAAACTCATGAAAAGGTTTACACACAAAAAGAAACAATCTTTGATGGTTTCGAGGCAGGGTAGGGGTCGGGGGAAAAAATACTAAATAGACAATAGATAAGTGGTAACTTTGGTGAAGGGTAAGACAGTACACAATACTGGGGAAGCCAGCAAAACTTGCTCAGGGTAAGGTCACGGAATCTCCATGGACAATTCCAAACTCCCTTAGGGACTGAATTACTGGGCTGAAGGTTTTGGGGACCATGGCCTCAAGGAACATCTAGCTCAACTGACATAACATAGTTTATAAAGAATATGTTCTACATTCTACTTTGGTGAGTAGTGTGTGGAGTCTTAAAAGCTTGTGAGCGGCTATCTAAGAAACTCCACTTGTCTCACCCCGTCAGGACCAAGGAAGAATGAAGAAAACTCAAGACACAAGGGAAAGATTAGTCCAAAGGACTAATGGACCACAGCTACCACAGCCTCCATAAGACTGAGTCTAGCACAACTAGATTGTGCCCAGCTACCACCACCGACTGCTCTGACAGGGATCACAAAATTCTAACTCTCTCACACACACACACACAAAAGACCAGACTTACTGGTCTGACAGAGATTGTGGAAACCCCCAGATTATATCCCCGACACCCTTATAGCTCAGTACTGATGTCACTCCTGAGGTTCCCTCTTCAGCCAAAGATTAGACAGGCCCCTAAAACAACATGAGACCAAATGGGCACACCAGCCCAAGGGCAAGGACAAGAAGACAGGAGGAGACAGGAAAGCTGGTAATGGAATGTGTTGACATTCGTGGCGTTGGCAACCAATGTCACAAAATAATATGTGTATTAATCGTTTAATGAGAATTAGTTTGTTCTGTAAACCTTTAAAGTACAATTTAAAAAAAAAACAAAACAAGAATGACTTGGAAGTGACAATTCCCGTGAAGGAACTAAGGCTCTAAAGCATGGTGACCAAAATTTCTTAGGCCATAATCTGGAATAACCAGGATTGCTAGGAACCTCTGATCTGAGGACCAGGGTTGGAAGTTCTCCATGATTACTTCACTCGTATGTGACTTGGTGCTAACAACCACTTGTGACGCGTTCTCATTCACAAAATGACCTGGGACCCAGGACTCTGAAGCCCAGGGCAGTTGTTTTATTTTCATACCATAAGAAAGTAAACAACTGATTTGCCTATTCAAGAAACTCTTTTTAAAATTAGGTATATTACAGCTTTTGAACTCAACATAACCCTAACCCTTGCTTATTTTGAAATAAATGGACACTTTAAGGCATCCATGAATATAAGCTCTGGCAAGTACTTTACTTAAAATCAATGAAAACCCTATGAGAAAACTTGACATTCGTGGGAAGGGAGTAGAACTGTAAGTAGTAGAGTAGAACCCGTTTTTTGTATTTCCCTCATCTGGTTTTCCCAGGGACACAGACCATGAATGTCCAGTGAACAGACTCTTGGATTCTGTTAGTGCAGCACCAAGTGAACAGTCGAGGGGTAAGGGCACCCCTGAGAGGGTGGGTGAGGCCGATATGCCAGCGGGACAGGTGGTTCCAGCCACAGGGCAGGTCTGACACTCCAGAGGCCCATTGCCAAAACCAAACTAGAACTCAAATAAACTGCAACAAATATGCTTGTGCATTACTAGGCTTCCTGGAAACTAAGAAAAATCTCCAAGATTGGAAAATAAGCAGGAAACCATACAGAATTAGCAAGGAAATGGAGCTGGGAAAGGGGGAGGGTTGCCTGAGGCCAAATGCCCCCTCCTAGGCTGCCCTAAGGATGCTGAGCCTAGTGTCCACGATAGTGAGCTTGTAGGAGGAGCAATGATCCAGAAACTCCAGAAAGAGCCAGGGACCTTCAAGGACAGCCAAAGTGGTTCCACATGGTAGCACTCCCTTTTCTCGCCCAGCTCCTGGAAAAGCAAACACAGGCCCTCTCTGTGTTTTACAAGCCAGGAAAAAATTCAAAATGACAGAATAATAAAAAGTAAAGGAGAGTGGGTAAGAGATACAAAGGGTATACTAAGGAATACTAATATAAGTCCAAGAAGTAGAAGAAAGAGAGAATAGATCAAAAAAAATATTTAAAGTAATAATGTCTGAGAATTTTCTAAACGTGTTGAAAAGGCACCAAGCCAAAGAGTCAAGAGGCTTTGTGTCCACCATTAAGCTATAGTTTTTATCTCCAAACCTAGCCTCTGTACTCTGCTTGCAGAGCACTGCTGGCACAGTGGTTAAGCATTCAGCTGCTTACCGTAAGGTTGGCAGTTCAAACTTACCAGCTGCTTCATGGCAGAAAGGTATGGCAATCTGCTTCCATAAAGATTTACAGCCTTGGAAACCCTATAAGGCAGTTCTACTCTGTCCTATAGGGTCACTATGAGTCAGAATCGACTCAGTGGCAGCAGGTTTATACTCTGCTCTGTGATACAAAGCTACAACTCTGCAAACCCCATTTCTCATCAAACAGCTGGCTTCCTGCTGGGTTCTGTCAATAGGAGGCACTAGAACGAGAATGGAAAGCTGGAGGGAGGAAGAGAGTTTTGCTCCTTCCTGCTTTCCTTGCTGTTCTTGTTAGCATCACTCCGGTGAATGACTCTTGTCTTCACAGCTGGTTCCAGTTCTCAGATGCTTTTCCATATCGCAGAACTACCCTTTTGACATTCCTTCAGAGGTACAGCATTTTCTTCTCAGATATCAGTACCAGTTAGGCAGTGCCCTCTCCTTAGAGGTTAGTGTCCCATTTTCAATGGGTCTCTCTCACAACTCCTAAAATACCAGCAGCATCCAGGCAATATTTCCTCCTCAGAGTTCTGGGACCCAGCCCTGAGCAGCCCCTCCTCGGAGCCTCTAGTTCCTTATAACCCCAATCTCTTCCCTTTGTTTCCCATCCCTACGATGGTAGCTGTTTCCTGAAGTTACTATATCTACATTATTTAGTGTACCCATTTGCCTTTTAAGTCCTTTAATACCTCTAACCAATTTCCTATATTAAGGTTTCTCTTAAAATAACTAATCCTGACTTATACACTCTTCAAAACTCAAGACAAATAATTGAAAAAGAAAACTATACATGATACCAACATACAATAAAAGCTCAGAAAACTGAGAGGTGGGGCCAAGATGGTGAAGTACTCAGATGCTTCCTGTGGTCCGTTACAACAAAGACCTGAAAAAACAAGTGAATCAATCATATATGACAATCTAGGAGCTCTGAATATAAAAGGCAAAGTTGAGGAATCAGACAGAGTGGCAAGGGAAGGGAGAGACAGTTCGGAAGCAGCAAGGAGTTGCGAGACCTGACCTGGCAGGAGCCAGAGCCCTTCAGGCCAGATCAGCTCATGTGCGTGGTGAGGCAAGCAGTGGCACTCAGGAGGAGTTTTCCACATCAGAAGAGACCAGTAGCAGACAGTCTACTCGGACATCCAGAGCCAGGGAAAAGCAGCCCTCAATTGGCAAAAGATAAGTACTTGTGTCTGGCCCACCACCTGGACCAAAAACACCCCCCTTTGGGAAAAATCTCTTTCCCATTTACCTCCCTGATCCCTGCTCTGCACTGGGTCTGGAACAGCTTCAGTGACTGTTGAGTCCATGGGCCGGAAGTAAGACTCATCATGAGTCCTGAGCCATTCTTCTGGCCTTGGGGAGGGAATAAATTAACAAATGGGAAAAAAATAATCTGTCAGCTCCCCTAAGCCAGGAACTCAGGTTAGGCACAGCTCCTTTGCCAACGCACAGACATAAGGGGTCCATGGACTTTGAATGTCTTCCACCCCTGCATAGACCTGTGTGGGCCCATTTCAACAGCATAGGCCCTCATTTCCACAGTACAACAGGGTATATACCTGAAGTCTAACTTCAACTGTTTCAGCTGTGAAGTGGCAGGTTTGTGACATTTGACCTTGCTCTGCCCATTAAGCAGGGTCTTCACCTACCCACCTCAGGCCTGAGGACTGGTGGCTCCACATACTTCACCTAGCCACACGTGACAGGGGTCCAAGAAAAAGTGGTGCCCCCCAGTCCTTATAACCAACAGCACTGGGTGTTCATAGTCAAGCTGTAAAACTCACCTATGCACTCTAGAGAACAGGGAGTCACTTTCCTCCCAGACACTCAGGGGCAGACGTCAGCCCCCTGCCTTGCTCAGCACATGACCCCTTACTGCAGCCAGATACCTGTGCCTACACCAATCACCCACACGAGTCTAGGACTGTATGTGACAACCTGCACCACTCACTTGGTGACTGACTACCTAAACACCTGAGCTAAAGCCATACAAGAAAAGTAAATGGAATCCTGTGTTCACATACTTAGTAACAGATCTAACCACCTGGTGACAGGATGGTAGAGCTTCAAGGTGCCAATAATCAAACTAATTCACATGAGCAGCCTATTTGGGTATATCAAAACAAAACAAAATAAGAAGCTAGAACAAAGTAAGCAAAAATAAAATAAATAAATATAACTTATTTATGGCTCAGAGACAACAGTCAATATGAAATCACATAAAGAGGCAGACCATGATGGCTTCAGCAAGCTCCCAAAATAGAAAATCAAGAAATTTTCCACAGGAAGAGAATTTCTTGAAATTACTGGAGGTGGAATACAAAAGATTGATATACAGAACTCTTCAAGAGATCAGCAAAGAGATGAGGCAAAAACACAGATCAAGCTAAGGAACACACAAAGCAATACAGGATTTTAAGAATGTAATTCAAGAGCATGACAAATTTAATAGGCTGCAAGAATCCATAGAGAGATAGCAATCAGAAATCCAGAAGACTAACAATAAAATTTCAAAATTAAACAACTCAATAGAAAGTTATAGGAGCAGAATTAAGGCAATAGAAGTCTGAATTAGTGGGATTGAAGATAAACACTTGACAACAACTTATTTGAGGAAAAATCAGACAAAAGGATTTTAAAAACATGAAGAAACCTTAAGAATTATGTGCAACACTATCAAGGGGAATAACATACAAGTGATTGGAGTACCAGAATTGGGGGGGGGGGGCGGATAACAGAAAATACAGAGAGAATTGTTGAAGATTTGTTGGCAGAAAACTTCCCTGAGATCATGAAAGATGACAAGATATCTATCCAAGATGCTTATTGAACCCTACATAACGTAGATCCCAAAAGAAATTCACCAAAGCACATTATAATCTAACTTGCCAAAACCAAAGAAAAAGAGAATTTGGGAGAGGCGTGGTCAACATGGCTGAGTAGTTAGACGCATCCTATATGCCTCTTACAACAAAGACCTGGAAAAAAAGTTATTTGATTCTATGTGAACATCTGGCAGCCCTGAACAAGGCAAAGTTAAGAAATCCGTCTAAGTGATACAGGAGAAGAAGACCATTTGGAAGAGGTGAGGAGGGCTAGAGCTGCTGCAGCGAAACTGCAGAGCCACAACCACGCCAGTCTGTGGTGAAGGAGGCAAACAGCTGTGCTGGGCATGCGCTCGGGAAGCAGTTTCCACATTGAGAGAGACCCGGCAGCAGAGATTCTGCTTGGACCCTCCGAACCAGTGAAGAGCCGCTCCCAAGAGGCTAAGATAAGTACCTGCATGCACCCTTTTGTGGGGATTAAAAAAAAAAAAGCCCATTCGGGAAAAACCCCTCTCCATTTTACCTCTTCCCTCCACCCTCGGCACCGGATTTGGGAAAAACCTCTCTCCCTTTTACCTTCTCCCTCCGTGCTCCACACCGGGAGTCTGCTGGGCCGGAAGTAGCTACCAAAAGGCGTCCTGACCCATTCTCCTGGCCTTGGAGAGGGAACAAATAAGCTGCTGGTTCCCCTATGCCAGGAAAACAGGGTCAGCGCAGCTCCTTTGCTGGCCACAGTTATCAGGGGTCTGCAGACTCTGAGTGCTTTACACCCCTGTATAAACTTGTGGAGACCCACCTCAACAGTGTTAGCCCTCACTGCCACAGTACTACAGGGCAAACATCTGAAGTTTAACTTCAACTGCTTCAGCTGTGAACTGGCAGATCTGTGATCCTCAAAACAGCCCTGCCCCTTAAGTAGGCACTTTTACTGATCTGCAGCAGAGGCTTGAGGATTGGTGGTATCACCTAAAGCATCTAGTCACCTGCTACAGGAGTCCAACAAAAAGTGGTGCCCTCGAGTCTTTAAAGCCAACAGAGTGGGGTGCTCATAGTTCAGCTGCAAAACTCATCTATCCACTCACCCTAGAGAACAGGGACACGCTTTCCTTTCAGACTCTCAGGGGCAGCCGTCAGCCCCCTGCCTGGCTAAGCGTGTGATCCCCAACAACAGCCAGAGTCCAGTGCCTGCACCAATCACCCATGCCTCTCTAGGAGTGGGGGTGAGAGTCTGCATCACACACTTGGTGACTGACTGCATGAACACCCAAGTTGAACCCATACAGGAAAATTTAACGGACTCCTGTGTGCACATACTTAGTTACAGAACTACCTGGTAACAGGACGTTAGAGCTTCAAAGTTGTCAAAAATCAAACTAGTGCACACGAGCAACCTATTTGGCCATATCAAAACAAAACAAAGAAACTAGGTCTCACTAGGCAAACACAAAATAAAATTATAATAAATTATTGGTGGCTCGGAGACAACAGTCAATATCAAGTCACATAAAGAGGCAGTCCATGATGGCTTCAGCAAGCTCCCAAAATAAAGAATCAATAAATTCTCTG
>NW_004443955.1:1046955-1048355 GCF_000243295.1 Trichechus manatus latirostris | reverse complement strand
TCCAGACAAAAAGAAGTTCAGGAAGTTTGCAGAAACCAAACCAAAATTAGAAGAAAAACTAAAGGGAGTCCTACGGTTAGATAATCAATAACACCAGCTGACAACGCAAGACTAGAACACAGGACAGAGCAACCAGATATTGACTCAGATACGGAAATTGAAATTATATCAAAGCTAAAACATTGAAATTAGGGAAACAGATATCAATATGTAAAAAAGGATAATATTAAAACAAAAAAAGAGGGACATAAAAAATGGAGACATTGATTTTCTATATGGAGAGGAAGTTAAGGCGATATAAAGTAATAAAAGACTGCTATAAACTTAGAAAAATAGGGGTAAATACTGAGGTAACCACAAAGGAATCTGACAATCCTAGAAATCAAAATAAAAAAGTAGAAAAACATAAAGACCCAGCAAAAACAAATTCTACAACAAAGAAAAAGATGAAAAAAAATACATAAAGAAAAATGACTCAGCACAGAAAATTGATGAGAACAAAGAAACTGTGAACAACAACACACAAAAAGAGATATCAGGATGACAGCACTAAACTCATACCTATCAATAATTACACTGAATGTAAACGGACTTAATGCACCAATAAACAGAAGGAAAGTGGCAGATTGGATAAAAAAAGCATGATCCATCTACATGCTGCCTACAAGAGACGCACCTTAGACTTAAAGACAAAAACAGGCTAAAACTCAAAGGATGGAAAAAAATATATCAAGCAAACAACACTCAAAAAAGACCAAGAGTGCCAATACTAATCCCTGACAAAACAGACTTTAAAGTAAAATCCACCACAAAGGATAAGGAAGGGCACTATGTAATGATTAAAGGATCAATACACCAGGAGGACATAACAATAATAAATATTTATGCACCCAACAACAGGGCTCCAAAATACATAAAACAAACTCTAACAGCTCTGAAAAGAGAGATAGACAGCTCCACAATAGTAGTAGGAGACTTCAACAGGCCACTTTCAGTGAAGGACAGCACATCCAGAAAGAAGTTCAACAAAGACACAGAAGAGCTAAATGCTACAGTCAACCAACTTGATCTCATAGACATATACCGAACTCTGCACCCAACAGCAGCCAAGTATAATTTCTTTTCCAACACACATGGAACATTCTCCAGAATATACCACATATTAGGTCATAAAGCAAGCCTTAACAAAATCCAAAGCATCGAAATATTACACAGCATATTTTCTGACCATAAACTCATTAAAAGAAGAAATCAATAACAGAAAAAGCAAGGGAAAAAAAATCAAACACATGAACACTGAACAAAACCTTGCTCAAAAACTACTGGGTTATACAAGAAATTAACGATGGAATAAAGAAATTCATAGAATCAAGAAAGAATGAAAACACATCCTACCAGAA
>NW_004443955.1:1036830-1038588 GCF_000243295.1 Trichechus manatus latirostris | reverse complement strand
GAAGGCAGACAGAGTTAAGAGCTGGTTGAATGTTCATGGGGAATCAGGGGCAGAGGGGAGGAGTGTGCTGTCGCAGAATGGGGTGAGCGGTTGGGGTCTCATAACAATGTATGTAAAAAAAAAATTCTGTATGGGAGACTAACTTGAAATGTAAACTTCATTTAATTACAACAATAAAAAAAAAGAGAATTTTAAGAGCGGCTAGGGATAAACGAAGTCATCTACAAAGGAGAGTCAATGGGATTAAGCTCGGACAACTCAGCAGAAACCATGAAGGCAGGAAGGCAATGGATGACATATATAAAGGCTTGAAGGAAAAAATTTCCAGCCAAGAATTATATATCCAGCAAAACTGTCTCTAAATATGATGGTAAAATTAGAGTATTTCCAGATAAACATAAGTTTAGGAATTTGCGAAAACCAAACCAAAATTACAAGAAATACTAAATGGAATCCTCCAATTAAAAAATCAATAACATCAGATAACAACCCAAGACTAGAACACAGACAGAGCAACCAGATATCAACCCAGATAGGGAAATCACAAAAATAAAGCTAAAACACTGAAAATAGGGAAATAGAGATGTCAATATGTAAAAGATGACAACATTAAAAACAAAAAAGAGGAACTAAAAAATGTAGACATAGATTTTTCATATGGAGAGGAAGTCAAGGCAATATAAAGAAATAAAAGAATGATTTAAACTTAGAAAAATAGGGGTAAATATTAAGGAAATTAATAACAAAGGAAACTAACAATCCTACAAATCAAAATAAAAAAGTAGAAAAATATAAAGACTCAGCAAATACAAAATCAACAAAAATGAAAAAGATGAAAAATACATAAAGAAAAATGACTCAGCACAGAAAATTAAGTGGAACAAACAAACTGTGAACAACACACAAAAAGAGAAATCAAAATGACAGCACTAAACTCATACCTATCAATAATTATGCTGAATGTAAACAGACTCAATGCACCAATAAAGAGGCAGAGAGTGGCTGAATGGATTAAAAAAAAACACCATAAGTCTATATGCTGCCTACAAGAGACACACCTTAGACTTAAAGATACAAACTAAAACTCAAAGAATGGAAAAAATATATATTAAGCAAACACTCAAAAAAGAGCAGGAGTAGCAATATTAATCTCTGACGAAATAGACTTTAAAGTAAAATCCACCACAAAGGATAAAAAAGGGTACTATATAATGATTAAAGGATCAATACACCGGGAGGACATAACTATAATAAATATTTATGCACCCAACGACAGGGCTCCAAAATACATAAAACAAACTCCGACAGCATTGAAAAGAGAGATAGGCAGCTCCATAATAGTAGTAGAAGACTTCAACAGGCCACTTTTGGTGAAGAACATCCAGAAAGAAGTTCAATAAAGACAAGGATGATCTAAATGCTACAATCAAACAACTTGATCTCACAGACATATACCAAACGCTGCACCCAACAGCAGACAAGTATATTTTCTTTTCCAACGCCCATGGAACATTCTCCAGAATAAACCACATATCAGGCCATAAAGCAAGCCTTAACAAAATCCAAAGCATCGAAATATTACACAGCATCTTTTCTGACCATAAACTCATGAAAAGAAGAAATCAATAGCAGAAAAAGCAAGGAAAAAAAATCAAACACAGGGAAACTGAACAACACCTTGCTCAAAAACTACTCGGTTACAGAAGAAATTAACGATGGAATAAAGAAATTCATAGAATCAAACGAGAATGAAAACAC
>NW_004443955.1:1022501-1036421 GCF_000243295.1 Trichechus manatus latirostris | reverse complement strand
CAACTGAAATTAAAAGAATCATAACAGAATACTATGAAAAGTTGTACTCTAACAAATTTGAAAACCTAGAGAAAATGGACAAATGTTTAGAAATTCACTACCTACCTAAACTAACACCAACAGAGGTAGAACAACTACATAAACCTATAACAAAAAAAGAGATTAAAAAGGTAATTAAAAAACTCCCAACAAAAAAAAAAAAACCCTGGCCTAGAGGGTTTCACTGGAGAATTCTACCACACTTTCAGACAAGAGTTAACAACACTACTACTAAAGGTATTTCAGAGTATAGAAAAGAATAGACTACTCTCAAACTCATTCCATGAGGCCAGCATAACCCTGATACCAAAACCAGGTAAAGACACCATAGGAAAATTACAGACCAATATCCTCCATGAACATTGACACAAAAATCTTCAACAAAATTCTAGCCAATAGAATTCAGCAATGTATCAAAAAAAACTTCACCATGATCAAGTGGGATTTATACCAGGTGTGCAGGGATGGCTCAACATTAGAAAAACAATCAATGTAATCCATCACATTAATAAAACAAAAGACAAGAACCACATGATCTTATAAATCGATGCAGAAAATGCATTTGACAAAATCCAACACCTATTCATGGCAAAAAATGCCAACAAAATAGGAATACAAAGGAAATTCCTAAACATAATTAAGGACATTTATACAAAGTCAACAGCCAACATCATCCTAAATGGAGAGAGTTTGAAAGAATTCCCCTTGAGAACGGGAACCAGATAAGGAGCCCTTTATCACCACTCTTATTCAACATTGTACTGGAGGTCCTAGCCAGAGCAATTAGGCTACAAAAAGAAATAAAGGGCATCCAGACTGGTAGGGAAGAAGTCAAAGCATCTCTATTTGCAGATGATAAATGACCTTATACACAGAAAACCCCAAAGAATCCACAAGAAAACTACTGGAACTAATAGAAGATTTCCGCTATGTATCAGGGTACAAGATAAACATATAAAAAATCAGTTGGGTTCTTGTACACCAACAAAGAGAACTTTGAAGAGGAAATCACCAAATCGATACCATTTACAATAGCCCCCAAGAAGATAAAATACTTAAGAGTAAATCTAACCAGAGACGTAAAAGACCTATACAATGAAAACTACAAGACACTACTGCAAGAAACCAAAAGAGACTTGCATAAGTGAAAAAAAACATACCTTGCTCATGGATAAGAAGACTCAACATTGTGAAAATGTCAGTAATACCCAGAGCAATCTACAGATACAGTGCAATCCCGATCTAAATTCCACCGGCATTTTTTAATGAGATGGAGAAACAAATCACCAACTTCATCAACTTCATATGGAAAGGGAAGATGCCCCAGATAAGTAAAGCATTACTCAAGAAGAAGAACAAAATGGGAGGCCTCACACTACCTGATTTTATAACCTATTATACCGCCACTGTAGTCAAAACAGCCTGGTACTGCTACAACAACAGATACATAGACCGACGGAACAGAATTGAGAATCCAGACATAAATTCAGCCACCTATGAGCAGCTGATATTTGACAAACGCCCAAAGTCCGTTAACTGGGGAAAAGACAGTCTCTTTCACAAATAGTGCTGGCATAACTGGATCTCCATCTGCAAAAAACTGAAACAAGACCCATACCTCACACCATGCACAAAAACTAACTCAAAATGGATCAAAGACCTAAATACAAAATCTAAAACGATAAAGATCACGGAAGAAAAATAGGGACAATGCAAGAAGCCCTAATACATGGCATAAACACAGTATGAACCATAAGTAACAAAGCACAAACACCAGAAGAGAAACTAGGTAACTGGGAGCTCCCAAAAATCAAACACTTATGCTCATCAAAAGACTTCACCGAAAGAGTCAAAAGACAAACTACAGACTGGGAAAAAAAATTTTGGCTACAACAAATCTGATCTAATCTCTAAAAGCTACAAGATACTGCAAAATCTCAACAACAAAAAGACAAATAACCCCATTAAAAAATGGACAAAGGATATGAACAGGCACTTCGCCAAAGAAGACATTCAGGCGGCTAACAAACACATGAGGAAATGCTCGCGATCATTAGCCATTAGGGAAATGCAAATCAAAACTACGATGAGATTCCGTCTTTCCCCAACAAGGCTAGCATTAATCAAAAAAACACAAAATATTAAATGTTGGAGAGGTTCTGGAGAGACTGTTGGTGGGAATGTAAAATGGTACAACCACTTTGGAAATCGATTGGCACTTCCTTAAAAAGCTAGAAATAGAAGCATCATATGATCCAGCAATCCTGCTCCTTGGAATATATCCTAGAGAAATAAGAGCCATCATGCAAATAGACATATGCACACCTGAGTTTATTGCAGCACTGTTCACAATAGCAAAAAGATAGAAACAACCTAGGTGCCCATCAATGGACAAATGGATAAACAAATTATGCTATATTCACACAATGGAATACTATGCAACAATAAAGAACGATGCATCTTATAACATGGAGGAATCTGGAAAGCCTTATGCTGAGTGAATTTAGTCAGTTGCAAAAGGACAAATATTGTATGAGACCACTATTGTAAGAACTCAAGAAAAGGTTTAAACACAGAAAAAAACATTCTTTGATAGTTACGAGGGTGGGAAAGGAGGGAGAGGGTTATTCACTAACTAGATAGTAGTCAAGAATTATCTTAGGTGAAGGAAAGGACAGCACACACTACAGGGGAAGTCAGCACAACTGGACTAAACCAAAGCCAAGAAGTTTCCTGAATACAACCAAACACTCTGAGGAACAGTGAAGCAGGGGCGGGTGTCTGGGGACCATGCTTTCAGGGGACATCTAGGTCAACTGGCATAACAAAGCTTATTAAGAAAATGTGTGCATCCCACTTTGGTGAGTGGCATCTGGGGTCTTAAAAGCTGGTGAGTGGCCATCTAGGATGCATCAATTGGTCCCAACCCACCTGGAGTAAGGGAGAAGGAAGAACATCAAAGACACAAGAAAACTATTAACCCAAGAGACAGAAAGAGCCACATAAACCAGAGACTGCATGAGCCTGAGACCAGAAGAACTAGATGGTGCCCAGCTGCCACCAATGACCGCCCTGACAGGGAACACAACAGAGAGTCCCTAATGGAGCAGGAGAAAAGTAGGGTGCAGAACTCAAATTCTAGCAAAAAGACCAGATTTGATGGTTTGACTGCGACTGGAGGAACTGCAGAAAGCATGGCCCCTGGGCTCTCTGTCAACCCAGAACTAAAACCATTCCT
This sequence comes from Trichechus manatus latirostris, assembly GCF_000243295.1. Lineage (NCBI taxonomy): Eukaryota > Metazoa > Chordata > Mammalia > Sirenia > Trichechidae > Trichechus > Trichechus manatus. The sequence continues at coordinate 1,033,144 of NW_004443955.1, read as the reverse complement.
GAGGTCAACTCTTCAGACAAAGATTAGACTGGACTATGGGACATAAAATGATCCTCGTGAAGAGCGTGCTTCTTAGCTCAAATAGATACATGAGACTAAATGGGTAGCTCCCGTCCAGAGGTGAGATGAGAAGGCAGAGAGGGTCAGGAGATGGTTGAATGGACATGGGAAATCCAGAGTGGAAAGGAGGAGTGTGCTGTTACAGTATAGTGAGAGCAATTAGGCTCACATAACAATGTACGTATAAATTTTTGTATGAGATTAGAATTGTAAACCTTCACTTAAAGCACAATAATAAAATAAAAAATAAAAATAAAAATAAAAACTCAGAAAACCAAAGACAAAAACAAAATCCTAGAAGCACCCAAAGAAAGAAAACACACTACTTTCAGGGAATGAGATGAATAGATGACTTTTCTGTAGAAACCAGAAAAAATGAACAGATATCATGAAAACACTGAAAGAAAATAACTAACCACTTAGAATTGTATATCCTTCAAAAATAAAGGTAGAAAAAAAGACATTTTCAAACAAACAAAAACTGAAAGATTTTGTCACCAGCAGACACATATTAAAAGACCATTAAACTTATGGAGTACTGAGTTTTGACTTAAGCTGATAAAAAAATCTCATTGGTTAAGGGTAGGGTTGCACAGATAATTAATGTAATTCCTATCAATAAGCGGTACACTTGTAAAAAGCAGAATTGGCAAAAGTTATGTGACAGATCTATTTACAACAATGACAAAAAAATGAGCAGCTGCTGAGGCTGTTTATGTACAACCAAACACCTCATGGGACTTGGTTCCTTGGTTTGGAGGTTTAGGGTCATAATTTTATGGGAAATCCCAGTTAATTGGCCTAATATTGTGTTTAGCACTTCTGTTCTATCTCCTAGTTTATTGCATGGTGTCTGGGGTCTTAAAAGCTTGCAAGCAGCCATTCAAGGTACAACAATTGGTCTCTATTTTCCTGGAGCAACACAGGAAGAAGGACAGTCAGGAATAAGAGGAGGAAATGGAATTGCCTACATGAACAACTGCTTCTTTTGCCATGAGACCAGAAGAACTGGATGGTGTCCAGCTACCATTACTGAACGTTTTAATCAAAAATTTTATAGAATAATTCTGATCAAAAGTGGGGAAATGCAGAACAGAATTTCAAATTCTCATGGGCCCAGACTTGCTGGAGCTATTGAGTCTAGATTAATCCCCAAAACTATTGCCCTGAGATAATCTTTAAATCTTAAATAAAAAATACCCCCTGACATCTTTCTAAAACCTAACAATAGTTTATCTTAACTAGTAAAGAAGGTCTGCCTTGAGTATTGTGCTCTATCTATATGGGATCAAACTGACAACAGAAACTTGAAAGATTAGATAGGAAACTTAAGGGACAGTGAGTTTATGTTAATGGGGAGGAACAACTCAGAAAAGGAGAGTGAGAATGGTTGCACAACTCGAACAACTTAATCAATGTCACTGAATTGTACATGTAGAAATTGTTGAATTGGTGTATGTTCTGCTGTGTATATTCTCAACAACAATAACAAAAATAAAATAAATTATTTTAAAAAAACTTATGTAAGGCTGCAGAAGCAGTGCTTAGAGAAAAATTTCTATCTGTAAACACCTATATTAGAAAAGAAGAGAGATCTTAAATCAATAACCTAAACTTCCACCATAAGAGACTGAAAAAATAAGAGCAAACTAAACCTAAAGCAAGAATAAAGTATATTATAGTAATAAAGATTAGAATGTAAACTAATAGAGAGTAGAAAAACAATACAGAAAATCAACAAAACTAAAAATTGATTCTATGAAAAGATCAACAAATTGACAAACCTATAACTAGACTGAAGAAGATAAAAAGGGAGGAGACTCAAATCATTAAAATCAGAAATGAAAGAGAGGATATTACCACCAACCTTACAAAAATAAAGAACTATGTCAATAAATTAGATAACTTAAATGAAATGGACAAATTCCTGGTAAGTCACAAACTACCAAAACTGACTCAAGAAGTAAAAGAAAATCTGAATAGACCTACAGCAAATAAAGAGATTGAAGTAGTAATTTAAAAAACTTCCCACAAAGAAAAAAACCAATGAACAGCTGAGCAGTGGATTTGTACTATGCTCTGAACACTTCTGTATACTTAATACTCGCATTTGAAAATTCATTACAATGTTAAAATTATAGCTTTGTATATATAATTCATTGCAGAAGCATATGGTGTGCTAGAAATACAATTCCTTCTCTAAGGTTCCAATGTTACCAATTCTATGCATCTCAAAGGTTTCTTACTATCAAACTCAAATGAATTCTCTTTTTTAATATGCCACCAGTTTCAAAATCATGCCCCATTTTCCTTTGCTTCCTATCTGCACCATATCTTCCTAGTGTTTTCTGACTTTATCATTTGTTAAGTTTTTCTAACCTCTCAATCTTATTATGAATTCTACTGGATCCCCTTCCTCCCTGAAGACCTGCTTTACTTCTCTAAGCTGGGATGTCTGCTCTGTAGGCTAGCTATTGCTCTGAGCCTTCCTTCACTGAGTTCCTGAGTTGAAGCCACTGTAACCTTGTTATACCAATCCCTCATTTTGGTAAAATATATTCTCAGCTAACTTTCTAAGAAAGAGTAATTGAGAGGAAAACCTTCTGAATTCTTGTATTTCTGAAAATGTTTTTATTCTGCTCTAATGAGTCCCTTGGTGATGCAAATGGTTAAAGCACTTTTAATACTTTGTAAATAGTATTGCTACATATAGAATTCTAGGTTTAAAACTATTTTCCCTCAGAACTTTAAAGGTATTGCTCTACTAGCTTTTACCATCCAGCATTTCTGATGAGAAATGTACTGCTTTTCTGATTTTTGTTCTTTTAGAGGTCACCTATTTTTTTCTCTCTGAAATCTTTCAGAATTTTCTCTTTATGTTTGGTATACTGAAATTTTACAGTGATGTGTCTAGGTATGGGACTTTGACGCTCTGTGGATTCTTTCTATTTAAGACTCTACTTCCCTCTAGCTCTGGAAATTTTTTCTTCTATTACTTCTTTGATACTCTCTTCCTTTCTTCTTCTGTGTTCTCCCTTCCTGCAACTTCTACCAGTCTTCAGGATTGGTGAAGACGAATAATAATTAGAAAATAATAATACCAAAGGAGGGGGAGAAACTATAAACCAGTCTTGAACTCCAGTTAGTGTTATGCATGCTAAAATATTTAAGGGGGAGGATACTGATGTTTGAAACTTTCTTTAAAAATGCATTAAACCACCACCACCACCCCAAAAAGAGACAGACCATTAAAGAGCATTCTTTTAGCAAGAGGAAAATGATTCCAGATCAAACTCAGATTCAGAAAAGAATGAAAACGGTAAATATGTTGGTGAATTCAAAAGATTATTGACTATATAAAACAAATATGGCCTGTTTTATACTTAAAACATATAAAAATAAAAATATATGACAACGATAGCATATACATTAGGGAGTTGTATTAGTTTTTGATTACTTTTGTACAAATTACCAAAACTTAGTGGCTTAAAACAATACTTATTTAGTAGTTCACAATTCTGTAGGTCAGAAGTCCAGATAGGCTCAGTTGGCTTCTTCGCTTAGGATCTCACAAGGCCAAAATCAAGGTGACAACAACTTAACAACAAAAAGACAAATAACCCAATCATAAAATGGGCAAAGGACTTGAATAAACATTTCACCAACGAAGACATTCAAATGGCCACCAAACACATGAAAAGATGCTCAGCGTCATTAGCCATCAGAAATGCAAACAAAAACCACAATGAAATACCATTTCACTCCCACTAGGATGGCTAAGATTTAAAAAAAAAAAAAAAAAACAGAAAATAACAAATGTCAGCAAGGACGTGGGGAAATTGGAACCCTTACGCATTGCTGGTGGGAATGCAAAATGGTACAGCTGTTTTGGAAAATACTGTGGTGATTCCTCAAAAAACTAAAAACAGAACTACCATATGACCCAGCAATTCCACTCCTAAGTATATACCCAAAAGACTTGAAAGCAGAGACTCAGAGCCTTGTACACCAATGTTCATTGCAGCACTATTCACAATAGCCAAAAAGTGGAAACAACCTAAATGCCCATCAACAGATGAATGGATAAACAAAATGTGGTACATATATACAATGGAATATTACTCAGCCAGTAGAAGAAATGAAGTCTTGATACATGCTACAATATGGATGGAGCTTGAAGGCATTATGCTGAGCAAAATAAGCCAATCACAAAAGGACAAATATTGTATGATCTCACTGTTATAAAAAGACAAGGAAAGGCAAATGTACAGAGACAAAAGTTTATTAGTGGTTCCCAGAGGTGGGAGGCGGGGAAGGTAGGATTAATGGTGATGGAAAAATCTCTTTGAATAAGGGTAGAGTTGCACAGCTGAGTACTGCAATTGCTCTCAGTAAGTTGTACACCTGTAAAAAATTGACTGGCAAAAGTTGTGTGATAGATGTATTTACAACAAGAAAAGAAAAAGAGTAGCTGCTGAGGCTGCTTATGCAAAACCAAAAATCTCATGGCATTTGGTTCTTTGGTTTGGAGGTCTGAGGTCATGGTTTCGTGGACATCCCAGTTAATTGGTCTAATAACATGTTTAGTGCCTCTATTCTACCTCCGAGTTCACTGCATAGTGCCTGGGGTCTGAAAGGCTTGCAAGCGGCCATCCAAGGCAAAACAATTGGTTTCTATTAGCCCGGAGCAACAGAGGAAGAAGGAGAGTCAAGAATATGAGGATGATATGGAACGTGTGGCTAATTGCCTCCAAGAACAACTGCAACCTTTGTCATGATACCAGAACTGGATGGTGCTCACCTACCATTACTGAACATTTTGATCAAAGATTCCATAGAAGAATTCTGATCAAAAAGGTGAAAATGCAGAACAGAATTTCAAATTCTCATGGACTCCAGACTTCTTGGAGCCATGATGGTTGTATGAACCCCTGAAACTATTGCTCTGAGATCATCTTTAAACCTTAAACCCAAAATCTCACGAAGTCTTCTTAAAACCAAACCATAGTTTGGCTTAACTAGTAAAAAATGTCTGCCTTGAGCATTACGCTCTTTTAAGAAGTATCTATATGGAATCAAACTGACAACAGAAACTCAAAAGATTAGAGAAGTTTTAGGGGGCAGGGAATTTATGTTGATGGGTGAGGGATAACTCAGAAAAGGAGGGTGAGAATGGTTGCACAACTTGAAGAATGTAATCAATGTCACTAAAGGATACATCTAGAAACTACTGAATTGGTGTATGTTTTGCTGTGTATATTCTCAACAACAACAACTAAATAAATAATATTATATAAAAAAAAATCAAGGTGTCAGCAGACGGCACTTCTCTGGAGGCTCTAGGGAAGAATCTATCTTTCAGCTTATTCAGGTTTTTGGCAGAATCCAATTTCTTATGGTTGTAGAACTGAGATTTATGCTTCCTTGCTGACTGTTGACCAGGGGTCTCTCTCAGAGCATAGTTGCCACTCTGGCTCTTGCACATGGCCTTCTCCATCCTCAAAGCCAGTAATAGTGCATCAAATCATGATTATGCTTTAAATTCCCTTGACTTTGTCACCTATGACCAACCAGATAAAAACACTCTGCTTTTAAAGGGCTTGTGGGATAAAGTCAGGCCCACCTAGATAACCTCCTTTTTTATTAACTCAAAGTCAACTGATTAGTAATCGTAATTACATGTGCAAAATCCCTTTTGTCATGTAATGTAGCATGAGCACAGGAGGGATATCTAAGTTACACCCCCAGAATTAGGCTGGGAAATTCTGAGGGCTGTGGAATTTTAAAATTCTATCTACTACAGGAGTAAATGGAATTAAAGTGTTCTAACATCCTTGAATCATCTGGAATGATCATAAAATAACCAATTGATATGAGAATTTAGTAAATCAAGCTGCAATATCTGTACCTCACAGTTTAACATGGTAGCCACTTGCTATATGTTGCTATTTAAACTTAAATTTAAGTTAACTAAATTAAATTAAATTTTTACTTCCTTGGTCACATGAGCTACTTTTCAAGTGCTTAGTAATCACAAGTGGCTAACAGCTACTAAATTAGAAAGCACGGATACAAAATATTCCTATCATCAGAGAAAGTTCTATTGGGCAGTGCTGATCTGGAATAAACACACACACCAAAAAAAAAAAAAAAAAAAAGTCTAACTACTAAGCTAATAAACAGGAAAAATAAAATAATTTAAAATACCCAGCCAATCCAAAATAAGGCAAGTTTTAAAAAAAAAAAAGTACACAGAACAAAGGGAAAATAGAAAATAATAGATTTAAACCCAAACATGTCAGTAAGTACATTAACTATAGGGCAAAATGATACAATTAAAAGGCAAAGATTGTCAAATATAAATTAAAAAACAACAATAACTATATGCAGATTGCAGGAGACATCTAACATGAAAATAAAAGGATGGAAAATGATATAACATGCAAACACTATCCAAAAAAAGGCCAGTGTAGTTTTATATATAAATATCAAAGTAGATTTTAAGAAATAAAAAGCACTACTAGAATTAACAAAGAACACTATAACAATAGGGCATAATGAAAAGTTTCAATTAACCAGTAAAATACAACAATTCTAAAATTTGTATGCACTGAATAAGATAGCCTCAAAATATACCAAACAAAAATTGCAAAAACTACAAGGAAGAATAGGCAAATCTACAGTCATAGTGGCAAATTTTAACATACCTACCTCATTAAGTGATAGAACAAGCAGACAAAAAAAATTAATTTAAAAAAAAAAACAATAAGGAAGAGGTGGGGCCAAGATGGCAGAGTAGTCAGATGCTTCCAGTGGACCCTTTTACAACAAAGACCCCAAACACAAGGGATTTGATTATATATGGCAATCTGGGAGCCCTGAATATCAAAGGCAGAGTTGAGGAACTGGACTGAGTGGCAGAGGGAGGGAGAGACGGTTCAGAAGCAGTGAGGAGTTGCCACACCTGACCCAGTGAGAGCCTGAGCGTTTCAGGCCTGAACAGCTCAAGGGTGAGCGGTGAGGCAGGTAAGCAGCAGTGCTCGGGAGGCAAGCTTTCCCCACTGGGAGAGACCCAGCCACTGAGAGTCTACACGGCCACCCAGAACCAGTGAGAAGCAGCACTCCACCTGGCGAAAGACAAGTAATTGTGTACGGCCTACCACGCAGATCAAAAACACCCCCCTTAGGGAAAAACTTCTCTCCCATTTACCTCCCTGCTCCCTGCTCTGCACTGGGTCCTGGACGGGCTTCAGCAATTGCCGAGTCCCCTGGGCCGGAAGTAGGATCCATCATACGCCCAGAGCCATTCTCCTGGCCTTGGAGAGGGAATAAATTAACAAATGGGAAAAAATAAACTGCCGGCTCCTGTAAGCCAGGAACCCAGTGTAGACACAGTTCCTTTGCCTAGGCACAGGCATAAGGGATCCATGGACTTTGAGTGCATTTCCCTCTGCATAGACTTGTGTGGGCCCATCTCAACAGCACAGCCCCTCATTACCGCAGTATAATAGGGTATATACTGGAACCCTAACTTCAACTGTTTCAGCTGTGAAGTGGCAGGTTCTTGACATTTGACACTGTTGTGTCCATTAAGCAGGGTCTTCACCTACCCACCTCAGGGGCCTGAGGACTGGTGGCTGAACCCACACCACCTAGCCACCTGTGATAGGGGCCCATGAATAAGAGGTGACACTCAGTCATTGCAGCCAACAGCATTAGGTGCTTTTAGTCCGGCTGCAAAACCCACGCACTTAGTTGCTCTAGGGAACAGAGACATGCCTTCCTCCTGGACACTGAGGGGTAGCTGTCAGCCCCCTGCCTTGCTCAGAGTGTGTCCTTCTGCTGCAGCCAGATGCCTGTGCCTACACCAATCACCCATGCCTTTCTAGGACTGTGAGATCCTACACCACAAACTTGGTGCCTATCTACCTGGGCACCTGAGCTGAAGCCATACAGGAGGAGTGGGTGGACTCCTGAGCTCATATACCTAGTAACAGATATAACCACCTGGTGATAGGACATTAGAGCTTCAAAAGTGCCAAAAATCAAACTAGCTCATACGAGCAGCATGTTTGGGCATATCAAAACAAGAAGCTAGGACACAGAAAGCAAACATAAAATAAATAAATATAATAACTTATTGATGACTTGGAGACAACAGTCAATATTAAATCACATAAAGAGGCAATCCATGATGGCTTCAGCAAGCTCCCAAAATAAAGAATCTAGAAATTTTCCAGAGGAGGAAAATTTCTTGGGATCTCTGGAAAATTTCTTGGGATTACCAGAGGCAGAATACAAAAGATTAATATACAGAACTCTTCAGAAAATCAAGCAAAATGCAGGACACGCAATAGAGGAAATTAAAAACATTACATAAGGGCATAATGACAAATTTCACAGGCTGCAAGAATCCATAGAGAAAAAGCAACCAGAAATCCAGAAGATTAACAATAAAATTCAGAATTAGACAACTCAATAGAAAGTCACAGGAGCAGAATTGAGGCAACGGAAGTCAGAATTAGTCAGATTGAAGATAAAGCACTTGACACCAACTTATTTGAAGAAAAATCAGATAAAAGGATTTAAAAAAATGAAGAAACCCTAAGAATTATGTGGAACTCTATCAAGAGAAATAAGCTATGAGTGATTGGAGTACCAGAACGGGCCGGGAGGGTGGATAACAGAAAATACAGAGAGAATTGTTGAAGATTTGTTGGCAGAAAACTTCACTGATATCATGAAAGATGACAAGATATCTATCCAAGATGATCATCGAACCCAACATAAGGTAGATCCCAAAAGAAAGTCACCAAGACAAATTATAATCAAACTTGCCAAAACTAAGGATAGAATTTGAAGAGCGGCTAGGGATAAACAAAAAGACATCTACAAAGGAAACTCAATAAGAATAAGCTCGGACTACTCAGCAGAAACCATACAGGCAAGAAGGCAATGGGATGACATATATAAAGCACTGAAAGAAAAAAATTCCAGCCAAGATATACATATTCAGCAAAACTGTCTCTCAAATATGATGGCAAAATTGGGGCATTTCCAGATAAACAGAAGTTTAGGGAATTTGCAGAAACCAAACCAAAATTACAAGAAATACTAAAGGGAGTCCTACGGTTAGAAAATTAGTAACATCAGATAACAACCCAAAACTAGAACACAGGACAGAGCAACAAAATATCAACCCAGACGGGGAAAACACAAAAGTAAATCAAAGCTAAAACAATGAAAATAGGGAAACAGAAGTCAATATGTAAAAGATGACAACATCAAAACAAAGAAGAGGGACTTAAAAAATGTAGACATACATTTTTCATACGGAGAGGAAGTCAAGGTGATAAAAAGAAAAAAAGACTGATAAACTTAGAAAAATAGGGGTAAATATTAAGGTAACAACAAAGGAAACTAACAATCTTACAAGTCAAAATAAAAAACTAGAAAAATGTAAAGACTCAGCAAACACAAAATCAACAACAGTGAAAAAGATGAGAAGAAAATACATGAGGAAAAACGACTCAGCACAGAAAATTAAGTGGAACAAAGAAACTGTGAACAACACACAAAAAAGACATCAAAATGACAGCACAAAACTCATACCTATCAATAATTATGCTGAATGTAAATGGACTAAATGCACCAAGAAAGAGACACAGAGTAGCATATTGGATTAGAAAAACACCATCCGTCTATATGCTGCCTACAAGAGATACATCTTAGACAAATATACAAACTAAAACTCAAAGGATGGAAAAAACATATCAAGCAAACAACACTCAAAAAAGAGCATGAGTGGCAATATTAACCTCTGACAAAATAGACTTTAAAGTAAAATCTGCCACATACGATAAGGAAGGACACTATATAATGATTAAAGGATCAATACACCAGGAGGACATAACTGTAATAAATATTTATGCACCCAACAACAGGGCTCCAAAATACATAAAACAAACTCTAACAGCACTGAAAAGAGAGATAGCTCCACAATACTAGTAGCAGACTTCAACACACCACTTTTGGTGAAAGAAAGAACATCCAGAAAGAAGCTCAACAAAGACAAGGAAGAGTTAAATGTTACAATCAACCAACTTGATCTCATAGACATACACTGAGCACTGCAACCAACAGCAGCCAAATAAACTTTCTTTTCCAACGAACATGGAACATTCTCCAGAATAGACCACATATTAGGCCATAAAGCAAGCCTTAACAAATCCAAAACATCGAAATATTACAAAGCATCTTTTCTGACTATAAAGCCAGAAGTGTAAAAATCAACAACAGAAAAAACAAGGAAAAAAATCATACATATGGAAACAGAACAACACCTTGCTCAAAAACTACTGGGTTATACAAGAAATTAACGATGGAATAAAGAAATTCATAGAATCAAGAAAGAATGAAAACACATCCTACCAGAACCTTTGGGACACAGCAAAAGCAGTGTTCAGAAGTCAGTTTATAGCAATAAATGCACACATCCAAAAAGAAGAAAGGCTCAAAATCAAACCATCAACCCTACAACTGGAACTAGTAGAAAGAGAGCAGCAAAAGAAGCCCCCAGGTGC
>NW_004443955.1:1011180-1021310 GCF_000243295.1 Trichechus manatus latirostris | reverse complement strand
AAACTACTGGAACTAATAGAAGATTTCAGCAAAGTTTCAGGATACAAGATAACCATACAAAAATCAGTTGGATTCCTTTACACCAACAAAGAGAACCTCGAAAAGGAACTCACCAAATCAATACCATTTACAATAGACCCCAAGAAGATAAAATACTTAAGAATAAATCTAACCAGAGACGTAAAAGACCTATATAATGAAAACTACAAGACACTACTGCAAGAAACCAAAAGAGACCTGTATAAGTGGAAAAACATACCTTGCTCGTGGATAGGTAGACTCAACATAGTGAAAACGTCAATTCTACCCAAAGCGATCTACAGATACAGTGCAATCCCGATCCAAATTCCACCGGCATTTTTTAATGAGATGGAGAAACAAATCACCAACTTCATGTGGAAAGGGAAGAGTCCCCGAATAAGTAAAGCATTACTCAAGAAGAACAAAATGGGAGGCCTCACACTATCTGATTTTATAACCTATTATACCACCACAGTAGTCAAAACAGCCTGGTACTGGTACAACAGTACATAGACCAATGGAACAGAATTGAGAATCCAGACATAAATTCAGCCACCTATGAGCAGCCGATATTTGACAAAGTCCCAAACTCTGTTAATTGGGGAAAAGATAGTCTCTTTAACAAATGGTGCTGGCATAACTGGATATCCATCTGCAAAAACTGAAAAAAGATCCATACCTCACACCATGCACAAAAACTAACTCGAAAAGGATCAAAGACTTAAATATAAAATCAAAAACGATAAAGATCTTGGAAGAAAAAATAGGGACAAAGCTAGGAGCCCTAATACATGGCATAAACATAATATGAACCATAAGTAACAATGCACAAACACCAGAAGAGAGACTAGATAAATGGGAGCTCCTAAAAGTCAAAAACTTATGCTCATCCAAAGACTTCACCAAAAGAGTAAAAAGACAAACTACAGACTGGGAAAAAAATTTTGGCTACAACAAATCTGGTCAGTGTCTAATCTCTAAAATCTACAAAATACTGCAAAACATCAACAACAAAAAGACAAACAACCCGATTAAAAAATGGGCACATGATATGAACAGGCACTTCGCCAAAGAAGATACTCAGGCAACTAACAGCTACATCATTGCTCACAATCATTAGCCATTCGAGAAATGCAGATCAAAACTACAATGAGATATCATCTCACTCCAACAAGGTTAGCATTAATCCAAAAAACACAAAATAATAAATGCTGGAGAGGTTGTGGAGAGACTGGAACACTTATACACTGTTGGTGGGAATGTAAAATGGTACAACCACTTTGGAAATTGATTTGGCGCTTCCTTAAAAAGCTAGAAATAGAAGTACCATACGATCCAGCTATCCCGCTCCTTGGAATATATTCTAGAGAAATCAGAGCTGTCACACGGATAGATATATGCACACCCATGTTCACTGCAGCAGTGTTCACAATAGCAAAAAGATGGAAACAATCTAGGTGCCCATCAATGGACAAATGGATAAACAAATTATGGTATATCCACACAATGGAATACTACACAACGATAAAGAACAACGATGAAGCTGTGAAACATAACATGGAGGGAACTGGAGGTCATTAAGCTGAGTGAATTTAGTCAGACACAAAAGGACAAATATTGTATAAGACCACTATTATAAGAACTCAAGAAAAGGTTTAAACACAGAAGAAAACATTCTTTGACGGTTATGGGGGTGGGGAGGGAGGGTGACGGTTATTCACTAAGTAGATAGTAGATAAGAATCATCTTAGGTGAAGGGCAGGACAACACACACTACAGGGGAAGCCAGCACAACTGGACTAAACCAAAGCTAAGAAGTTTCCTGAATACAATCAAACACTTTGAGGGACAGAGTAGCAGGGGTAGGGGTCTGGGGATCATGCTTTCCGGGGACATCTAGGTCAATTGGCATAACAAAGTTTATTAAGAAAATGTTCTGCTTCCCACTTTGGTGAGTGGCATCTGGGGTCTTAAAAACTTGCAATGGCCATCTAAGATGCATCAATTTGTCCCAACCATCTGGAGTAAAAGAGAATGAAGAACACTAAAGACACAAGGAAAGTATTAACCCAAGAGACAGAAAGGGCCACATAAACCAGAGACTTCATCAGCCTGAGACCAGAAGAGCTAGATGGTGCCTGGCTACCACCAATGAATGCCCTGACAGGGAACACAACAGAGAGTCCCAGATGGAGCAGGAGAAAGGTGGGGTGCAAAACTCAAATTCTAGCAAAAAGACCAAACTTAATGTTCTGACTGAGATAGGAGGAACCCCAGAAAGCACGGCCCCTGGATTCTTTATCAGCCCAGAACTAAAACAATTTCCAAGGCCAACTCTTCAGACAGGGATTGGACTGGACTGTGGGACATAAAGTGATACTTATGAGGAGTGTGCCTCTTAACTCAAGTAGATACAAGAGACTAAATGGGCAGCTTCTGTCCAGAGGTGAGATGGGAAGGTGGAGAGGGTTAGGAGCTGATTGAATGGACATGGGGTATCAGGGGTGGAAAGGAGGAGTCTGCTGTCACAGTATGGGCAGAGCAATTCGAGTCAAATAACAATGTATGTGTAAATTTTTTATGGGGAAAAATTAAAAAACCCATAAGGATATACAAGATTTGAATAACACAATAAACAAGCTTAACCTAACTGATATATAAGATTGCACTGAACAACTGTAAATACATACTCTTTTCAACCATACACAGAACATTTATAAACGTTCTTCATATTCTGGGTTATAAAGGAAATTTCAAAGTATTGTTACTATAAAAAAAGTTCCTGGCCACTGTGCAATTAATCTAAAAACCAAAAACTAGAAAATTTTCCCTGATGAAAATTAAGAAACACATCTTCAAATATTCCATATGTAAAAGAGGAACTCACAGTGGAAATAGGAAATATTTTTACCTGAAACATAATGAAAAGACTACCTATCAAAATGTGTGCTATTGTCAACAAAACCATAAGTTGATTCTTTGAAAACATCAGTAAAATCGACAAACCTTTAGCTAGACTGACAAAGAAAAAAACAGAGAAGATGTAAATAACTAAAAGCAGAAATAAAAGTGGGAACATTATTACTGACCCTACAGAAATAAAAAGGATTATAAGAGAATACTATGAACAATTATATGCCAAAAAATTAGATAACCTAGATGCAATGGACCGATTCCTAGAAACACACAAACTACCTAAACTGACTGAAGAAGAAATAGAAAATCTCAGCAGACACATAACAAGTGAAGACATTGAATTCGTAAACATAAACCTCCCCCAAAAAGAAAAGCCCCAGACCAGATGGCTTCACAGGGGAATCCCACTAAACATTTAAAGAAAAAATAATACCAATGCTTCTCAAATTCGTCCAAAAAAATAGAAGAGGAGAAAACACTTCCTAACTCATTCCATGAGACCAGCATTGCCCTGATACCAATGCTAAAGACACCACAAGAAAAGACAACTACAGACCAATATCCTTTATGAACACAGATACAAAAATCCTCATTAAAATAGTAGCAAACCAAATACAACAGTGTATTAAAAAGATTATACACTGTGACCAAGTGGGATTTGTCCCAGGAATGCAAGAGTGGTTCAGTATAAGGAAATCAATCAGTGCAATACACCACATTAACAGAAAGAAGGAAAAGAGCCACAAGGCCATCTTAAAATCCAACACCCTTTCATGATAAAAATGTTCAACAAACTAGGAATAGAAGGGAAATTCCTCAATATAAAAAGGGCATTGATGAAAAGCACACAGCTACTATCATACTTAATGGAGAAAGACTGAAAGTTTTTCCCCTAAGACCAGGAACAAGACAAAGATTCCCACTTTCATGGCATCTATTCAACATTGCACTGGAAGTTATAGGCAGAGCAATTAGGGGAGAAAAAAAATAAAAGGTAACCAAATTCGAAAGGAGGAAGTAAAATTATCTATTCACAGGTGACACAATCCTATATATAGAAATCCCCAAAGAATCCGCAAGAAATCTACTAGAGCTAATAAATGAATTCAGAAAACTTGCAGGGTACAAGATTAACACAAAAACTCAGTTGCGTTTCTATACACCAACAATGAACAAGCTGCAAAAGAAATTAAGGAAACAATTCCATTTACAATAATATCTTTTAAAAAAATGCCTAGGAATAAATTTAACCAGGAAGGAAAAGACTTGTACTCTAAAAACTATAAAACGTTACTGAAAAAAATTAAAGACAACCTAAATAAATAGAAAGATATCTTGTGTTCATGGTTGGAAGACTTAATATAATATTGTTAAGTTGCCAATACTACCCAAAGCAATATACAGACTCAACACAATCCCTATCAAAATTCTGACAGCCTTATTTGCAGAAAAGGAAAAGTCAATCCTCAAATTCACATGGAATTGCAAGGAGCCCTGAATAACTAAATCAATCTTGAAAAAGGAAAACAATACAGGAGGACTTTCACATTCCAATTTCAAAAGGTACACTAATCAATATAGTCTGGTACTGGTATAAGTACAGACATACAAACTAATGGAACAAAATTGGTTAACTGATTTTCAACAAGGATGCTAAGTCCATTCCAAACGGAAAGAAGAGTCTCTTCAGTAAGTGGTGCTGGGACAACTGAATTTCTACATGCAAAAGAATGAAGTTGGACCCTCACCTCACACCATTCTTAGATACATCAAAAGCACCAGCAACAAAAGACAAAATAGATAAATTGAATTTCATCAAAATTAAAAATATTTGTGCATCAAAGCACTTAAACAACAAAATTATGAGAAAAACTACAGATAGGATGTGACAGGGCAGGATGGAAATGGATGGAAAAGAAAAGGAAAGGAACGCTAGAGCCTGTGCTTAAAGAAGAATGAGTCTCATTTCATGTGCCTTGTCCCAGTTACATGTGTGTATGTGTGTGTGTGTACGTGTGAGTGTGCACTTGATGGCCATGCATTTCATACTGTGGATACTGTGCATGCTGTGGAAGACACTGCTCTAGAGAAAACTTTGCATTTGTGCAATAGGAGACATAAATAGAATTGTTTATAGCATATAAAAAACTAGGAAAAAAACAAATGTCCATTGATATTAAAATTAATAAGTAATTGTTGGCATATTAATGCAATGGAATTTTATACAGCAATGACAATTGATGAACTAGAGCTAAACAAAGTAATTCATAGAGCACACACACAAAGTCATTTTTATAAAGCTCAAAAACAATCAGCACTATGCTTAGGATTCATTTATGCAGTTTCAGAGATGTGCATGTATGCACACACACACAAAGGAGTTATAGATACAAAATTCCAGAGAATAATTAGCAATGTTGGAGAAACAAAGGAATGGGGTAAAAGAGGAGTAAATTGAGTGGCAAGCACACAAGTGTTGGTTTAATATTAAACCTCATAACTTATTTATGCATATGTTACATATATTATTTGGTCTATATCAAATTATTATATACTATTTTTAAAGGTTGAATAAATTTATCGACTTGAACAGAAGGGAAATTAGTGAAGAAATCTCATGAAAATGATTAAATAGGAAATGGGAATTCAAGAAATCCTATGCTGAAATCCTGAAATATGGGATAAAAACTAATTATCATTTCTAGTTAAACTAAGAAACAAAGAAACACTTATTTTTAGATGTCGCCTAAAAATTAAGAAACCAGGAAGGGAAAACAGGTATGAATAGGAATATTCAAGTGTCAAATGAATTGCCAAACCCTGATACCTTGTATTATGTTGAAGTAGGAAAAAGAAATTAAAAGAATTTATTCTTTACACAAAGATTGGACTGGACTGTGGGACATAAAATGATACTCGTGAAGAGTGTGCTTCTTAGCTCAACTAGATACATGAGACTAAACCGGCAGCTCCTGTTTGGAGGTGAGATGGGAAGGCAGAGAGGGTTAGGAGCTGGCTGAATGGATGTGGGGAATCGGGGGTGGAAAGGAGGAGTGTGCTGTCACAGTACAGGGAGAGCAACTAGGGTCACATAACAATGTATGTATAAATTTTTGTATAAAAGACTAACTTGAAATATAAACTTTCACTTAAACTACAACAATAAACAAAAAGAAAAAAAAGGAATTTATTCTTTACAAATAAAGAGTTCTTTTACTTTCCCTATTTGCCAACATAATTAAAATCTTGTTCATTTGTACTCCACTAATCTTGGAAGTGTCCCCTAATTGAAAAATATGTTGGGGTTGAAGTTAACCTTTGTTTAAGCAATTAGTTTTTTTTCACAGATGGTGTAAATTAATATTTTATAAGATTGTCTAGAAGCTTTTAAAATTGACCCAACGGAGTTTTAAGAATTGTTAAGTATGACTGAATATTACTAATCAAGAAGTCTAATCATTTATTTAAAATGAGAAAAATTTCAGGAGCAATTTTAGGATGTACTTGACATATCATGTATCAGACATATTTAAGATATAATGTGAATGGTTCTTTCCTCAAGAAAAGTAGTTTAATAGCTAGTGAGCCAGTGGTGTGATTTTTGAAGCTTATAACTCGATGGGGAGGAAACAAGATGGTTCTGGAACAGCAGGGTGGTGACAGCCCCATGGCCATAAGAAGCAGACATACAGGGGATAAAGCCAGTGAGCATGGCTGCTCTGAAGCAGCTTGCCACAACACTGGAAAGGTCAAAACGGAACAATAAAGAAGATTGGTGACCACTTTTTCCAGGGCTTCCACACAGGCGGTAAACTACAACAGTCAACCCCTAGGGTTAAGCAATTCCTTAGACATGAAAGATACAATCGTTTTTCAAAGCCAATTAACAGTTTGGGAAAGACTCCTGATCAAAAAACTTCTGCACTGTAATAAACACCTCAACCCAATAAATCACTAAATCAGGGTTGAAAAGGTTGTTTTCAGCCAGAAAAACATCTGAGGGGGGAAATGAGACCAACATTCATTCCAGTTAGCTGGAAAGCCTAGAAAATAAATCATTAACATTGGACAAGATTGTGACTGAGCTGGTTATTGAAAAGATAAATCATTTTCATTGCGCAAAAAGCAAAAGCATACTCCTCCCCAAACAAATAAGACAGGCTGATGTGTTTTCAAGGAAGGTAACATAAGACTGTCTGCTAATGAAAGATGTACAAGCCTTGGGTAAAAAGCTGTATTTTTCTCTAACAGTCATCACTTCTAAGAGAGACCAATCAATGCTTGAATCCATGAAGGGAAATGTTCTACATTGTACACAGGAATATGGAGGGGTTTGAACGTACCCAAGAATGTTACCACATGCAACTTAAGATCATTGAAATCATCTAAAATGAAAGATCATTTAGAACTTCTGTTAGCGTTTTTCATATCATAAGTGTGTATGCATACCACTTGTTCAGTAGTGATATCCTGGTATGAGAAAAGGAAAGTAAGTGTATTTTTAAAAAATTATTCTGACCAATCACAAATTTGAAATCAATAAAATGTTCAAGGGCATTCTTATGAAGCCAATGGCAAATTTAGTCCCTAGCTCTTGCTCCTAGATAAGCCCTGCCATCAATGTGTTTTGATATATTTCCTGAGCTCTTCTTCACAAGCTACCAGCCCAGCTGAATAGAGGAGGTGCCTGAGACAGGCCTGGTGCCGACCTCAAGCACACAGGAGCTGGGAATGATTGGCAGCACCAAATTCCTCTGCAGATCACAATTCTCTCTCCCACGTGCCATTTCTGTCTACTTGTTCTACTTATTAATGCAAATAGGCATTGAAATGTCCAACTACAATTTTTGGTTTGTCTATTTCTCCTCATTTTCTATCAGGTTTCACTGCGTAAGTTTTGAAATTCTGTTATTAGGTTCATAAACACTGAGAATTGTTATGTCTTGTTGATAAATTGACTCCTTTGTCATTAGGAAGTGGGCTTCTTTATCCCCAGAAATATTCTTTGCTCTGTAATTTTTTCTGATATTAACATAGCCACTCCATTTTTCTTTATATAAGTTTTAGTATTGTATACCTTTTCCCATCTTTACTTTCAACTTATCTGTAGCTTTTATACTTAAAGTGGATTCCTTATAGGTAGCATCTAGTTCAGTCTTGCTTTTTACCCAATCTTATGTCCGCCTTTTAACTTGGCTATTCAGTCCATTTACGTTTAATGTGATTATTGATATATTTAGGTTAAGTCTATCATCTTGCTGTTTATTTTCTATTTGTCCATCTGTTCTTTATTCTTTTTCTTCTTTTTATGCCTTATTTTACATTAATTATTTTGTATGATTCCCTGTTATCTCTTTGTTGGCTAACTAGCTATAATTCTTCTTTGGTTACTTTAGTTGTTGCTTTAGAGCTTACGGTATACCTCTTTAACTTTTTACTGTCTAACTTCCAATGATACCATAACCATTCACATGCAGCATACAATTATAATATATGTATACACACCGTGTGACTACATACATCTGTAGTACACAATGGTACACTTACAATAGTGTTCTTCCATTTCCCTCTTGCCAACCTTTGTGCTATGTTGTCATACATTTTACTTTTATCTATGCTATAAAACTCACACTATATTTTTATTATTTTTGTTTAAACTGTCAATTGTCTTTTAAAGATAAGAAAAAATGCGCATATTTACCAATGTTGTTACCATTTCTGGTGCTCTCCATTCCTTTAAGCAGACCCATGTTCTCCCAAGGGGCTTGGAGCTCCCCCTCCCTTCCCCCACACCCCTGCCCCACCCCCGCTGTACCTTGCACTCACCTCTGCAATGTCCTTAGCTCAACATCTTTTGACCACTTGTTTATATGTATCTGCCTCCTCTACTAGACCAGGAGCCCATTACCCAGCACAGCATCTGGCATGTAGCACACAGAAACGCCAGAATTACTTGAATCTAGACTTCCAGAATTTACCTCTTACAGGTGCTTCTTGCTGTCAATCATAGTTTCCTCCAAACTCAAGGACGCTAGTCGCTGACACTCTTGAGAAATCTAAGCTATTCAGGCAGTATCAGATTGATATTTAATTTTCATACCAAGACCAAATCGTCACTGCCGTGACGAAGACAACCAGCTGTTCACCAGAGCTGCCTGCCTCTCCAGTTTAGAGTGGCTGCTGGGATACCGCCCGACTACTACAGGATGCCTCTTCCGCTTCCGGGGGCCTGGCCATGTCCTGACTGCCAACGGAAGAAGTCGCTCGCGGCGCCCCACGCCGGCGGAGGAAGTCATGTATGGCAGCTAGTCCCTGTCCTCCTCTGAGGTTCCCCCTTCTCCTTCATGGGGGCCGGACGTTGTCACGGTGCCATCACAGAAGCCCTTTTACCAGCCAAGATCCCAGAAGGAAACAGTCCTCCCATTGCATTAGGATGATTCAAGGTTTCAATGTAGGACGATTTGCACAGATGTGGCCGGAGTGTAGGGAAACACATGAGCGGGACAATGGTTGCAGCCTGAAGGGGACCGAGCTGGAAGGAGAGAGCCCTGCAGAGAGGGCTATTTTGAGATGAAAAGATGCGGGACACATCAGCCATAAGGGCCTTGCTGAGATAGGGGAGACTCCCTCTCCTGCCAGGGCTCCCCATGGGCCGACCCAACTGTCTCAGTTATCTAGTGCTGCTGTAACAGAAATACCACAAATGAGTGGCTTTCACAAACACAAAAATGTATTTTCTCACAGTTTAGGGGGCTAGAAGTGCAAATTCAGGGTGCAGCTCTAGGAGGAAACTTTCTGTATCTGTTGGCTCTGGAGGAAGATCCTTGTTTGTCTCTTTTAGCTTCTGCTCCTCTGTGATCTTCATGTGGTTTGGTGTCTCTCTTCTGCCATCTCTGCTCTGCTCGATTGTTTAATCTCTTTATATCTCAATAGAGATTGACTCAAGATACACCCTACACTAACCCTGCCTTGTTAACATGACCAAGACTGCCCATTCCCAAAAAGGATTATAACCACAGGCGTATAGGTTAGGATTTACAATATATATTTTGGTGGGGCATAATTCAATCCATAACACCAACCATCAAGGTTAGTCTGGTGGGGGTAAAAAGTGGGTCATGGAGAGTGGGGGCTGTGGGTTGAAGATGACAGGGGTGTGTCATTGAGGTCCTGGATAACCTGGATAACCGCCC
>NW_004443955.1:1001712-1011080 GCF_000243295.1 Trichechus manatus latirostris | reverse complement strand
CCGCCACACACACACACACACACACCACTATCACCACCAAGTGGACTGTATCTGAGCAGGAAATAAACTGTCATTGATTAAGCTACTGAGAGCTTGGTTATTCTTTTCCAGAGGTTTGTACTACTTTATATGATCACTCATCAGATTCAAGAAAAAGAACAATTTCCCCAAACTGTCACTGATTCAACAAGTATGTGTTGAGTACCCACCTTTGGCCAGGGACTGATGGAAGGGATGGAGGTAGGGTGCAAGTGGGGGCCTCCTTGACCACAAGCTGAAGATGTAGGGATGAGTAAAGCAGTAAGGCCTGGCATCATAAAGGTCAGGGTGAATCTGTGTATCGCACAGAGTTCAGAAGAAGGGGACGGAGCTGGAAGGAGAGAGTGCTGCGGTGAGGGCCTTTGTGAGATGAAGAGATGAGGGACACAGCAGCCAGAGGCGGGGAGCTGACCATTCTGGCTGCCACAGAGCACCTTGCCTCACAGGGCAGGGGCTGCCGGCCTGGACCACTCCTACTTCAAATTCAACATGTCTTGAATGGAATCTATTCCTTACAAGCTGTCTGCTCTGTATTCTCTTCTTGTCACCCTCTTTCAAAACTTTGGGGTCTCACCATGGTCTTGGGGAATATCTAGTTCAATTGGCATAACACAGTTTATAAAGACATTGTTTTACATTCTACCTTGTTGAGTAGCGTCTGGGGTCTTAAAAGCCTGTGAACAGCCATCTAAGATATTCCACTGGTCTCATCCCTTCGGGAGCAAGGGAGAATGAGGAGAACAAGATACAGGGAAAAGATTAATCCAAAGGACTAATGGGCTACAGCTACCACGGCCTCCACCAGACTGAGTCCAGTACAGCTAGATGGTGCCCAGCTACCACCACTGACTGCTCTGACCAGGATCACAATAGAGGGTCCTGGAGAGAGCTGGAAAAGGATGTAGAACAGAATTCTAACTCACAAAAAAAGACCAGATTTGCTGGCCTGACAGACTGGAGAAACCCTGAGAGTATGGCTCCCGGACACCCTTTTAGCCCAGTAGTGAAGCCCCTCCCAAAATTCACCTTTCAGCCGGGGATTGGACAGCCTCATAAAACAAAACAGGACTAATGAGGCACAGCAGTCCAGGGACGAGGACTAGAAGGCAGGAGGGGACAGGAAAGCTGGTGATAGGGAACCCAAGGTTGAGAAGGGACGGTGTTGACATGTCGTGGGGTTGTTAACCACTGTCATAGGGCAATATGTGTAGTGTTTAATGAGAAACTATTTGTTTTGCAAACCTTCATCTAAGGTAAAAAAAAAAAAAAAAGAATTATCTATGTGAGATCAAATTGACAACAGAAACTCAAAAGTTTTGATGGAAGCCTAGGGGACAGTGAGTTGAAGATAATGGTGATGGAATAATTTGGAAAATGATAGTGAGAATAGCAGCACAACTGGAAGAATGTAATCGATGTCACTGAATTGTACACATAGAAACTTTTGAAATGGTGTAGTTTTGGCTATGTATATTTTCACCAAAAAAAAGGTCCTCAAGGTTGAGAAGGGAGAGTGTTGACATGTCGTGAGGTTGTTAACCAATGTCATAAAAAAATATGTATATTGACTGTTTAATGAGAAACTATTTATTCTGTAAACCTTCATCTAAAGTACAATAAAAAAATTAAAAAAAAAAAACAGGCCAATCAGACTAAAAAAAAAAAAAGAAACTTTGGGGTCCCAGAATTATCAAATGTGTAGCTCTGGAACGAACTGGGAGCCACAGCTAAGCAGCAAAGTGTGCCAGATCTCTCTCCACCGTCCCAGTCCACCCCTCCCCCTTCTGCTTGCCTGGGGCACCTTCCTCCCTCTCGGTGATGCTCCGGCAACATCCCCTGGCCTCTGTCCAGGCCACCCCACAAACTTCAGACTCCCCACAACACATTCCCATCTCCCCTTCCACCATAGCCAACAGCAGTGGTTCCAAAAGTAAGGTTACAGTCAAATCAGGGGACTTGCTGAAAAAGGCAAGTACCGAGGAATCTGAGTCAGAGGTGGGCTTCGGCTTAGCATCTATATTCTTAACAGCCAGGGTATTCTGATTTAGTGCCACACTTAAAGAATTTCAGACTCTCCAGCCTCCCTCGTACCAATAACGTCTGTTCACAGCACAGTCCTTCGGACCAACTTCATCCCCGTTTAGCGCCACAGACAAAACTCCAGGGAAAACGAGGTCTCGGTTGCTGCCCAATGGTAATGTCTTGCTGTCATTTCAACTTAGCATAAGCTCTCTGGGGCCAGGGACCACGGTCTGCCACCCAGCCAGTCTGAACTGAATACCGTGTGCTCTTGAAGTTGCTGCATGTGGGTGGAGGAGTAACTTAATTGTAACCATTCAATGAAGACAATGTATTTAATAGTTAAAAAACAAAATTACCACGGAATATATTCGGACTGGATGCACTGAGTGAAAGGTGGGGACCAGCCAAAAATCACTTTGAAATTTGTTGATTCACTCAGTTTGGTTTAAAAACATAATAGAATTAATTCAAAATATGCTAGATTAAATTTTTGTCAAGATGCATATTTAATTTCATTAAAAGAGAAGTTATTACTATATCTTCAGCAATAATGTTCTAAAGTTTCCATAGAGTTTCTAACAACAGCCGGTTCTGGCTCAATGCATTCTTCCCCTGTCTGAGGAGTGCTAGCCTCATGATTTTGGTCAACCGTAGATGGAGTTATTTTCAATGCCCAACACTAAAGAAGAGATTTACAGTGTTTGAAAAATATCCCTTTAAAAATGTTGCTCAGATCCCCAAAATCACACCACCTGGCTTTGCGATGTCTGCCATAACAAAGTCAGGCACAGGCAGAGGGGGTGTGCTGTGCGGCTGGCTGGGTTAATGCTGCCCACCCTGCCCACACCTGCCTCCTCTGCTCTAGAATGTACCTCGGTCCCCACTTCTGCTGCCCCAGGCACAGCTCTGTTTTCATGTAGCTGTGACAGATGCTTGGAGACAACATGGTGGGGAAGGAATAAATAAAGGGCCTTGTTATTATTTGTAATGAAGGGTGCTGTGTAATTATGTGGGGCCCCAACACTGAAGCAAATTATTGTTCCAATTTCTATCCAAAGTAGCCAACCTGATTGCCTGTGGGTCTAATCTTTGTCCTGTCATTGAAGTCCACCCAGAGAAGCCTGTCCAGCCCCTTAGGAGCGTCTAGCAACCTCCAGAGGGTCACTTTTGCCTCTTGGATTTCTTTTCAACCTAAACAAAGTCATAGTAACTTATCCAGGTTAGAAATGTTATTTTTTCTATCAAAATCACCTTCAGCCCAAGATTTCCTTACAGTCTCTGAAACTGCTGCTTCC
The DNA here is from genome assembly GCF_000243295.1 of Trichechus manatus latirostris. Lineage (NCBI taxonomy): Eukaryota > Metazoa > Chordata > Mammalia > Sirenia > Trichechidae > Trichechus > Trichechus manatus. Next base: position 1,007,724 of record NW_004443955.1, on the reverse strand, counting down.
TTCCCAAACCATGCTCAAACCGCCAATGTTTTCAGTCAAATGCCTCTTAGCTCTTAGCTGAGCCAATGCCACCAAGCAGGACTGTTCCCTGGGGTCCCCCCAACTGCCATCTTGCTTCTCACAAGAGTCAGCTTACTTAGAACAAAAGGGAATGCACACCCCAGCCATGCCCCTCTAGCCCACCTGATCAGGTCCCTGAGCCCTCTGCAGTACCATCAGATACCTCACCTCCTTACACATAATCCCTGTCCTTGTTAGCCTTCGTTCTGCTCCTCCAACACTGCCAGCTCCATCTCTGCCTCAGGGCCTTTGGACATGCTCCTCTCCCTGTCCACACTTCTTTCCCCCTGATCTTTACATGACTGCCTTCTCCAATTGAACATCACCTCCATGGAGAGAAATCCCCTAACTATCCAGAGCTGCACTGTCCAAAACGTGGCCAGAGGTGGCTATTGAGCAATGGAAATGTGACTGGTACAAATTAACATGTGCCCTAAGTGTAAAATACATACCTGATTTTAAAGGTTTGGCATGAAAGAAAAGAACATAAAATATGTCTTTAATAAATCTTTGTATTGATTATATGCTGAGCGAATATTTTGAATATATTGAGTTCAATAAAATGTACGATCAAGATAATTCTACTTTTTTAATGTGGCTATTATAAAGAATTAAATTACACGTATGGCTCATACTGTGTTTCTATGGAACAGCACTGATCCAAAGAGTAGAGCCCTCCTTCTGCCTGCCTGCCTGCCCACTCAAACTGCCTTGCCCTGCCCTGGGGTATGTTCCTCATTACTGTCTTTGCCATTGAAGGCCTCTTGTAGTTTGTGTACTTCTGCACCAGAGCAGGGCCTTGGCCTATCTCAGGTCTCAGAGGAAATTCACACGGCATTTACTCCACCAAGCACTAGTGTTGACCTCACTGGGACTGACCTCATCCTCCAGGGGACAGAACCCCAGGCCAGCCAGGATGCCTCATACGTATACTGCCTGCCACCTAGAACCCTGCAACCTAGCCTCCTGCTAAAGCGATTTCCTAGGTAGCAAGGTTGTCCTCTGCCCAGCTTCTCCCACTCTGCATGTCTCTACTCTTCTTTGGAACCCAGGCGCCAAAATAGCCTTTGAATCAAGAGTCTCAGTTTGCCACAGGCTTACAGAACCAAAGATATCAGAGATAGCACAGATTATACACCAGATGGACCCAATTAACTCCACAATGATGTGAGCAGGAAGGAAAGGTCTCATTAGAAACTTGTGAGCCACCAGCTCTCACAGTTGTATTCTGATCCCAGGACATGAACATGTAACAATTATGTCTTTGCTAATAGGTTCTTCGCACCTTGTTCAATCTCAGTCTAAATATGAGCACTGTGGACCTGGGGTTGATCAGATGCTAATCTGCCAGCTAAAAATGAAACCAGTAAGAGATGATTGGGGTATGTGAAAATAAATCCATACTCCAAAATAACTCCACTCCATTGGATGCTCTTGTGAGCAGAGGCAATGCACATAATAATATTATATAATACTAGAATATTCTATCTCCTGTTTTTTTCACAGAGGTCTCATGCCCCATATTAAGAGGATCCACAGGCATAGAAAACTTAAAAATGTTAAATTCCGGAGTCTATATTTCATAAAAGCATGTAGCCTATTATACCTTCTGTTCGCCTGTAGGTGTTGAGCAAGGCACTGCTCTGGAAAGGGTGGTGATGAGAGGTGAGTGGGCTGGAGTGGACAGCACAGACAAGCGTAACACAAACAGGACTGTAAAGAAGCAGACACAGCTGCCCACGGCTGTCCCAGAGCAGAAGAAATGGAGTGACACATCTAGAAGCTATTCCCACAACCATGATGCTAAACCTCCAAAGGAACCAAATCCTGTGAGGTTTTTGGTTGTACGTAAGCAGCCTCAGTAGCTACTCTTTTTTATTTTTTTATCACTGTTGTAAATATATCTATCACACAACTTTTGCCATTGAACTTTTTACAGGTGTACAACTTACAGACAGCAGTTACAATAATTGGCTGTGCAACACTACCCTTAATGCAATTTCTTCATCACTGTTAACCCCTCTCTTTTCTGCCCCTGGTAACCACTAATAGTCTTTGGTCTCTATACATTCACCTTTTCTTGTCTTTTTATATAAGTGAGGTCATACAATATTTGTTCTTTTGTGATTGACTTATTTCACTCAGCATAACGTCTTCAAGCTCCACCCATATTGTAGCATGTATCAAGATTTCATTTCTCCTACTGGCTGAGCAGTATTCCATTGTATGTAGGTACCACATTTTGTTTATCTATTCATCTGTTGATGGGCATTTAGGTTGTTTCCACTTTTTGGCTATTGAGAATAGTACCGCAATGAACATTGGGGTACAAGTCCTTGTTTGAGTCTCTGCTTTCAAATCTTCTGGGTATTTATATTTACAACAATGACAAAAAAAACATTAACTGCTGAGGCTGCTTATGTACAACCAAATACTTCATGGGATTTGATTCCTAGGTTTTGAAGTTTAGGGTCATGGTTTCGTGGGACATCCCAGTTAACTGGCCTAGTAACATGTTTAGTGTTTCTGTTCTACCTCCTAGATCATTTGTGTAGTGCCTGGGATCTGAAAAACTTGCAAGTGGCCATCTAAGGCAATTGGTCTCTACTTGCCTGGAGCAAGAGAGGAAGAAGAAGAGTCAGGAATAGAAGAAGGATATGGAATGTGTGGCTAGTTGCCTCCATGAACAACTGCCACTTTTGCCATGAGACCAGAAGACCTGGAGGGTGCCCACCTACCATTACTGAATATTCTGATCAAGAATTCTATAGCAGAATCAAAAGGGAAGAAATGAAGAACAGAATTTCAAATTCTCATGGAATCCAGACTTTCTTGAGCCATGGAGGCTGGAAGAACCCCTGAAACTACTGTCCCGAGATAATCTTTAAACCTTAAATCAAAAATATCCCCTGACATCTTTTTAAAACCAAACAATAGTTTAGCTTAACTAGCAAAAAAATCTGTCTTGAACATTATGCTCTTTTAAGAACAATCTGTATGGGATCAAACTGACAACAGCAACTCGAAAGATTGGATAGGAAACTTAGGAGGCAGTGAGTTTATTAATGGGGAAGGAACAACTGCGAAAAGGAGGGTAAGAATAGTTGCACAACTCAAAGAATGTAATCTATATCACTGAATTGTATATGTAGAAAACTGTTGAATTGGGTATGTTTTGTTTTATATATTCTCAACTACAACAACAAAATAAGTACTTCTTTTTAAAAAAAGCTATTCCCATCATTTTCAAGCCACAATAAGATTTTTTATCTTTAGTGTTACGGATTGAATTGTGCCCCCTAAAAATATGAGTCTGGGCCCTGTTCCTGTGGATGGGATTCTGTTTGGAAGTAGTTTTTTCTTTTATTACATTAATTAGGTCAAGCTCAAATAGGGTAAGCCCTAAATCTAATCACTTTTGAGTTACATAAAGCAGAGTAAATGTAGAGGAGGAAGACATGCTCCAAGGAACACCAAGAAATGCCCCAAAACTACCAGGATTGCCAACAAGGAAGAACCTCCCCCTACCATGCCCTGAATTCAGACTTCTAGCCTCCTGAACTGTGAGGAAATAAACTTCTGTTCTTCAAAGCCACCCATTTGTGGTATTTTTGTTAAGGCAGCACTAGGAAATTAAAACATTTAGCATTTGCCTGAGGGAGGTGGTGAGAGGGGTTTGCACCAGTTTAAAGCTGCAAAAACCATAAGTCCATGCAAACTCAACATGTATGTCTAGAACATGCTGGTCACAGATGGTGTCACAGTGGGCAGCGGCCCTTTGTGAAAGCACCACATGGTAGGAAAGGCAGGTGTCACCTCAGCCTCAAGCGGTGCCTCTGGCCCCTAGCTTTGGCCAATTGAGGCCCAGTTACTGGTGCAAAGAAGGGCCCATAATCCAAGCCAATAGATTTACCCTGGGACTGTTGATGGGCCCTGGAGGAAGCTCCCAACCTGGCAGTCTGTGCACCCAGAACTGAGGCATTCCAGGGCACCCACTTGAGGAAACAACACCAGGAAAGCAAAGCAAGACACTAAGAGAGTCCCTGGACCCATCCTGAACTTCCTCTCTGTTTTCATTTATTTTGTGTTATTGAGTTGCCAATTGCAACTGAGGAGTCCCAACAAAGAAATGGACTCTCCCTTATGGAATACATGAGAAAATATACTAAAATTAATCTCCTCAATCCCAAAGGTCAATGAGCGCTTTCAGAATCAGAGATGCCTGTGGGAAACCTGGAGGACCTGAAAAGGGTGAGAGGAGGTGCTGCAGGCAGCAGGAATAGTGAGTACCAAGGCCCAGAGCTGGGACCGTTAGGACTGGAGCACAGGGGCTGTGGAGGTGCCAGAGAGTCAGGGAGAGAGAGTTGAAGGGTTAATGAACGCTTAGTTAACCCAGTAACACCATCAGGCAGCCATCATGGTAAAAAGTAATTCAGATGAGAAATACTAAAGGATACTAAAATGGGTGGAAAGGTTAGATGAGAAATCAGACACTGATATATTTACAAAGCATTAGTTACAAAAGGGAAAAAAGTAACCTCACAGTAGAGAAGCAAAGTGGATTGGACCTTAATCTAGTGATCAAAATAGCCATCATCAGTAATGGGACACACTGAGATCACTCACCAGCCGATAGGATGTAATAACATCACTTCTCTGATACTGATGTCAAAAATGCATAACCTGAACCTAATCAGAAAGAAGCATCAGAGAAACTAATTGAGGACCTTCTATAAAATAGCTGGACTCTAATCTTCAAAAGGTTCAAGTCACAAGAGTTAAGAAAAGACTGACAAAATGATGTAGACTGAAGGAGACTAAAGAGACTTCACAACTAAATGCATCATACGACTCTGAACTGGGTCCTTTGCTATAAAGGAAGGACATTATTGGGAGAGTTGGCAATGCATGACTGGGGTTCTTTGTACTATCCTTGCAACCTTTCTGTAAGTTTAGAATTGTTTCAAAATGAAAAATAATTTGTAAAAGGCTAGAAGTAAACACTGAAATCAGCAAAAAGCATAAGTTAATACTACTGATAAATCTAAATAATTCATGACATTAACTAAGCAATGTACTACATAAAACTTATGCAAAAAGAATAATTTTTAAAGACTTCTCAATATCTTTTGCTTCCCAGTAATAAAGTCTTCTAAAGATTTCCCATCCTTCTTTTTTTTCAATTGTACTTCAAATAGTTTCTCATTAAACAGTACTACACATGTTGTTTTATGACATTGGTTAACAACCCCACAACATGTCAAACCTCTCCCTTCTGGACCTCTTTATTTATTTATTTATTTATTTATTTGTTTGTTTGTTTATTTATTTTGGTGAAAATATACATAGCCAAAGTTACACCATTTCAAAAGTTTCTATGAGTACAATTCAGTGACATCGATTACATTCTTCCAGTTGTGCTGCTATTCTCACTATCATTTTCCAAATTATTCCATCACTATTATCTTCAACTCACTGTCCCCTAGGCTTTCCATCCAAACTTTTGAGTTGCTGTTGTCAATTTGATCTCACACAGATAATTCTTTTTTTTTTTTTTTTAACCTTAAATGAAGGTTTGCAAAACAACTAGTTTCTCATCAAACAGTTAGTACATTTGTTACCCTATGACAATGGTTATCAACCCCACTACACGTCAATACTCTCCTTACTCAACCTTGGGTTCCCTATCACCAGATTTCCTGTCCCCTTCTGCCTTCTAGTCCTTGTCCCTGGACTGCTGTGCCTCAGTAGTCCCATTTTGTTTTATGGGGCTATCCAATCCCCAGCTGAACGGTGAACCTCGGAAGTGACTTAACCATTGAGCTAAAAGGGTGTCTGGGGGCCATACTCTTGAGGTTTCTCCAGTCGCCTTTAGGCCAGTAAATCTGGACTTTTTTGTATGTGTTATAATTTTGTTCTACATCCTTCTCCAGCTCTGTCCAGAACCCTCTG
>NW_004443955.1:998178-999893 GCF_000243295.1 Trichechus manatus latirostris | reverse complement strand
TGTTGTATTTGTAAATTGCTTTGGTTAGAATTGTCATTTTCACAATGTTGAGTCTGCCTATCCATGAGCATGGTATGTTTTTCCATTTATGTAGACCCTTTGGGTTTCTTGCAATAGTGTTTTGTAGTTTTCTCTATATAGGTCTTTTACATCCCTGGTTAGATTTATTCCTAAGTATTTTATTTTTATAGGGGCTATTATACATGGTATTGTTTTCCTGATTTCCTTTTCATTGTTCTCTTTATTGGTGTATAGGAATCCAAGTGATTTTTGTATGTTTGTCTTGTATCCTGCTACTCTGCTGAATCTTTCTGTTAGTTCCAGTAGATTTCTCGTGGAGTCTTTATGGTTTTCTATGTATAGTATCATATCATCCGCAAACAAGGAGAGTTTAAATTCTTCATTACCAATTTGGATGGCCTTTATTTCTTTTTCTTGCCTTATTGCTCTAGCTAGAACTTCCAGAACAACGTTAAATAGGAGTGGTGATAAAGGACATCCTTGTCTTGTTCCTGTTCTCAAAGAGAATGTTCTCAGCTTGTCTCCATTAAGAATGATGATGGCTATTGGTTTTGCATAGATGCCCTTTATTATGTTGAGAAATTTCCCTTTTATACCTATTTTATTGAGAGTTTTTTATCAGGAATGGGTGTTGGACTTTGTCGAATGTCTTTTCTGCATCAGTTGAAAGGATCATGTGATTCTTTTCTTTCCTTTCCTTTTATTTGTGTGGTGGATTACGTTGATTGATTTTCTAATGTTGAACCGTCCTTGCATACCTGGTATGAATCCTACTTGGTTGTGGTGTTTTTGTTTTTTTTGTTTTTTTTGTTTTTTTGATATGATGCTGAATTATATTGGCTAGAATTTGAGAATTTTTGCATCTGTATTTATGGGAGATATTGGTCTGTAATTTTCTTTTTTTGTGGCGTCTTTGCCTAGTTTTGGTATCAGGGTTATGCTGGCTTCATAGAGTGAATTCGGAAGTGTTGCTACCTTTTCTATGCTCTGAAATAGCTTGAGTAGTACTGGTACAAGCTCTTCTCTGAATGTTTTGTAACATTCTCCAGTGAAGCCATCTGGACCAGGGCTTTTTGGGGGGGAGTTTTTTTTTTTTTTTTATTACCTTTTCATCTCTTCTTTTGTTATGGGTCTGTTCAGATTTTCAACATCACCTTGTTGTAGTTTGTGTAGGTAGTGTGTTTCTAGAAATTTAACCATGTCCTCTAGGTTTTCAAATTTGTTGGAGTATAGGTTTTCATAATATTCTTATGATCCTTTTTATTTCAGTTGGGTCTGTTGTAATGTCACCCATTTCATTTCTTATTTGTGTTATTTGCGTCCTCTCCTCTTTTTCTTTTGTCGGTCTGGACAGTGGTTTGTCGATTTTGTTGATTTTTTCAAAGAACCAACTTTTGGTTTTGATTCTTTCTATTGTTTTTCTATTCTCTATTTCATTTATTTCTGCTCTAATCTTTATTATTTCCTTTCTTCTGGTGGCTGCAGGGTTTTTTTGCTATTCTCTTTCTATTTGTTTCAGTTCTGTAGTTAATGTTTTGGTTTTGTCCCTTGCTTCTTTTCTGATGTGTGCATCTATTGCTATAAGCTGTCCTCTGAGGACTGCGTTTGCTGTGTCCCAATGGTTTTGGTATGATGTGTTTTCATTCTCATTTGATTCTAGGAATTTTTTGATTCCATCTCTGATTTCTTCTATT
>NW_004443955.1:988965-997385 GCF_000243295.1 Trichechus manatus latirostris | reverse complement strand
CATTTCTTTTGTTTTTGTAGGTTTCGTTTTTACTGAGACTTTGTTTTTCCTCTTTATTTTTATGAGTATGTTTGTTAACTTTCTTTGTGGTTACCGTGAAATTTACCCTTATCTTTCTAAGTTTGAAGCAATCTATTATTACTTGGTATTGCCTTGCCTTCCTCTCTATTAGAAGGTTCTATACCTACTCCGTTTATACCCTCTTTTATTGTTCTGAAGTTGTTGTCATTTACAGATTAACTGGTCTGATTCCCTGTTGTATTTCTTTTGGTTTTGGATAGTCCTTGAGAGTTCATTTCTTAGATTGGTATCTGTCTGGTACAATCCTGCATCATAGGTTCAGTCTGTGAGCTGAAGTTGTTTGTTCTCAGATCGAAGGACTCCCTTTAATAAATCTTGTAAGTTTGGTTTGGTTTTTACATAGTCCCTTAATTTCTGTTTATCTGGAAATGTCCTAATTTCACCATCATATTTGGAACAAGAGTTTTGCAGGATAGATTATTCCTGGCTGGCAATTTTTTTCTTTCAAGGTTTTATATATGCATCACATTGCCTTCTTGCCTGCATGGTTTCTGCTAGATAATCTGAGCTTAGTCTTATTGTTTCTCCTCTGTATGTGACTTCTTTTTTTTCACAAGCTGCTCTCAGCAGTCTTTGTTTGTCTTTGGTTTTGGCAAGTGTGATTATTATATGCCTCCATGATTTTCTTTCGGGGTCTTATCCTATATGGGGTTCTTTGAGCTTCTTGGATGGCCAGCTTTTCATCTTTCATGATATTGGGGAAGTTTTCTGCCAGCAGTTCTTCAACGATCCTCTCTGTGTTTTCTGTTTTCTCCCCCTGTTCTGGAACTCCGATCACTCGAAAATTTTTGCTTTTGATTTTATCCCACATAACTCCCAGAGTCTCTTCATTTTTCTTTGTTCTGTTTTCTGAGTTTTCCTCGAAGAGAGTTGTATCCAAGTGTTTGTCTTCAATTCCACTGATCCTGTCTTCCACCATTTCAAACCTGCTCCATAGCCCTTCTATGACACTGTTCATTTTTGAAATCTTGTTGTTTATCTTTTGGATTTCTAATTGTTGTTTTTGTATGATTTCTACTTGTGAATTTTTTTTGGTATTTTGTTCCTGCATTATTTTCCTGAATTATTCCATTTTTTTGTCTGTATTTTCCATGAATTTGTCTGCATTTTCTATGAATTTGTCTATTTTTTCCTCATTTTTGTCTTTTTTTTGCTTCAACTGTTGGATAATTCTGAGTATTAGAGATTTGAATTCCCTATCAGGTAGTTTGAGGGCATTTTCTTCCACAAGAGAGTCATCTGGTGTTTTATTTTGGACGCCTACTGGAACCCACCTGTCCTGTTTTTGTAAATGTTTTGATATTGTCGCTGTCTTTAGGGCATTCAGTAGTTATTTTTCTCATTTATTGATTGTAGATTTGTTTGTTTCGTCTTTTTTTTTAAATTTGGCTATGTCTGAGCAGGCGGGCTGTGTGTTCTTTGTTGTTTGCTCGTCTGTGGTCACGATACTTTTCACCTCCTTCTCCAATTGGCAGAGTCAATCACTCAGATATGGTACAGTAGGGCAGGTCTAGCTGAAGAGGAGTTGCTGTGATGGGTTGTTTGTGGCACTTACTACACCCACCAGGGTGGGTTGGTAATCAGTGCAGGGCAGGTTTTGGTAGGCGGTGCCTGTGTTGCTTGGTAGTGTGATGTTAAGTGCACAGTGCAGGTAAGCAGGATGGAGGGTGGAGATTTTGATGTGTGGAACTAAGACGGATTTGGGAGAGTGGAGAAGGAACAGGAGCCAAAAACATACAAATGAACAAAAAAGAGTGCTAGGGGAGCTTGCCGTTGGAGTGGAGAGATGAGAGACTATGAAATGGAGAAAAACAAAAACAGAAAGAAGAAAAAGAAAAGAAAAGAATGAATAAATAAAAATTAGAAAGAAAAAAGAACAGCAAAGCTCCCAGGGATCCCACCGGTGTGGCTACGAGGTCTGGGGAAGTTGTTTCCAGGTGTTGCAGTACAGCCTGGCTAGAAAGCATAGAGGTATTCAGTGCCAGGTATTCAGGGGACAAGAAGAGAAGGAAGGTATAGACAGACAAGAAACTGAGTAATGAAGAAAGACAAAAAGGGAAAAAGAGGGAAAAGAAAACAAAACAAATATTTTTAAAAAAGAACAAGAAAAGCCACCAAGAAAACCATGAAAAAAGAAATGCCCTCAGGGATCCCTCTGCGCATCTGCACAACCTGAGGGGGACGGTCCCAAGCCGCATACCGGTGCTCGGCCAGAACGGGCTCCCAACTCTAGAAAAGGAATACAAACAATTCAAAACAAACAAACAAAAGCCCCAGGATCCCACCAGCATGGCAGCCCCGAGCGGGAAGCAGTTCCACACTCGAATGGAGCTCTGCAGCCCCTTAGGAAGAAGAAAAGATGGTGTACAGAGCCAGGTATTTGAGCAAAAGGAGCGGGAGGTGGTGAGAGGTAAGGAAGAAATCAAAAGAAGCAAAAAAAGCAACACCAGCAGCCAACAAATGGCACTCAGGGAGTTGGCCAGTGCAGGCTGGTGGAATCCAAGAAGCCGGTGCTTCCTGGCCAAGAGACCTTGGCTGTGGGAAGCAGAGGAAGCCAAGTGGGGGTGGGAAAGCATATATCGCAAATTACCAGTTGTTCTGTCTCCTGCTGTAAGCTCCGTGAAGCTACTTTCTTGTTCCCCATATTTGCTGGTCTCTGATAGGAGTCCAAGACAGTGGATCAGAGCTGCGTTAGCTGATAGGGGACCTCTGCATGAAACTCTCCTCGCTCTCTGTTCTCTGTCAGTTTTCTCACTCCATTTGGTGCTTGGCTGAGTTTTTTATCTCTTCATTTGATGTTTTAGGGTTTCAGGATTGCTGTTTTCTCTGTTTGGCTTAGTTTTTTGTATCTTTGTTGTGGAGGGACAGCGTGGTGTTTCTGCCTAAAGCACCATGTTGCCTGAAGTCTTCCCATCCTTCTTGACCCAGGAAAGGAACAGTGAATGCCATCTCGAAAGGAAGAATATTTGAGCAGGGTTGAACCCATTGTATCACGTCAATGAGCAATCAGTGAATAAATTAATTACTCTAGTTTACATCATCGGTCCCCTACTTTCCTTAATGGATAGAAGAATGGAATGCCAATCAGTAGTTGCCCAGTCTCTTTTCATGTATGTAATCAGTCAATCCAAAATTCAAATTCCCCTCCCAAGGAGTCTCACTCACACACACAATTGCACCAAGTAAAGGGAAGGCTGTGGGGGATGAGCACACATCCACATGCCCCTCACTCCATTGCGCTGCTTCCACCAAGTTGGGGGGCATTTTTCAAACTCCCTTTGCTGTCACTTATATTTCACCTCCCTGGTCTCTGCCAGGTTCCTCAGGTCTTCTGGTCCCTGCACCAATGCAGCAGGGAGGTGTAGTTCCACAGCATGTCCACCCAAGATTGTAGACTGGGGACCTGACTGAGATCACCCACCTGGACACCTCCACCAGCAATGCTAACCTACTCTTGAGGTACCACACTGCAAGCAGTGATGTGCCCAGCTAGACCAGTGCTTACCAGCCAGCCTCACAAAGCTATCATCCTGTCACTAAGGGTTTTTCTTAAATCCTAGCTTGAAATTCAAAACTGAGCAATGATTTGTTTGTTCTAAGCCAAATCCAATCTTCCTGTACCCTTGGATGGATAGAAAAGTACTTCCACATAGCATCTCATAAGTATTATCTTTATAAGATATATTTTCTTTCAGATAAAAGCAAGAGGGAGATGTCATCAGGAATGGTGGAGTAAGAACTTCCAAAAATCCTCTCTTCTATAAAAGCAATGAGAACACTGACAAAAGTTTTCAAAATCAACATTTTCAGAAATTTGATAATTAACCAAAGTCTTGGAACAATCCAGGGAGAAGTTATTCAAGAAAAACAACTGAATCTCAGTAAGAATAGTGACATTTTAACTTGTCCTATTTCCATATTCCTCTACTTAGTTCCACGGTCACCTTGAAAACCAGCATTCCCACAATCACAGTGAAAACCAGCAGCCTAACAGCCGATGGAGAAGGCACAATGGCACTGGAGCTCTTCCAAATCTCCATTGCCACAGAATTGTCATTATTTGAACTAGAAAATCCCATTTACATGGATTGTCTTTATTTGACCTGACTCCAAGCTTCCACAGTGAACAGCCTTTTCCCGGGAGGCATTTGTCACAAACAAGCAGTAGCAATTGTTTAAGATCACAGCTGTCTGAAGCAGCAATAACTATTGGGGAAAACAAAAAGCTGACCAAAAAATTGAAAAGGAAAATGAGATGTGATTAGAGCAGTTTGAAAAGTGCCAACATATCCTTGAGAATCTACAAGTTCGCCTGCATACATAGGACTATGCACATGCCCAGGAAAGACCTGATAAGAATCTCATTTCCAGAGTTCCCAGATTATATTATTTAAAATGACCAAGTTTCAACAAAAAGAAATTATGTGATATGCAAAGACATGCATGATCCATACCCAGGGTGGGGGAAGCAGTTAATAGAAACTCTCCCTATGGAAGACCAGACATTAGACTTACTAGACAATACTTCAAATAAGCTATTTTAATATGTTTAAAGAACTAAAGTAACACATGTCTAAAGAATTAAAGGAAAGTATGAGAATGATTCCTCACCAAATAGAGATTATCAGTAAAGAAAAATTATTTTTTGAAAAAATAGAAATTTTAGAGTTGAAAAGGACAATAAGTTAAATAAAAATTTCACTGGGGAGGCTCAACATCAGATTTCTGCTGAAAGAAAAAGTCTGTCAGTCAAGAATTCTACATTCAGCAAAACAGTCCCTCAAAACTGAGGAGAAACAAAGACATTCTAACATAAACAAAAATTGAGAATTTGTCACTAACAGACCTGCTCTACAAGAAATACTAAATTGAGTCTTTCAGGCTAAAATGAAAGCACACTAGACAGTAACTCAAATCCACATGAAAAAATAAATAGCACCAGTAAAAGTAACTACTTAGGGAAATATAAACTACAAGTTAAATTATTTTTTTGTTTATAACACTTTCGTTCTCTTATCTGCTTTAAAACACAACTCCATAAATCAATTATTATAAATCTGTGTTGAAGGATATACAAAGTATAATAGTACAAAATAGGGGAGAGGAAACAGAACTATACAGGAGCAAAATTTTTGTATACAATTGAAATTAAGTTGGTACGGATTCCAAGTAGATTGCTTTAAATTAATATCATACGTGTAATCCCTAGGGAAACCACTAAGAAAAAAACTAAAAAATGCATAGTAAAGAAACAAGAAAGGAATCAAAATGGTACACTATAAAACGATTTAACACAAAAGAGAGCACTAATGGAGGAAGTGGGGGGTGGAAGAAGACATAAGACATACAGAAAACAAAAACCAAAACGGCAGACATAAATTCTAACTTATCAGTAATTACATTAAATGTAAATAGATTAAACACTCCAGTCAAAAGGCAAAAACTGAGAGAATGGATTTTAAAAAAGGATCCAACTACATGCTATCTACAAATACACGCTTTATAATCAAAGACTCTGATACGTTGAATGTAAAAGGATTTTAAAAAGGTATTCCTTGCAAACAGTAACCAAAGAGAGCTGGAGTGGCTATATTAAAATCAGATAAAGTAGACTTTAAGACAGAAATTGCTAATAGAGACAAAGACTATTTAATAATGACAAAAGGGTTAATACATCAACAAAGATTTAACAATTATAAACATATATGCACATAATACAGAATCAAAATAAACAAATTAAAAAACTGACAGAATTGAAGGGAGAAATAGATATTTTAACAATACTAGTTGAAAAATTCAATCTCCACTTTCAATAAAGGATAGAACAACTAGAGAGAAGATCAACAAGCAAATAAAAAATATTAACAACATTTTAAGCCAAACTGATAAAGGGCATCTACAAAAATCTCAAATCTAACATCACACTTCATGGTAAAAGACTGAAAGTTTTCTCCCTAAGATTAGGAACAAAACAAAGATGTCTGCTCTCCCCCATTTCTATACCACGTTACATTGGAGGTTCCAGTCAGGGTAATTAGACAAGAAAAGGAAGTAAAAAGCATCCAGATTGGAAAGGAAGAAGTAAAACTAGATTCACAAATGACATGATCTTGTATATTGAAAACTCTAAGGAATACACATACACACCCACACACACACATACACATCTGTTTGAATAAACAAGCACGGCAAGGTTGCAAGATACAGGATCATATACAAAAATTAATTCTATTTCTATACATTAGCAATGAAATTAAGGAAACAATTCCATTTGCAATAGCATCAAAGGGAATAAAATACATAAGAATATATTTTACAAAAGAAGTGCAAAACACATGCAATGAGAACTACAAAACGTTATTGAAAGAAATTAAAGACTTAAATAAATGGAAAGATATTTTGTGTTTGTGGACTGGGAGAATTGATATTGTTAAGATGGCAATATTACCCAAATTAATCTACAGATGCAACACAATCCCTTTCAAAATCCCAGATGACTTTTTTGTAGAAATTGACAATGATCCTGATAGTCACATAAAAATGCAAAGGAAGCAGACTAGCTAAAAAAATCTTTGAAAAGAAGAACAAAGCAGAAAGACTCACACTTCCTGATTTCAAAATTTACCACAAAATTACAGTATTCATAAGGAACTGGCATAAGGATAGACAGACATACATATCAGTGGAAAAGAACTGAAAGTCCAGAAATAAACTTACATTTACGATTAATTGGTTTTCACCAAAGGGGCCAGGTTAATTCAATGGGAAAAGAATAGTCTTTTCAACAAAATTGAGCTGGGACAACTGACATCCACATACAAAAGAATGAAATTGGGCCCTTAATTCACACCATATTTAAAATTAACTCAAAATGGATCAAAGACCTAAATATAAAGAGCTAAAACTATGAAAGTCTTAGAAAATAAACATAGGGATAATGCTTCATAACTTTGGATTATGCAATGGCATCTTAGATATGACACTAAACTCACAAGCAACAAAAGAAAAAAATAGATAAATTGGACTTCATCAAAATTAAAAAATTTCGTGCTTCAAAGAATACTATCAAGAAAATTAAAAGATAGAACTACCATCTTTTAACCCAGTAATTCCACTCCTAGATATATACCCAAAAGACTTAAAAGCAGAGACTCAAACAGAGACTTGTACACTAATGTTCATTGCAACACTATTCACAATAGCCAAAAGGTGGAAACAACCTAAATGCCCATCAACAGGTGGATGTGGTACATACATACAATGGAATACTATTAAGCCAGTAGGAGAAATGAAGTCTAGGCATATGCTACAGTATGGCTGGAGCTTGAAGATATTATGCTGAGCAAAATAAGCCAATCACAAAAGGACAAATATTTTGTATGGCCTTACTTATATAAAAAGACAACAGGCAAATGTGCAGAGACCAAAGTTTATTAGTGGTTACCAGGAATGGGAGGGATGGGGAAAACTCACAGTGATTAAGGGTAGGGTTTCACAGTTGATTATTTTCATTGCTGTCAATATGTTGCACACCTGTAAAAAGTTGAATTGGCAAAAGTTGTGTGATATATTTACAACAATGACAAAAACAAAAAGAGAGTAGCTGCTGAGGCTGCTTATGTACAACCAAAAACCTCATGGGATTTGGTTTCTTGGTTTGGAGGTTTAGGATCATATTTTCATGGGACATCCCAGTTAATTGGCCTAATAATCTGTTTAGTGCTTCTGTTCTATCTCCTAGTTCATTTCGTAGTGCCTGGGGTCTTAAAAGCTTGCAAATGGCCCTTCAAGGCACAAAAATTGGTGTCTATTCACCTGGAGCAACAGAGGAATAATGAGAGTCAGGAATAGGTGGAGGATATGGAATGTGTAGCTAATTGTCTCTATGAACAATTGCCACCTTTGCCATGAGACCAGAAAAACTGGATGGTGCTCGGCTACTCTTACCGAGCATTTTGATCAAAGATTCTATAGAAGAATTCTGATCAAAAGGAGGAAAATACAGAACATAATTTCAAATCCTCATGGACTCCAGACTTCCTGGAGCCATGAAGGTTGGATGAGCCCCTGAAACTATTGCCCTGAGATAATCTTTAAACCCTAAACCCAAAATATCCCTTTGAAGTCTTCTTAAAACCAAACAATAGTTTAGCTTAACTAGTAAAAAATATCTACCTTGACGCTTTCTCAGAAAGCTAGAAATAGATATACCATTCGATCCAGCAATCCCACTCCTAGGAATACATCCTAGAGAAATAAGAGTCGTCACTCGAATAGACATATGCACACCTGTGTTCATGGCAGCATTGTTCACAATAGCAAAACGATGGAAACAACCT
>NW_004443955.1:976578-987732 GCF_000243295.1 Trichechus manatus latirostris | reverse complement strand
GAATTTAGAGGGTTAATATGTTGTGGGGTTGTTAACCAATGTCATAAAACAACATGTGTACTACTGTTTCATGAGAAACTATTTGTTCTGTAAGCCCTCACCTGAAGTACAACAAAATATAAAAAATAAAAAAATATCTGCCTTGAGCATTATGTTCTTTTACAAATTATCTATACGGAATCAAATTGACAACAGCAACTTGAAAGTTAGATAGGAACCTTAGGGGACAGTGAGTTTATGTTAATGGAGAAGGAACAACTCAGAAAAGGAGGATGAGAATGGTTGCACAACTCAGAGAATGTACTGTGTACGTGTAGAAACTGTTGAATTGGTGTATGTTTTGCTGTGTATATTCTCAACAACAACAAAATAAATAAATTTTAAAAAAAAAAAAAAAAGAGCAGAGGGTATGAAGCAGCACATTACGAAAAACAAACCCAGTGTCCCATAAACACCAGGAAAGGTGCTGGGCTTCATGGGCCCACAGGGAGGTACATTCATAAGCTCACGTCTTAGAGTCCAATAGCACCAGTTAGGGGAAGGCAAGGGGAGCTACCCAGCTGATGGGAGGGCACACGACACAGCTCATCAGTCTGGTGCTATCTAGTAAATCCAGAGGTGCAAGTACCTTGGGGCCTGCAATTCATTCCTTAAATATGAGATTGTAGAGAAACTCCCCTACATGTGTCCTAGAAGGCGCTACGAGAATGTTCATTGTGGGCAATTTCTAATAGCAACATACTGGGAAAATCCCGAATAGACACTGCCATGACTTTTGTTATTGTTGTTGTTAGGCTCCCTTGATATGGCTCCAACTCATAGTGAACTTAGGTATAACAGAATGAAACATTGCCCAGTCCTGGGCCACCCTCACAATCATAGCTATGTTTGAGCCCATTGTTGTTGTCACTGCATCAATCCATCTCATTGAGGGTCTCCCTCTTTTTCGCTGACCCTCTACTTTACCAAGCATGACATCATTCTCCAGGGACTGATCCCTCCTAACATGTCGAAAGTCTCACCATCCTCACTTCTAAGGAGCATTCTGGCTGTACTTCCTCTGAGACAGCTTTATTAGTTCTACTGGCAGTCCACAGTATATTTAATATTTTTTGCCAACACCATAAGTAGAATGTGTCAATTCTTCAGTCTTCCTTATTCATTGTCCAGCTTTCTCGTGAATATGAGGCAACTGAAAAGGCCATGGCTTGGGTCAGGCCCACTGTCTTAGTCTGGGTTCACTAGAGAAGTAAAACCACTGAAGAGTATAAACATATACAGAGAGATTTATATCAAGGAAATGGCTCATGCAGTCGTAGAGGCTGGAACATCCCAAGTCCATGGGTCAGAAAAGAGGCTTCTCCTGATGCACGTAGCCACCGGGGCTGTTGAACCCAAGATCAGCAGGTCGAACAGCAAGCTCTTGTTCATAGGCTATAAAGATCGACGAATCCCAAGATAGGCAGACTAGATCGCAAGTAAGCTGCTAGCTCAAGTCTCAAGAACTGGAGATCAGATGAACAAGAGCCAGCTGCAGGACCCAGAACAAACAAAAGCCTGCAAGCCTTGCCAGAATATCCACTCATATTCAATGCAAGCCACAAGTCCAAGGAAACTCCCTTTTCAAGTGATTGGCTACTCACAGCAGATCCCATCATGGAGGTGATCACATAATATCAAATCTCATCATGGACGTGATCACACCATCATACAACTATTAAACCACTGAGAATCATGGCCCAGCCAGGGTGACACACAACCTTAACCATCACATCCACCTTAGTCATCAAAGTAACATCTTTGCTTTTTCACACTTTAAAGAGATCTTTTGCAACAGATTCGCCTAATGCAATACATTGTCTGATTTCTTGACTGCTGTTTCCATGGGCATTGATTGTTGATTCAAAGGAATGAAATCCTTGACAACTTCAGTTTCTTCACCATTTATCATGATGTTGTTTATTAGTCTAGTTGTAAGGATTTTCTTTTCTTTATGTTGAGGTATAATCCATGCTGAAGGTTGAATGTCTTTGACATTCATCAGTAAGTGTTTCAAGTTGTCTTCACTTTCAGCAAGCAAGCTGGTGTTATTCCCATATAAGGTTGTTTATGAGTCTTCCTCCAATCCTGATGCTGCATTCTTCTTTGTATAGATCAGCTTCTCAGATTACTTGCTCAGCATACCGACTGAATAAGTAAGGTTAAAGAATTCAATCCTGCTACACATCTTTTTCCATTTTAAATCAGGCAGTATTCCCTTTTTTTGAAGGACTTCTTCTTGATCCGCGTACAGGTTCTGCATGAGAACAATTAAGCGTTCTGAAATTCCTATTCTTTGAAATGTTATCCATAATTTGTTATGATCCATACAGTCAAATGCCTTCATGTAGTCAATAAAACACAGGTAAACATTTTTCTGGTATTCTCTGCTTTCAGCCAAGACCCATCTGACATCAGCAATGATCTCCCTATTCCACATCCTCTTCTGAATCTGGCTTGATGTATGGATATATGGCTGCAGTCATTTTTCAATTATCTTCAGCAAAATCCTGCTAGCATTGATATTAATGAAATTGTTTGATAATTTCCACATCCTCTCTGATTGCTTTTTTTTTTTTATGGGCTCAAATATGGATCTCTTTCAGTTAGTTGGCCAGGTAGCTGTCTTCCAAATTTCTTGACATAGATGAGTGAGTGCTTCCAGCATTGCATTCTTTTGTTGAAGCATCTCAATTGGTATCCTGTCAATTTCTGGAGACTTGTTTTACACGAATGCCAGGAGAAGATGCACTAATTGTGGCATAGTCATATAATGAAATGTTATGCAAGCAGTTCAAAGAAATGAGCAAGAGCTATAGGCATCTACATAGAGAAATCTCAAAAACAGGATGGACAAAAAGAGGAACTCAAAGTTTTACCATTTGCAAAATGAAAGGATAAGCTACCCAGTGATGTGTAACCACGTAGTGCAATATGAGCACCGGCACAGGGGAAATCCACGTCTGTGAGATGAAGAGGTCGTAATCCTGAAGAAGGGCTATATAGGACAGGGAAGGGCAGTCTACCCGTGTTTTTCAGAGCACATGTATTCTGTGGTGCTTTCTCTTTCTAAATGAAAGAGAGAGAGACACCGGCCAGGACTCTACTGGGCAGGGTTTACCGCCCATGGGGACCAGGGTCTCCAGGCCAGCAGAGTGACTAGATGCCCCAATGCAGGCACTCCTCATTACAGGACGCTGCTGCTTATCATCTATAAAGACACTCGTGCTTTGCAAATTATGAATTTGGGGGATGAGAAAAGAAATGCAAAATCCACTTACTGTTTTTGCATCAGTATTTAAAGGTTTATATCAAAAGATTTTCTTTTTATATTAATCTAGACTTTTCTGATATGAAAAACAATATTCAAATATTCAATTAATTAACTTAATATGTGAATCAAATAACAATGAAATAAAACATGCTCTAAGACATACAAGTAGAAATAATATGTTAAATTCTAAGTCTTCATGCCAATTGTCTCTTTTCTATTTTTATTGTCTTTCGGAATTACATTAGCCACATTTTAGAAACACCTTTAGTCCAAAACAGGTCAGGAAAGTGATCTAATACTAGAAAGATTCTTGCAAAATTCCTGGAAATATTTCCCACAATAGTGTGGGAAATCAACTTGTGGAAATCCAACTTTTGTGAATTCCACATTTATTTGATAAAACGATTTGCAACTCACCTGCTCTCCATGAGGAAGGAGCCAAAACCATGGCCCACAGTAGCCCAGCCACTCCACCCGGCAGTACTGCTTCTCACTGGTCCTGCCAGGTCCTGTGCTCTCGTGCCCAAACTCGAGGTAGCAGCTTTCCAGGGTGACTCCATCTCCAGCACTGCTGAGGGCAGCCTACCATCTTTGCTCTCCAAGTGCATGCTTCTGTCTTGGCACTGTGTCAGCCAGAAAGAAATGCTGTTTATGAAAACCAAACAGGGAATGTGTTTGCATGGAGGAGGAGGGATGGTCCATGCTACTGAATCATACCACAGAAAGGCAACCAACACTGCAGCCCTTCCAGTTTTTAAATGTTCAGATTCAAGCCATAAATTTGGCTAACTTCACAATTACCTCAGGCACTTTCCCAGAGCTGTTTTTTCAAAGCAGTGCAAAATTTATGCTAGGTGTCTTGGATAAAGTCAGACCTCTCCCAAGACATGTTGTTGTTGTTATTGTTGTTGTTAGGTGCCAAGTCTGTTCCGACTCATATCAACCCCATGTACAACAGAATGAACACTGCCTGACCCTGGGCCATTCTTACAATGGTTGCTATGCTTGAGCCCATTGTTGCAGCCACTGTGTCCATCTCATTGAGGGTCTTCCTCTATTTCTCTGACCCTTTAACTTACACGACATCCTTCCACAGGGATTGGTCCCTCCTGATAACATGAGACCAAGTTTCACCATCCTTGCTTTCAAGGAGCACCCATAGACCTTAGAAGGCACAAGTTGCGACCAAAAGAATCTGGCTTATAGCAATTCAAGTCCCTCTGATCTAGTCAACTGAAGCCAAACCACTCATAAGAATTTCTCAAAGTACCCAATGAGTTATCTTTCCCCACTTTCATAATCCTTTCCCAAAAGTTAAAGACTTCTTACTCAATCAATCACTTAGAATTTTTTTGATAGAATTTTTTTCTCTCTGCATTTAAAATCTTCCTTTTCCAAAGCTTCAGACAAGCTTTGGCTCAAATGCCATCTCCACAGATTTAGCCACTTAATAGACATTTGTTTAAAGGGTGCTGTCTTTGTTTTTTGTTTTTATTTTTTATTTCATGCAGTGCTCAAGATCCTTATACTGTACAGGAAACAGCATATGCTCATCCCCAACGATAGGCACTTCAGCCCGTTTCACACTAGCAGTGGCCTAAATTGTCAGCAGCAGAGCATTGGTTGAATGAATTATGATATGTTCATATGATGAAATACTGTGCAACCACAAAAATGCTCTAGAGGATATTTACTGATATTGGGAAAGGTAAGGGATGTGTAAAAGACGATACACTGTGATATTTTTATTGGAATAAATATGCATTAAAAAAAAAAGTCCAGGGAGCCAACATGACACTATAGACAGAAGCACCATGCTGTCCATCCATAGCAAAGACCCGAAGAACTAAGTCAAACAGAGACAAACGTCAATCCCGGAACCCTAAGCATCAAATGAAGACATAAAGAACACTCAACCAAGCACCATATGGAATAAGAAACTGACAGAGAACAGAGAGTAAGGAGAGTTATGAACGGAGGTCTGCTATCAGCTAACGCAGCACGGATGCACCGTCTTGGACTCTTGTCAGAGATCAACAGACAGGTAGTACAGGAAAGCAGATTCATAGAGCTCCCAGTAGGAGACAGAGCACCCAGTAACCAGTGAGACATGCTTTCCTACCCCCAGCCTGACTCACCTGCTCGACTTTCACCACTTCCCGACTGGCCTATTTGCTGCTTCCTGGCAGGCTGATTCCTGGCTTCCTGGCAGGCCAATTCCTGGCTTCCCGGAGGGCCACTTCGCTGCTTCCCGACGGGCCATGACTGCGGCACGAGAGGCACCAGTTCTGCACCCTGGGGATTCACCCTGCCCACACCAGCCAGCTTCTTCACTGCCATTTCTTTGTTGCTGCTGTTACTTTTTTTGGCCTCTCTAGGTTTCTTCCCTTCCTCTCACCTCCTTGCCCTCCTTTCTCTCAAACATCTGACTTCATGTGCCATCTTTGCTTCTTTTTGACAGGCTGTGAAGTGCGGCTCAGCTGGGGAACTGCTACCCTGGTCTGCATGGCCACATTGGTGGGATCCCTAGGGTTTTTTTTTTCTTCTTCTTCTTCTTTTTTTTTTTTTGTTTGTTTTCTCTTTTTTTCTTATTTAGCTTTCTTCATTTATCCATTTCTTTTCTCTTTCTACTTACCTTCATTTCCTGTCTCCTGAATACCTGACAATGTGTATAATCTCCACCCCTTCTAGCTGGGCTGTACTGCACAGTTTGGGAACCACTTCCCTAGTCCCTGCAGTCGTGCCACTGGGATCACTGGGTGTATTTTTTTCTTTTTGTTTTTCTTCATTTCTCGGTTTCTTGTCTTTCCACTCCAATGGCAAGCTCCCTCGGCACTTTTTTTGCTCCTGTTTCTCTCTCCTCTTTCTCTTCTTTTCCATAACCAACATAGCTTCACACATCACAACCTCCCCCTCTCCCTTCCTCCAGCCTATCTGCATCATGTGCTGAACACTGCACTCCCGAGCAGCAGAGGAATGAATTACTGGAACCTGCCCTGCACTGATTGCCTGCCCACCATGTCAGCCCTAGTACATGCCACAAATAACCCATTCCAGCAACTCTTCTTCACCTGGACCTGCCCTGCTGCACCATAGCTGAGCAACTTTCCCTGCCCATTGGACCAGGAGGTGAAAACTATCCTGCCCACAGATGAGCAAACAAAAAGAACACACAACACCCCTGCTCAGACATAACCAGATACAACAAAAAAGCAGGAAGAAACAAACAAACCTACAATCAATAAATGAGGGAAATAACTACTGAATGTCCCAAAGACAGCACACAATATCAAAACATAAAAAAAGACAGGATGGTTCCAGTAGGCATCCAAAATAAAACACCAGGTGACTTTCCAGAAGAAGAAAAGGCACTAGAACTACCTGGTAGGGAATTCAAATCTCTCATATTCAGAGCTATCCAAGAGTTGAAGCAAAAAGCAGACAAAAATGAGGAAAAAATAGACAAATTCATGGAAAAGGCAGACAAATTCATGGAAAATACAGACAAAAAATGGAATAATTCAGGAAAATAATGCAGGAACAAAATAGCAAAATAAACTCACAATTAGAAATCATAGAAAAAACAACAATTAAAAATCCAAAAGATAAACAACAAGATTTCAGAAATGGACAGTGTCATAGAAGGGCTGAAGAGCACGTTTGCAACAATGGAAGATAGGATCAGCAAAACTGAAGACAAACACTTGGATACAACTTTGTTGGAGGAAAAATCAGAAAAAAGAACTAAATGAAGAAACCCTGAGAATTATGTGGGATACAATCAAAAGCAAAACTTTTCGAGTGATTAGAGTTCCAGAACAGGGGGAGAAGATAGAAAATACAAACAGGATAATTGAAGAACTGCTAACAGAAAACTTCCTTAATATCATGAAAGATGAAAAGACCGTTCAAGAAGCTCAACGAACCCCATATTGGATGGACCTCAAAAGAAAATCACCAAAGCATATCATAACCAGACTTGCTAAAAACAAAGACAAAGAAAGAATCCTGAGAGCAGGTCAGAAAAATGAAAAGTCACATACAAGGGGGTAAACAATAACACTAAGCTCCGATTATGCAGCAGAAACCATGCAGGCAAGAAGGCAATGGGATTACATATATAAAACTTTGAAAGAAAAAAATTGCCAAACAAGAATAATACATCCTGCAAAAACTCTCATTCAAATATGTTGATGAAATTAGGATATCTCCAGATAAACCGAAATTAAAGGAATATGTAAAAAACAGACCAAACATACGAATTATTAAAGGGAGGCCTTCAGTTTGAAAACAAAACATCAGACCACAAACTCAATCTAAGACACAAGATAGCACCAGCGAGATACCAACCTAAGAAATGAACTCTCAAGGACTATTCAAAAACCAAAAGATTTACAAGGAACCAGAGAGGTTAATCTGCAAATGACAACAACATCAGAACAATAAAAGAGGGACTAAATGGTGTAGGGATAGAACTTCCAAAGGAGAGGAAGTCAAGGCAATACCAAGTAATAATAGACTGGTTCAAACTTAGGAAGACAAGGGTAAATTTTAAGGTAACCACAAAGAAAGTTAACAAACCTTCTCATCAAAATAAAGAAGAAAAACAAAGTCTCAGTAAAAACAAGATCTACAAAAACAAAAGAAAAAAATCCAAAAACAAAAGAAAAATATCCAAAAACAAAAGGAATTCAGCACAAGAGAGTAAGAGGAACAAAGAAATCGTCAGCACTACAAAATGATAGCAATAAACTCACACCTATCAACAATTACACTGAATGTAAATGGCCTAAATGCACCCATAAAGAGACAGAGAGTGACAGAATGGATTAAAAAACAGGATCCATCAATATGCTGTCTACAAGAGACACACCTTAGAAACAAAGACATAAATTTATTAAAAATCAAAAGATAAAAAAAGTGTCAAGAAAACAGCCACCAAAAAAGAGCAACAGCAGCAATACTAATCTCAGCTAAAATAGACTTTAAAACAAAATCCACCACAAAAGACAAAGAAAGGCACTATATAGTGATAAAAGGGATGACCCATCATGGAGACATAACCATAATAAATATCTACACACCCAACGACAGGGCTCCAAAATACATAAAACAAACTTTAACGGCACTGAAAAGAGAAATTGACAGTTCCACTATAATAGTAGGAGACTTAACTCACCACTCCTGGTAAAGAACAGACCTTCTAGAAAGAAACTCAACAAAATACAGAAGATCTAAAGGCCACAATCAGCCAACTTGAACTCATAGACATGTATAAAACACTCCACCCAACAGCTGTATTCTTTTCCAACCCACATGGAATATTCTACAGAACAGACTACATCTTAGGCCACAAAGCAATCCTCAACAAAATCCAAAAGATTGAGATAGTACAAAGTACCTTCTTGGATCACAACGCCATCAAGGTAGAAATTAACAACAGGGAGAGCAAGAAAAAAATTTAATTATGTGGAAACTAAATAACGCCCTGCTTAAAAACCACTGCGTAATAGATGGAATCAAAAAATTCCTAGAATGAAAACACACCAAAACCTTTGGGACACAGCAAAGGCAGTCCTAAGAGGTCAATTTATAGCTATAGATGCACACATCAAGAAAGAAGAAAAGGATAAAATCAAAACATTAGCTACACAACTCGAACAAATAGAAAGAGAACAACAAAGAAACCTACAGCCACCAGAAGAAATGAAATAATAAAGATCAGAGCAGAAATAAATGAACTAGAGAATAGAAAAACAATAGAAATAATCAACAAAACTAGAAGTTGGTTCTTTGAAAGGGTCTACAAAATCGACAAACCACCAGCCAGACTGACAAAGAAAAAGAGGAGAGGATGCAAATAACCCAAATAAGAAATGAAATGGTGGACATTACAACAGACTCAACTGAAATAAAAAGAACTGTAACAGAGTATTATGAAAAACTGTACTCCACAAATTTGAAAATCTAGAGGAAATGGACAAATTTCTAGAAACACACTACTTACCCAAACTATCACAAATTGATGCTGAAAATCTGAACACACTCATAACAAGAGAAGAAATTGAAAAGGTAATTCAAAAATCTCCCAACAAAAAAAAGCCCTGGCCCAGATAGCTTCACTAGAGAATTCAATGAAACATTTAGAGAAGAGTTTACACCAGTAGTACTCAAATTATTTCCCAACATTGAAAGGAAGGGATACTTCCAAATTCATTCTATGAAGCCAGCATAACCTTGATACCAAAACCAGACAAAGACACCAAAAAACAAGAAAATTACAGACCAGTATCTTTCACGAATATAGATGCAAAAATTCTCAACAAAATTCTAGCCAATTCAGCATCATATCAAAAAATAATACAACACGACCAAGTAGTATTCATAGAAGGTATCCAAGGATGGTTCAGCATCAGAAAGTCAGTCAATATAATCCAGCACATAAATAAAAGAATCTCATGATCATCTCAGTCGACTCAGAAAAGACATTCGAAAAAGTCCAACACCCATTCTTGAAAAAAACTCTCAATAAAATAGGTATAGACTTCCAGCAAAATGGCGCTCTAGGCAGAAGCACCATGCCGTCCCTTCACAGCAAAGATCCAAAACTAAGCTGAACAGAGAATACAACAATCCTGAAACCCTAACACATCAAACGAAGAGATAAAGAACTCAGCCAAGCACCAAATGGAGTGAGAAAACTGACAGAGAATGGAGAGCAAGGAGAGATTCATGCAGAGGTCCCCTACAAGCTAATACAGCGTGAATCCGCCATCTTGGACTCTTTTCGGAGACCAGCAAACAGGGGGAATGAGAATGCAGCTTCACGGAGGCTCCAGCGGGAGACAAAACAACCAGTAATTTGTGATATATGCTTTCCCACCCCCCACCCTTCTTCACCCCCACTCGGCCTCCTCTGCGTCCAGCGGCCACAATCTCTTGTCTGGGAAGCACTGGCTGCTTGGATTCCACCCACCCGAATGGTCTGGCTCTCTGAGTGCCATTTGTTGGCTGCTGGTGTTGCTTTTTCCCTCTTCTTTTGATTTCTTCCATACCACTCACCACCTCCCCATCCTTTCTCTCAAATACCAGGCTCCGTGCGCCATCTTTGTTACTTCCTGAAGGGCTGCAGAGCTCCAGTAATTTGTGATATACACTTTCCCACTCCCTACACTTCTTCACCCACACTCGGCCCCCTCTGCTTCCCATGGACACAGTCTCTTGTCCGAGAAACACCGACTGCTTGGATTCCACCAGCCCGCACTAGCTGGCTCTCTGAGTGCCATTTGTTGGCTGCTGGTATTGCTTATTTTTCTGCTTCTTTTGATTTCTTCCTTACCTCTTACCACCTCCCCCTCCTTCTGCTCAAATACCTGGCTCCGTGCGCCATCTTTGCTTCTTCCTGAAGGGCTGTGGAGCTCTGTTTAAGTGTGGAGCTGCTTCCCAGTCTGGGCTGCCATGCTGGTGGGATCCTGGGGCTTTAATTCATTTGCTTTGAATTGTTTGTTTGTTTTCTTTTCCTTTTCTTAAGTTGGGGGCCCTTTCTTGCCAGGTGATGTTGCGTGGCAAGGAGACTACCAACTCAGCTTGCACAGCTGTGTAGAGGGATCCCAGAGAGCATTTCTTTTTTCGTTTTTTTTTTTTTTTCCTGTTTTTTGGGGGGCTTTTATTGTTATTATTTTTTTAATTTGTTTTGTTTTCTTTTCCCTTTTTCCCTTTTTGTCTTTCCTCATTTCTCAGTTTCTCGTCTCTCTCTATCTTCCTTCTCTCTCTGTTCCCTGAATACCTGGCGTTGTATACCTCTACGCCTTCTACTCAGGCTGTACTGCAACACCTGAGAG
>NW_004443955.1:933458-970451 GCF_000243295.1 Trichechus manatus latirostris | reverse complement strand
AAAAAAAAAAGGTTGAGAAGTTAGAGGGTTGACATGTTGTGGGGTTGTTAACCAATGTCATAAAACAATATGTGTACTACTGTTGTATGAGAAACTATTTGTTCTGTAAGCCTTCACCTGAAGTACAATTTAAAAAAAAGTAAAAAAAAATAGGTATAGAAGGGAAATTCCTCAACATAATAAAGGGCATCTATACAAAACCAACAGCAAACATCATTCTTAATGGAGAGAAACTGAAAACATTCCCCTTGAATAAGAATAAGACAAGGATGCCCTTTATCACCACTGCTATTTAACATTGTACTGGAAGTCCTAGCTTGAGAACTAAGGCACGATAAAGAAATAAAGGGCATCCAAATTGGTAATGAAGATGTTAAACTCTCCCTGTTTGCTGATGATATGATACTATACATATAAAACCCTAAATACTCCATGAGAAGACTACTGGAACTAATAGAAAGATTCAGCACAATAGCAGGATACAAGATAAACATACAAAAATCAGTTGGATTCCTATACACCAATAAAGAGAAGGACGAAAAGGAAATCAGGAAAACAATATCATTTATCATAGTCCCTAAAAAAATAAAATAATATGAATAAATCTAACCAAGGATGTAAAAACCTATACAAAGAAAACTACAATATACTACCAAAAAAAACCTACATAAACGGAAAAACATACCATGCTCACGGATAGGTAGACTCAACATTGTGAAAATATCAATTCTACTCAAAGCAATCTATATATACAATGCAATCCTCGACCCAAATACCAACAGCATTCTTTAAAGAGATGGAAAAACTAATCATTAACTTTATATGGAAAGGGAAGAAGCCCTGGATAAGTAAAGCACTATTGAAGAAAAAGAATGAAGTAGGAGGACTCACACTACCTGACCTCAGAACATACTATACAGCTATGGTAGTCAAAACTGCTTGGTACTAGTACAATGACAGACTTATTGACCAATGGAACAGAATTGAGAACCCAAATGTAAATCCATGCACCTATAGTCACCTGATCTTCAATAAAGGCCCAAAGTCCATCAAATGGGGAACAGTCTTTTTAACAAATAATGCTGGCAAAACTGGATGTCCATCTGCAAAAAAATGAAACAGGACCCATACCTCACATCATACACAAAAACTAATTCAAAATGGATTAAAGACCTAAATATAAAGCCAAAAACTATAAAGATTATAGAAGAAAAAATAGGGTCAACACTAGAGGCCCTAATACATGGCATTAACAGGATACAAACCATACATAACAATACACAAACAGCAGAAGATAAGCTAGATATCTGGGATCTTCTAAAAATTAAACACTTATGCTCTTCAAAAAACTTCACCAAAAGAGTAAAAAGAGAACCTACAGACTGGGAAAAAAATTTTGGACAGTACAAGTCAGACAGAGGTCTAAGCTCCATAATCTAGAAGAAAATCCAAAACCTCTACAACAAAAAGACAAATAATCCTACTAAAAAATGAGCAAAGGATATGAACATACACTTCACCAAAGAGGACATTTAAGCAGCTAACAGATACATGAGGAAATGCTTACGATCACTAGCCATTAGAGAAATGTAAATCAAAACCACAATGAGATACCATCTCACCCCGACATTACTGGCACGAATAAAAAAAACAGAAAATAACAATTGTTGGAGAGGCTGTGGGGAGATTGGAACTCTTATGTACTGTGATGGGAATGCAAAATGGTAGAACCATTTTGGAAAATTATATGGTGCTTCCTTAGAAAGCTAGAAATAGAAATACCATATGATCCAGCAATCCCACTCTTAAGAATATATCCTAGAGAAATAAAAGTCATCACGGGAATTGACATATGCACGCCCATGTTCATTGCAGCATTGTTCACTATTGCAAAAAGATGGAAACAACCTAGATGCCCATCAACAGATGAATGGATAACCAAATGTGGTACGTACACCAGTGACACACTACACAACGATAAAGAACAATGATGAATCTGCAAAACATCTCACAACATAGATGAGTCTAGAGAGCGTTATGCTGAGTGAAATAAGTCAACTGCAAAAGGACAAATATTATATGAGACCACTACTATAAAAACTGATGAAAAGGTTTACACACAAAAAGAAACAATCTTTGATGGTTACAAAGGAGGGGCGGTATGAAAGGGAAAAACACTAAATAGACAATAAATAAGTGGTAACTTTGGTGAAGGGTAAGACAGTACACTATACTGGGGAAGCCATCACAATTTGTGCAAGGCAAGGTCATGGAAGCTGCATAGACACGTCCAAACTCCTTGAAGGATCAAATTACTGGGCTGAGGGCTGTGGGGACCATGGTCATGGGGAGCATCTAGCTCAACTGGCATAACAGTTTAAAAAGAAAATGTTCTACGTTCTACTTTGGTCTTAAAAGCTTGTGAGCAGCCATCTAAGATGATACTCCACTGGTCTCACCCCATCTGGAGCAAGAGAGAATGAAGAAAAACCAAGACACAAGGGAAAGATCAATCCCAAGGACTAATGGACCACAACTACCACAGCCTCCACCAGACTGAGTCTAGCACAACTACATGGTGCCCAGCTACCACCATTGACTGCTCTGTCAGGGATCACAGTAGAGGGTCCCAGACAGAGCTGGAGAAAAATGTAGAACAAAATTCTAACTAACTCACAAAAAAGAAAAAAAAAAGACCAGACTTACTGGTCTGACAGAGACTGGAGAAACTTTGAGAGTATGTCCACTGGACCTCCTTATAGCTCAATAATGAAGTCACTCCTGAGGTTTACCCTTTAGCTAAAGATTAGAGAGGCCCATTAAACAAAACGAGACTAAATGAGCACACCAGCCCAGGGGTAAGGACAAGAAGGCAGGAGGGGACAGGAAAGCTGATTATGGGGAACCCAAGATTGAGAAGGGGAGAGTGTTGACATGTCATGGGCTTGGCAACCAAAATCACAAAACAATATGTGTATTAATTGTTTAATGAGAAACTAGTTTGCCCTGTAAACTTTCACCTAAATTACAATAACAAAATTAAAGAAAATTTTTAAAGAAGTACAGATTCATAAAGCAAACACCAAACAAGATAAACCCAAAAAAATCTTAAACTTCTGAGAATTAAAGACAAAAAGCCTTGAAACTAATGAGAGAAAAATGACACCTCCTCTATAGGGGAACAACAATTTAAATGACAACAAATTCCTCATTAGAAAGCATGGAGACCAGAAGGACCTGGCACAGTATTTTCCAAGTGCTGAAAGAAAAGGCTTGTCAACTCAGAATTCTATGTCCAGTGAAATATCCTTTAAGAATAAAGGGAAAGTCAAAGCATTGTCAGGTAAAGGGAAACCAACAACATTTGTCATTGTAGGCCTACCCTAAAAGAATGGCTACAGAAAGTTCTCTAAACAGAAAGGGAATGAAAAAAGAAGGTATTTAAGAGCATCAGAAAGGAAGAAAGAACAATGAACACTGTAAAAATATTGGTAAACACAATACATTTTACTTTTCCTTTGAGTTTTCTAAATTATCTTTTATGGTTGAAGCAAAAACTATAAAACCAACTGATGCTGTTCTTAATGTATGTAGAACAAATGTTTAAGACAATTTTATTGTAAACACGAAGGGTAAAGGCAGATAAGTTTTCTGGATTTTACTCAAACTGATTAAATGATGACACCAGTAGGCTGTGATAAGTAATGAATATATAATATATTACCTAAAGAAGCCACTAAAAAACCATCTGGTCTACCTCCTAATTTGTTGCATAGTGCCTGGAGTCTTAAAAGCTTGCAAATGGCCATCCAAGGCACAACTGGTCTCTATTCACCTGAGCAACAGAGCAAGGAGAGTCCAAAATAGAGGAAGGATATGGAATGTGTGGCTAATTACCACCATGAACAACTGCCTCATTTGCTCTGAGACCAGAAGAACTGGATGTTACCTGCTACTGTTATTGTACATTTTGATCAAAGATTTCATAGAAGAATCCTGATCAAAAGGAGGAAAATGCAGAACAGAATTTCAAATTCTCATGGAATCCAGACTTTCTGGAGCTGTGAAACTACTGGCCTGAGATAATGTTTAAACCTTAAACCAAAAATGTCCCCTAAAGTCTTCTTATAAATAAATAGTAGTTTAGCTTAACTAGTAAAGAATGTCTGCCTTGAGCATTGTGCTCTTTCAAGACCTATCTATTTGGGATCAAATTGAAAACAGCAACTCAAAATATTAGACAGGAAATTTAGGGGGCTGTGAGTTTATGTTAATGGAGGAGGAATAACTCAAAAAAGGAGGGTGAGAATAGTTGCACAACTCAAAGAATGCAATCAATGTCACTGAATTGTACATGTAGAAGCTGTTGAATCTGTTTATGTTTTGCTGTGTATATTCTCAACAATAACAACAAAAAAAGAATAAAAATTGTTTAAGTTATTACAAAAATATCTTAAAGAGAGACACTTAAAAAATCATAGCTACACCAAAATAAAATTCTAAAAATTGTTCAAGTAACCTATAGAAAGACAAGACAAAAGAAATGAAAATCAGAGAGAACAAAGAGAAAACCAAAAAATAAAATAAAAAACTTAAACTTTAACATACAAAAAAAATTACACTGAATAAATAGTTTGAATACACTCATTGAAAGACTGAGATTTGGACTTCCAAGCAACATGGCACTATAGACAGAAGCACCACGCTGTCCCTCCACAGCAAAGACCTGAAAAACTAAGTCAAACAGAGACGAATGTCAGTCCTGGAATCCTAACCATCAAATGAAGAGATAAAGAACTCAGCCAAGCATCAGATAGAATAAGAAACTGACAGAGAACAGACAATGAGGAGAAATATGTGCAGAGGTCCCCTATCAGCTAACACAGCATGGATTCACCATCTTGTACTTCTGTCGGAGATTGGTGAACAGGGAGTATGGGAAAGCAGCTTCAAGGAACTTCCAGCAGGAGACAGAACAACCAGTAACCAGCAATATACACTTTCCCACCCCCACCCTTCTTCACCCACACTTGGCCTCCTCTGCTTCCTCCAGCCACAGTCTCTTGGCCAGGAGGCACTAGGTTCAGCCTTGTGCCATTTGGATACCACCTGACCACACCAGCTGGCTCCCTGAGTGCCATTTGTTGCCAGTATTGCTTTTTTCTGCTTCTTTTGGTTTCTTCCATACCTCTCACCACCTCCCCCTCCTTTATCTCAAATACCTGGCTCCGTGTGCCATCTTTCCTTCTTTTTGAAAGGCTATGAAACACCGCTTGGCTGTGGGACTGCTTCTCAGCCCACATCACCATGCTGGTGGGATCCCGGGGGCTTTTGTTTACTTGCTTTGATTTGTTCTGTTTTGATTTCTTTGTTTCATTTTTCTTTTCTCAGCTTGGGAGCACCTTCTAGGAAGGCTGTACTGTGTGATTGGGGAGCTATTCTGCAATCTGCACAGCTGCATGCTGGGATTCCTGGGGGGCATTTCTTTTTTCTTTGTTTTTGTTTTCTTCTTTCTCCTTTTTCCTTTTTGTCTTTCTTCATTTCTCAGTTTCTCATCTCACTATACATACCTTCTCTTCCTGTCTCCTGAATACTTGGTATTGTGTGACACCTCTACCCCTTCTAGCCAGGCTGTATTTCACGGCCTGGGAGCCACTTCCACAGTCTTTGCAGCTGCATCAGTGGGATCCCTGGGGACTTTTCTTTTTCCAATTTTTATTTATTTATCTTTTTTCTTTTTTGCCTTTTTGTTTTTCTCCATTTCTCGGTCTCTCATCTCTCCACTCCAACAGCTCCCTTAGCACTCTTTTTTGTTTGTTTTTGGCTCCTATTTCTGTCTCCTTTCTCTCCTTTTTCCCATACCCATCTTAGCTCCACACATCACAATCTCCCCTCCTTCCTGCTACCTGCACTGTGTGCTGAACATCACACCCCTGAGCAGCGCAGGTACGGCCTACTGTAACCTGCCCTGCACTGATTCCCAGCCCACCATGTTAGCTTTAGTATGTGCTGTAAATAACCCATTCCAGCAACTCCCCTTCACCTGGACCTGCCCTGCTGCACCATAGCTGACCAACTGTCCCTGCCTATTGTACAAGGAGGTGAAAACTATCCTGTCCACAGATAAGCAAACAAAAAGAACACACAACACCCCTGCTCAGATATAACCAGATACAACAAAAAAGCAGGAAGAAACAAACAAACCTACAATCAATAAATGCGGGAAATAACTACTGAATGTCCCAAAGACAGCGCACAATATCAAAACAAAAAAAGACAGGATGGTTCCAGTAGGCAACCAAAATAAAACACCAGGTGACTTTCTAGAGAAGAAAACGCACTAGAACTACCTGATAGGGAATTCAAATCTCTCATATTTAGAGCCATCCAAGAGTTGAAGCAAAAAGCAGATAAAAATGAGGAAAAAACAGATAAATTCATAGAAAAGACAGACAAATTCATGGAAAATACAGACCAAAAAATGGAATAATTTAGGAACATAACACAGGAACAAAATGCCAAAATAAATTCACAACTAGAAATCATACAAAAAGAACAATTAGAAATCCAAAAGATAAACAAGAAGATTTCAGAAATGGACAAAGTCATAGAAGGGCTGAGGAGCACATTTGAAACCATGGTAGACAGGATCAACGAAACTGAAGACAAACACTTGGATACAACTCTGAGGAAAAATCAGAAAAAAGAATAAAAACAAATGAAGAAACCTGAGAATTACGTGGGGTTCAATCAAAAGCAAAACTTTATGAGTGATCGGAGTTCTAGAATGGGGAGAAGATAGAAAACACAAAGAGGATAATTGAAGAACTGCTAACAGAAACTTCCTCAATATAATGAAAGATGAAAAGACCATTCAAGAAGCTCAACGAACCCCATATAGGATAGACCCCAAAAGAAAATCACCAAGGCATATCATAATCACACTCACTAAAACCAAAGACAAAGAAAGAACCCTGAGAGCGGCTTGAGAAAAACAAAAAGTCACATACAGAGGAGAAACCATAAGACTAAGCTAGATTATTTGGCAGAAACCATGCAGGCAGGAAGGCAATGCGATAACATATACAAAACCTTGAATGAAAAAAATTGCTAACCAAGAATAATATATCCTGCAAAACTCTCATTCAAATATGATGGTGAAATTAGGACATTTCCAGATAAACAGAAACTAAGGGGCTCTTTAAAAAACCCAACAACACTGACAAGAATTATTAAAGGGAGTCCTTTGGTTTGAGAACAAACATCAGGCCACAGACTGAATCTAGGATGCAAAATAGTACCAGCCAGATACCAACTTAGGAAGTGAACTCTCAAGGACTATCCAAAACCAAAAGAATTACAACAGGGAACCAGAGAGGTTAATCTGTAAATGACAACAACATCAGAATAATAAAAGAGGGAATAAATGGTTAGGTATAGAACCCTCTAATGGAGAGGAAGGCAAGGTGATACCGAGTAATAATAGACTGGTTCAAACTTAGGAAAATAAGGGTAAATTTTAAGATAACCACAAAGAAAGTTAACACACCTACTTATCAAAATAAAGAAGAAAAACAGAAAGTCTCAGTAAACACAAAATCTACAAAAACAAAAGAAATGGAAAAAATCCACAAACAAAAGGAATTCAGCACAGGAGAGTAAGAGGAACAAAGAAATCGTCAGCACCACAAAAAAAAGCACTACAAAATGATAGCAATAAACTCATATCTATCAATAATTACACTGAATAGAAATGGCCTAAATGAACCCATAAAGAGAGAGAGTGATGGAATGGATTAAAAAACAGGATCCATCAATATGCTGTCTACAAGAGACATGCCTTAGAAACAAACACATAAATTTATTATAAATCAAAGGATGGAAAAAAATGTATCAAGAAAACAGCCACCACAAAAGAGCAAGAGTGGCAATACTAATCTCAGCTAAAATAGACTTTAAAACAAAATCCACCATAAAAGACAAAGAAGGGCACTACAGAGTGATTAAAAGGATGACCCATCATGAAGCCATAACCATAATAAACACCTATGCACCCAATGACAGGGCTCCAAAATATATAAAACCAATTTTAACAGCACTAAAAAGAGAAATTGACAGTTCCACAATAATAGTAGGAGACTTCAACACAACATTCTTGGTAAAGGGCAGAACATCTAGAAAGAAACTCAACAAAGATGCAGAAGACCTAAATGGCACAATCAGCCAACTTAACCTCACAGACATATATAGAACACTCCACCCAACAGCTGCAAAATACACATTCTTTTCCAACACATATGGCACTTTCTCCAGAACAGACTACATCTTAGGCCACAGAGCAACCCTCAACAAAATCCAAAACGTTGAGATAATACAAAGTATCTTCTCTGACCACAATACCATCAAGGTAGAAATGAATGACAGAAAGAGCAAGGAAAAAAAAATCAATTACATGGAAACTGAATAACACACTGCTTACAAACCACTGGGTAATAGAAGAAATCAGAGATGGAATCAAAAAATTCCTAGAATCAAACAAGAATGAAAACACATCATACCAAAACCTTTGGGACACAGCAAAGGCAGTCCTTCGAGGGCAATTTATAGCAATAGATGCACACATCAAAAAAGAAGGGACAACATCAAAACATTAACTACACAACTCGAACAAATAGAGAGCAGCAAGAAAAAAAAAAGCCCACAGCCACAAGAAGAAAGGAAATAATAAAGATCAGAGCAGAAATAAATGAAATCAAGAATAGAAAAACAATAGAAAGACTCAACAAAACCAAAAGTTGGTTCTTTGAAAGGATCAACCAAATCGACAAACCACTGGCCAAACTGACAAAAGAAAAACAGCAGAGGACACAAATAACTCAAATAAGAAATGAAATGGGGGGCATTATAAGAGACTCAGTTGAAATAAAAGGCTGAGATTAGCAAGGTGGATTAAAAAACATGACTATGTGTAGTCTACAACAAACTCACTTCAAAAATAATGATACAGGTAGGTTGAAAGTAAAAATTTATCATTCAAACATTAATCAAAAGAAAGCAGAAGTGACAATATTAACACAAATTAGACAAGAGCAAATAAATTACAAGGGAAAGAGAGACAATTGCATAATGATAAAAGTGTCAATCTACCAAGAACACATAGCAATCCTAAATATGTATGCACCAAACAACAGAGCTGAGAAATATATAATGTAAAAGCTAAAAATTAGACTGACAGTTTTATAGTTTGAGACTTCTACATCTCTCTCTCTATTTCTCTCAGCAATTAATAGAACAACTAGACAGAAAACCCACAAGCATATAAAAGAATCCAATAAAATCATCAACAAATAGGACCTAATCAATATTTATGGAACAATCCATCCAACAACAGCAGAAGGTACATTCATTTCAAATGGATGGAACCTATACCAAGATAGACCATATGCTGGGCCATAAAACAAACCTCGACAAATTTAAAAGAATAATATCCAACAGAGTGTATTCTGAAACCACAATGGAATCAAATTAGTATAACCAAAAAAAAAAAAATAGGAAAATCTGCAAACTTGGAAATTAAAAGATAAAATTAACTGTCAGTTTGTTGTACTATGGTGGCTTGCGTGTTGCTGTGATTAGGAAGCTATGCCACTGGTATTTCAAATACCAGCAAGGTCACCCATAGTGGACAGGTTTCAGCAGAGCTTCAAGACTAAAACGGACTAGGAAGAAGGACCTGGAGGTCTACTTCTGAAAAAACTAGCCAGTGAAAACCTTACAAATAGCAGTGGAACATTGTCTGATATAGTGCCAGAAGATGAGCCCCTTGAGTTGGAAGGCACTCAAAATACAACTGGGGAAGAGCTGCCTCGGCAAAGTAGAGTTAACCTTACTAATGTGGGTGGAATAAAGCTTTAGGGCCCCTTATCTGCTGGTATGGCATGACTCAAAATGAAAAGAAACAGCCACAAACATCCATTAATAATTTAAACACGGAATGTATGAAGTATGAATCTAGGAAAATTGGAAGTCGTCAAAAATGAAATCGAGTGCATAAAGACCAATATCCTAGGCATTAGTGAGCTTAAATGGACTGGTATCAGCTATTTCAAATAGGACAATCATATGTTATACTATGTCATGAATGGCAAATTGAAGAGCAATGATGTTACATTCAACATCAAAAAGAAAGTTTCAAGAGACTCTGAAAGTTGCTCTGAAAAGTAGAGTAGCTAAAGCGAATGGAAGAAATGATGAAGTAGAAGAAGAGCTGAACAGAAGATTTCAAAGGGCAACTGGAGAAGACAAAGGACAGTATTATAATGAAATGTGCAAAGACCTGGAATTAGAAAACAAAAAGGGAAGAACACAATTGGCATTTCTCAAGCTGCAAGAACTGAAGAAATTCAAGCATTGAGTTACAATTTTGAAGGATTCTACAGGTAAAATATTGAATGACACAGGAAGCATCAAAAGAAGGTGGAAGGAATACACAGTGTTACTACACCAAAAAGTGTTGGTAGATGTTCAACCATTTCAGGAGGTCAGATATGACCAAAAACTAATGGCAC
This sequence comes from Trichechus manatus latirostris, assembly GCF_000243295.1. NCBI lineage: Eukaryota > Metazoa > Chordata > Mammalia > Sirenia > Trichechidae > Trichechus > Trichechus manatus. Next base: position 959,883 of record NW_004443955.1, on the reverse strand, counting down.
TGAAGGAAGAATTCCAAGCTACACTGAAGGCATTTGCAAAAAAAAAAAAAAAAAAAAACAAGGTTCCAGGAATTGACAGAATACTAATTGAGGTGTTTCAACAAACCGAGGCAGTGCTGCAACTGCTCACTCATTTATGCCAAGAAATCTGAAAGACACCTACCCGGCCAACCTACCAGAAGAGAACCATATTTATTCCTATTCCAAAGAAAGGTGATCCAACAAAATATGGAATTATCAAATAATATTATTAATATCACACACAAGTCAAATTTGGCTGCAGGTAATTAAAAAATGGTAGCAGCAGTACATCAATAGAGAACTGCCAGAAATTCAAACTGGATTCCAAAGAGGATGTGGAACGAGGGATATCATTGCTGATGTCAGATGGATCTTGGCTGAAAGCAGAGAATGCTAGAAATATGTTTACCTGTGCCTTATTGACTATGCAAAGGCATTCAACTGTGTGGATCATAACAGGAATTCCAGAACACTTAATTCCCCTTATGAGGAACCTGTACATGGACACAGGGGCAGTCGTTTGAAAAGAACAAGGAGATACTCATGGTTTAAAATCAGGAAGGGTGTGCATTATGGTTATATCCTTTCACCATACCTATTCAATCTTTATGCTGAGCAAATAATCTGAGAAACTGGACTATATGAAGAAGAATGTGGCATCAGGATTGATGCAAGACTGATTAACATCCTGAGATGTGCAGATGACACAACCTTGCTTGCTGATAGCGAAGAGGACTTGAAGCATTTACTGATGAAGATCAAGGTCTACAGCCTTCAGTATGGATTACACCTCAACAAAAAGAAGACAAAAATCTTCACAACTAGACTAATAAACAACGTCACGATAAACAGAGAAAAGACTGAAGTTGTCAAGGATTTCATTTTACTTAGATCCACAATCAACCCCATGAAAGCAGTAGCCAAGAAATCAAATGAAGAACTGCATTGGGCAAATCTGCTGCAAAAGACTTCTTTGAAGTGTTGAAAGCAAAGATGTCACTTTGAGGACAAAGGTGAGCCTGACTCAAGCCATGATATTTTCAATCGCCTCTTACGCATGCAAAAGCTGGACAATGAATAAGGAAGACTGAAGAAGAATTGATACCTTTGAATTATGGTGTTGATGAAGAATATTGACTATACCATAGACTACCAGAAGAACGAACAAATCTGTCTTGGGACAAATACAGACAGAATGCTCCTTGGACGAAAGGATGGCCAGACTTCCTCTCACGTACTTTGGACAAGTGATCAGGAGGGATCAGTCCCCGGAGAAGGATATCATGTTTGATATGGTAGAGAGTCAGCGAACAAGAGGAAGATCCTTGATGGATTGACATAGTGGCTGCAACAATGGGCTCAAACATAGCAATGATAGTGAGGAAGGCGCAGGACTGGGAAGTGTTTCGTTCTGTTGTACACAGGTTCCCTATGTGTCAGAACTGACTCGAAGCACCTAACAACAACAACAACTTCTAAATAGTCCATGGATCAAAGAGAAAGTTTCAAGGGAAATAAAAAAATTACATTGAACAGAATGAAGTGAAAATACAACATCAAAATTCATAGAACACAGCTAAAGCAGTGATAAGAGGGAAATTTATAGCATTAAATGTTTATATTAGAAAAATGATAAAGTTTCAAATCAATAATCTAAGCTCTCATCTCAATTACCTAGAAAAAGAAGAGCAAAATAAACGCAAAAGCAAGCAGAAGGAAGAAAGCAATAAAAAATAGCAGCATAGAGCAATGAAATCGAAAACAAAAACAACAGAGAAAATTAATGAAGCAAGAAGCTGGTTCTTTGAAAAATCAATAAAATTGACAGACTTCTACCAAGATTTGACAAAGAAAAACAGAGAGGACAGAAACTACCAACATCAGGAATGAAACAGGGCTGTCACTACAGATCCTGCAAAACTGAAAGAATAATAATGAAATACTATGGTAAACTTGACAACTTAGATGTAAAGGACCAACTCCTCATAATGCAAAAGTTACCATAACTTACCCAATATAAAATAGATCATATAAATAGCCCTATAAACTATTAAGAAGATTGAATTTAAAGTTTTAAATTTCCAGTAAAGAAATCTCTAGGCCCAAATGCTTTTACTGGAGAATTCTACCAAATATTTAAAGAATTAACACAAATCTCTTCTAGAAAATAGAAGAAGGGGTACACTTCCCAATTGATTCTATAAGTATTATAGATAATACTCATCCTGTCAGTATTATAATTATTTTCTGAAGTATTATTATTTCCATATTAACCAAAATGAGACAGAGCAGGATTTCTTGATGAAAACTGTCAAGTCAAGAACATTGGAATAGAATGGAAGTTCCTCCATATGATTCGGGGCAGATATGAAAAGCCAACAAAAAGCAAAACCAAACCCATTGCCATTGAGTCAATTCTGACTCATAGTGACCCTATAGGACAGAGTTAACTGCCCCATAATGTTTCCAAGGCTATAATCCTTACAGAAGCAGACTGTCACTTCTTTCTCACATGGCATGGCTGGTAGGTTCAAACTACTGACCTTTTGGTTAGCAGCTGAGTGCTTAACCACTGCACGATCAGAGCTCCTTGAAAAGCCAACAGCCAAAATCATATTTAATGGAGAAAGATTGGGAGCTTTCCTCTCAAAACTAGGAATAAGACAAGGGTGCCTGTTCTTACCACTTCTATTCAATATTTTATTAGAAGTCCTAGCCAAAGCATTAAGACAAGAAAAAGAAATAAAAGCTATTCAGATTGGAAAAGAAGAACGAAAATTATCCCTATTCACAGATGACATGATTCTATATATAGAAAATCCCTAAGAATCTGCAAGAAAGCTTCTAGAGGTGGTAGAGGAATTTAGCAAAGTTGCAGGGTACAAGGTCAACAAACAAAAATCAGTTGGGTTTCTATACACCAGCAATGAAATGGAAACTAGGGAAATGATTTCATTTAAAAAAGCATCCAAGGGAATAAAATACCTAAAAATAAATTTAACCAGGGATCTGAAAGACTTTTATAATGAAAAATTATAAAACAACTGCTGAAAGAGATTAAATACGACTTAAATAAATGGAAAGCTGTTCTCTGTTAATGGATTGGAAAATTTACAATTGTTAAGATGCCAATAGAACCCAAAGCAATCTATAGATTCTACACAATCCTAATCAAAATTCCAACAACCATCTTTAAGAAATTGAAAAACCAAACCTCAACTTTATATGGAATAGCAAGAGGTCCCAAATAGCTAAAGCAACGTTGAAAGAGAAGAACAAAGTAGGAGAACTCACACTTTATGATTTTAAAATATATTATACAACTACAGTAATCAAAACACCCTGGTACCAGTATAACAATACACATATAGACCAATGGAATAGAATTGAGAGCCCAGAAATAAACCTATACGTCTATGGTCAACTGATTTTTGACAAGGGTGCCAAGTCCATTCGATGGGGAAAGGAGTGTCGTCAATAAATATTGTTGGGAAAATTGGATTTTTACATGAAGAAAAAATGAAAGAGGGTACATCCTCAAACCACACACAAAAACAAATTCAAAATAGATTAAGGACCTAAATGTGCAAACTAAAACCATAAAATTCATAGAAGAAAAAGCAGGTGCAATGCTGTCAGGTTTGGCTTCTAAGAAACAGTAAAAGACAAAATAAATGAGATCTCATAAATGTTAAAAACTTTTATTCATCAAAAGGCTTTACCAAAAAAGTAAAAAGACAAGCTGTGGACTGGGGGAATATCTTTGGAAACCATATATTTGGCAAGAATCTAATAATCAAAATATATATAAAACATTGACAACTTAACAACCAAAAAACCAACAACCCAATCATAAAATGGGCAAAGGACTTGAATAGACATTTCACCAGAGAGGACATTAAAATGGCCACGAAACACATGAAAAGATGCTCAGCGTCATTAGCCATCAGAGAGATGCAAATCAAAACCACAATGTGATACCATTTCATTCCCACTAGGATGGAAACCCTGGTGGAATAGCGGGTTAAGAGCTACGGATGCTAAGCAAAAGGTCAGCAGTTTGAATCCACCAGGCACTCCTTGGAAACACCATGGGGGAGTTTTACTCTGTCCTATAGGGTTGCTATGAGTCAGAATTGACTCGCCTGCAAGGGGTTTTAGGATGGCTAGGTTAAAAAAAAAAAATCAGAAAACAGCAAATGTTGATGAGAATGTGGGGAAATTAGAACCCTTATCCATTGCCGGTGGGAATGAAAACTGGTACAGACATTGTGGAAATCAGTGTTGTGGTTTCTCAAAAAAACTAAAAATAGGACTACCATATGACACAGCAATTGCACTGCTAGGAATATACCCAAAAGACTTGAAAGCAGAGACTCAAAAAGAGACTTGTACACCAATGTTCATTGCAGCACTATTCACAATAGCCAAAAGGTGGAAACAACCTAAATGCCCATTAACGAATGAATGAATAAACAAAATGTGGTACATATATGTAATGGAATGCTACTCAAAAAGTAATAAAAATAAAATCTGGATACAAGCTACAATATGGATGGAGCTTGAAGACATTATGCTGAGTGAAATAAGTCAAGCACAAAAGGACATATATTGCATGACCTCACTTATATAAAAAAGACAAGAAGAGACAAATGTATAGAGACCAAAATTTATTAGTGGTTACCAGGGTGGGAGGGACGGCGGGGAAGGGGAGTTATTGGTTATGGAGTATTTGGTTTTGTTTTACAATGTTGGAAAATAGCATTGATTAAGGGTAGGGTTGCACAGCCGATTAATGTAATTGCTGTCAAGAAGTTGTTTACCTGTAAAAAGTTGGATTGGCAAACGTTGTGTGATAGATATATTTACAAAAAAAAAAAAAGAGTAGCTGCTGAGACTGTTTATGTACAACCAAACACTTCATGGGATTTGGTTCCTTGGTTTGGAGGTTTAGGGTCGTGGTTTCATGGGACATCCCAGTTAATTGGCCTAACACTGTGTTTAGTGTTTCAGTTCTACCTCCTTTTTTGTTGCATAATGTCTGGGGTCTTAAAAGCTTGCAAGCAGCCATTCAAGGTACAACAAGTGGTCTCTATTCACCTGGAGCAACAGAGGAAGAGAGAGTCAGGAATAAAAGGAGGAAATGGAATGTGTGGCTAATTGCCTCTATTAACAACCAGACATCATCCAGTTCTTGTTAGCCCATGGCAAAGAGACTACAAGAAATGGATGGTGCCTGGTTACCATTACTGAACATTTTGATCAAACATTCTATAGAAGAATCCTGATCAAAAGGGAGGAAATACAGAAAAAAATTTTAAATTCTCATGGAATTCAGACTTTCTGGAGCCATAGAGGCTGGATGAGTCACTAAAATTGTTGCCCTGAGATAACCTTTAAACCTTAAAACAAAAATACCCCCTAAAGTCTTCTTAAAGCCAAACAAAAGTTTTGCTTAACTACTAAAGAATGTCTGTCTTGAGTATTATCCTTTTTAAGGTCTATCTATATGGGATCAAACTGACAACAGCAACTCAAAAGATTAGATAGGAAACTTAGAGTGCAGTGAGTTTATGTTAATGAGGGAAGAACAATTTGGAAAAGGAGGATGAACATGGTTGCCAAACTCAAAGAAAGTAATCAACGTCACTGAATTGTAAATGTAAAAAATGTTAAATTGGTGTATGTTCTGCTGTGTATATTCTGAAGAACAACAAAAATAAAATACGTATTTTTTCAGAAAAGACAAGATAGTACAAAAAAAGAAAAGTGCAGATCAATATCTCCCGTGAATATGGTAGGAAAATCCTTAAAATATTAACAAAAATTTCAGCAATACATAAAAATATACACCGTGACCATGTGAGGTTTACTCCAGGTATGTAAGGCTTGTTCAATATTCAAAAATCAATCAGTGGGACAGGAGAATTCTGGGAAGATAAGGGCATGTGCATGTCTAAGATCCTGACCCTTCCAACTGGAAGTTTGTAATCAGCCCTGTGAGAACGCTGAATATTTTATGGTAGACAAGTGCTTTTTCCATTGTCCCTGCCCTTCTCCCTTCCAGCATGGCAGATGGATGAACGTGAGGTGTAGCAGAGCTGGACCCCCAGCCAGTGCACAGCTCTGTGGGTACTTCAAAGGGCCCCAATCTGTGGGTGCAAAATAAACAGGACAGGTATTGCTAGCAGACTGTTCAGTGAGTATTTTCTGATTGGTCGGAAGGAGGCCTGAGACTGAAACTGCAGTCTGGCTGAAACTGAGTCCTCACAGAATGGAGGAGAGAGCAGCGACCAAGGATTGAGGCCTATACTTGTGAGGGCAGTTTAATCAGTGTGTACCTTCTGGTCAGATTGGAAGCTGTTAAAGGACTGAAACCTTGGCCTGCTGAATTGGTGTCCTCACAGAACAGGGTAGGGAGCAGTATCCAAAGACTGAAGGCTGCACATCCCTGAGGGCAGGTTGATTAGTGTGTGTTTTCTAATCTGTAAGGAAGACAATAAAGGGCTGAAACCTAGGTCTGGCCTGAACCAGACATACCAGAGGTAGGTAGAGGGAGAGGTAAGTAAAGTCTGTGCCTATCTGAGTATTTGGCAAGAATAAGTGGTGAAAAGTACTGCATATCCAGGGGAATTAAGAAAGCTAAAACCTTGTAAAATTCCAACATCCTGGAATCATAAGGCAGCAAAAAACTGGAAATGAGAGCCCATTCGAGTGAACAAGTCATTGAGAAAGAAATCATACTTATAAAAGCCCAAATATTGACAGATTGCAAGAATATTAAACAAGTTCAAAGAACTAAAGGAAAACAAAGTACTAAAGGAAATCAGGAAAACAAGTGAACAGAATGAAAATATAAATAAAGAGATAGGTAAAAATCAGGAAAACGATGCAAGAACAAAACGAGAATAAAAAAAAAGAGATGTTGTTGTTAGGTGCCATTGAGTCAGTTCTGACTCATAGCGACCCTATGTACAACAGAACAAAACACTGCTGGGTCCAGCGCCATCCTCACAATTGTTATGCTTGAGCCCATTGCTGCAGCCACTGTGTCAATCCATCTCATGAGAGTCTTCCTCTTTTTTGATGACACTCTACTTTACCCAGCATGATGTCCTTCTCCACACACTGGTCTCTCCTGATAACATGTCCAAAGTATGTGAGACGTAGTCTCACCATCCTTGCTTCTAAGGAGCATACTTGTTCATTCTGTATGCTGAGCAAATAATACAAGAAGATGGACTATATGAAGAACAACATGGCATCAGGATTGGAGGAAGACTCATTAACAACCTGTGTTATGCAGATGACACAATCTTGCTTGTTGAAAGTGAAAAGGACTTGAAGCACTTACTGCCACACAGTTGAATGCCTTTGCATAGTCAATAAAACACAGGTAAATATCTTTCTGCTATTCTCTGCTTTCAGCCAAGATCCATCTGACATCAGCAATGATATCCCTTGTTCCACATCCTCTTCTGAACCTGGCTTGAATTCCTGGCAGTTCCTGTCGATGTACTGCTGTACCAATTTTGAATTTTCTTCAGCAAAATTTTACTTGCATGTGATATTAATGATATTGTTCCATAATTTCTGCATTCAGTTGGATCGTCTTTCTTGGGAATAGGCATAAATATGGTTCTCTTCCACTCGGCTGGCCATGTAGCTGTCTTCCAAATTTCTTGGCACAGATGAGTGAGCACTTCCAGCACTGCATGCATTTGTTGAAACATCTCAGTTGGTATTCCATCAGTTCCTGAAGGCTTATTTTTCGCCAATGCCTTCAGTGCAGCTTGGACTTCTTCCTTCAGTACCATCGGTACCTGATCATTTGCTACCTCCTAAAATAGTTGAACATTGACCAATTCTTTTTGGTATAGTGACTCTGTGTATTCCTTCTATCTTCTTTTGATGCTTCCTGCATTGTTTAATATTTTCCCCGTAGAATCCTTCAATATTATAACTTGAGGCTTGAATTTTTTCTTCAGTTTTTTCAGATTGAGAAATGCCGAGTGTGTTCTTCCTTTTTGGTTTTCTATCTCCAGGTCTTTGCACATTTCATTATATTACTGTCCTTTGTCTTCTTAAGTTGCCCTTTGAAATCTTCTGTTCAGCTCCTTTACTTCATCATTTCTTCCTTTTGCTTTAGCTACTCGATGTTCAAGAACAAGTTTCAGAGTCTCTTCTGACCTCCATTTTGGTCTTTTCTTTCTTTCCTTTTTTTTAATGACCTCTTGCCTTCTTCATGTATGATGTCGTTGATGTCATTCCAAGACAGATTTGTTCATTCTACTGGCAGCCCATTGTATAGTCAATATTTTTTGCCAACACCATAATTCAAAGACATCAACTCTTCTTTGGTCTTCCTTATTCATTTTCCAGCTTTCACATGAATATGAGGTGACTGAAAACATCATGGTTTGGGTCAGGTGCACGTTAGTCCTCAAAGTGACATCTTTGCTTTTTAACACTTTAAAGAGGTCTTTTGCAGTAGATTTGTCCAGTGCTATGAGTCATCTGATTTATTGACTGCTGCATCCATGGGCACTGATTGTGGGTCCAAGTAAAATGAAATCCTTGACAATTTCAAAATTTTCTCCATTTATCATGATGTTGCTTGTTGGTCCAATCGTAAGGATTTTTGTTTTCTTTATGTTGATGTGTAATCCATACGGAAGGCCGTAGTCTTGCATCTTCATCAGTAAGTGCTTCAAGCCTCTTCAATTTCAGTAGACAAGGTTAGTAGAAAGTCAATGTAAATAAGGAAAACCCCTCATGAGATGGATTGACACAATAGCCATAACAATGGTCTCAAATATACCAGTGATCACGAAGATGGTGCAGCACCAATGTTTTCTTCTGTGACACATAAGGTCACCATGAGTCAGAGCCAGTGTGAGGCAACTAACAACAGCATCATACTCAATAAAGAAAGACTTAGAGCTTTCCCCCTTAAGATCAGGAACAAGACAAGGATGCCCCTTTCACCACTGTTATTCAATATTGTACTGGAAATCCTGACCAGAGCAATTAGACACGAAAAAGAAATAGAACATCCAAATTGGAAAGGAAAAAGTAAAATGCCCCTTTCTTGGAGATGACATGATCCTAAACTTGGGAGACCCCAAATAATTATAAGAAAGCTGTTGTTGTTATTAGGTGCCATCAGTTCCAACTCATTGTGACCCCATGCCCAATAGAATGAAACACTGCCCAGTCCTGCACCATCCTCACAATCGTTGCTATGTTTAAGCCCATTGTTGCAGTCACTGTGTCAATCCATCTCATTGAGGGTCTTCCTCTTTTTTGCTGATCCTCTACCTTACCCAGCATGATGTCCTTCTCCAGGGACTGGCCCCTCCTGATCACATGTCCAAAGTATGTGAGACTAAGTCTTACTATCCTCACTTCTAAGGAACATTCTGGCTGTATTTCTTCCAAGACAGCAAAGGCGATTTTCAATCACCTCATCAGAAAGCTACTATATTTAATAAATGAATTCAACAAAGTGACAAGATGTAATGTCAACACATAAAAATCAGTCGAGTTTTTATACATTGGCAATGACCAATCTGAAAAAGGTATTAAGGAAACAATTCCATTTATGATAACATCTAAAAAAAAAGTGCTAAAAATAAATTTAACAAAGAAAGTGAAAGACTTGTACACTGAAAACTATAAAACATTACTAAAAGAAGTTACAGAAGATCTAAATAAATGGAAGGATATTCTGTGCTCATGGATCAGAAGACTTAATATTGTTAAGATGTCAATACTACCTAAAGCAATCTATTGATTCAACACAATCCCTATCAAAACCCCAACAGCCTTCATTGCAGAAATGGAAATGCCCATCCTCAAATTTATATGGAACTGCAAGGGGCCCCAAATATCCACAGTAATCTTTAAAAGGAAGAATAAAGTTGGAAAACTCACACTTCCTAATAGTAAAACATAAAACTACAGTAATCAAAAACCCTGTACTGGTATAATGATAGACATATATACCAATGGAATAGAATTGAGAGTCCAGAAATAAACCCATGCATCTATGGTCAACTGATTTTTGACAAGGCTGTTAAGTCCATCCAGTGGGGGAAAGAAGAGTCTCTTTAATTAATGGTGTTGGGACAATTGGATTTGCACAAGGAAAAGAATGAACCTGGATCCATACTTCACATCATATACAAATCAAAATGGATCAAGGACTTAAATATAAGATCTCAAAGCGTAAAACTCTTAGAACAAAACATAAGACCTACTTAAAAGACAAAAGAGCTAAATTTGACTTCATCAAAATTAAAAAAAAAAATTCTGTGCATCAAAAGACTTTATCAACGAAGTGAAAAGACAACCTACAGATTGGAAGAAAGTTTAGAGGAGCTATATATCAGAGGGGAAACTCTGTGGCATAGTTGTTAAGTGGTATGGCTGCTAACCAAAAGGTCAGCAGTTTGAATCCACCAGGAACTTCTTGGAAACTCTATGGGGCAGTTCTACTCTGTCCTATACAGTTACTAAGAGTCAGATCGACTTGACGGCAATGGGTTTTATATATCAGGTAAAGGTTTAATATCCAACATATATAAAGAACTCCCATAACTTAACAGCAAAAGACAAACAATCCAATCAAAAAACAAACAAAAGACTTGAATAGACATTTCACCAAAGAAGAAACACAAATGGCCAACACATACATGAAAAGATGCTCAAGGCTGTTAGTCACTGGGGAAATGCAAATCAAAACCACAATGAGATATCACTTCACACACACAAAGATGGGTATGATTAAAAAAATATAAAACAACAGGTTTTGGTGAGGATATGGAGAAACTGGACCCTCATTCATTGCTGGTGAGATTGTGAAAGGTACAGCCACTGTGGAAGTTCCTCAAAAAGTTAAACATAGAATTACAATATGATCCAGCAATACCACTCGTAGGCACATACCCAAGAGTTGAAGGCAGGAATGCTGATACTTCTACACCAATCTTCATTGCAACACTATTCACAATAGCCAAAAGGTGGAAACATTCTAAATGGATAAACAAAATGTGGAATATACATACAATGGAATATTACTCAGACATAAAGAGAAATGTAGACCTGACACACGACATGGATAAAACTTGAAAACATGATGAGTGAAATAAGTCAGTCACAAAAAGACAAATATTGTACAATCCCACTTATTTGAAATATCTAGAATAGGCAAGTGCATAGAGACCAAAGTTTATTAGTAGTTACCAGAAGCAGGCTTGAGGAGGTGGGAAAGAGGGACTAATTGCTTAGAGAACACTGAGCTTCTGTTAAGATAATGGAAAATCTAGAAATGGATAGTGGTGATGAATGTAATTAATGCTACTAGATTGTACATGTTAAAAAAAGTTGAAATGCCAAACGTTTTATTATGTATATATTAACACAACAAAAACAGAGAATTAAAAAGCCCTCCCAACACTGTCTCTTCAATTGAGTTTAAAAGTTTTGTTGCTTCTAGGTGTCTATTAGCAGGCTCCAGGTGTGTCTGCAGTTTGTGCATGAGGACAAACGCAGGTTAACCCTGCAGCTGCATGGCACCCCAGCAGCCCACCCAGCCTGCCCCACCAGATGTCTCCACACACAGGAAAAGGCTCCAGCTCCTCCCTGTCTTTCTTCTGGGTGTCCCCAGGCCTTCTCTCTGTGCAATTCGCACCACTCTGAGGCCAGAGATGGGCTGTTGCGTGAAGCATCCCAGCTCTGAGGTGGAAGATGGTTGGTCAGAACATACTGCCCATGCTCACCCTGAGCCTGGGCTACAGGAGGTGGCAGGGGAGGCCCAGCCTCACAGGCCTGGCAGTGTCCCCCTCCCTCCACTCTCTGACCCTGAGGCCATGACACCACAGAGGGACCAAGAGGAAGAACCCACAACCATGGGGAGCAGAGGGCATCTAGGTTGCCCTCAGAGCCACCAGAAGCAATCCATGGCTGTTGGTTTAAACCACCAAGGGGATCTCCCCTGAAGGTGGCCCAGTGAGCCTGGCATGTCACTCAGCCAGCACCCCAATGTCCTCCCTCTTGTCAGCTAGTCCATGTCCACTCCCAGCCCTCACCTACCTTCCAGGGAACCCGAGTGTCCATCCCCTACAGTCCTCTATAAAACTTGAATGTCTGGCCCTCTCTCGTCCTCTGGAGCACCCTGCCGTCTGCCCTCAGTTGGTCTGACCTGGACTCCAACCTGCTCCAGGGCCATGTGATTGGGCCCTCGCTCCTCCCCACCACTTGCCTCCCAGAGACACCCGGAGTGCCGAAGGGGTTCTTGGGACCACAGCACTGGGACCAAAGCCACCAGCAGCCAAGGAACAGAGAGCAACAGGTCTTGAGTGTGGCCCAACACAGCCTGGGCCCTCTGTGCTTGTTACAGAGAAGACCCAATAAGGGGTAAGAATCTAGCCCATAGTTCAGGTACACCTGCAGCTCTGGCAGAGAGCGTCTCTGCGTTCCACGAGGATCTGGAGTGCCGGCGTCATGGACTCTATAGCAGTGCAGAGTCAATACGTGCCACATTGAGGTGGGTTTGTGCATTTTAAGGATTTTCTTTAAGTTCTTTAATCATTTGACATAATAAAATAATGAAAATGGAAGAAGATAAAAGGGGACTGGCTATTGTGAAAATTTTGTGTTAAAAGGAAACCTCCTCAGCCGTCCATTCCCATCTTGGGGATTTCCCAGTCTTGAGGGCACATTCCAGTCACTAGAAGCTTCTTCTTCACACAGACCCTCCTCCCAATGCTGTGACTTCACCCCGTGTACGCTCTGTAATCCACAGCGTCAGGGCAAGGGACAAGCCAGCCCTGGGCACACAAAGATGTTTCTGCAAGGGCGGCACAGCCCCCCACCAGGACAAGACTCCAAGGCCGCAGAGGACCCAAATCACCAACTTCTGCCACTTATCCCTCCAGATGGGTTTGCAACATGGGAACTTAGTTAAAAGCTTCTAGACCATTCAACCAAACTACATGGTTTTTAATCCTTTTTACAGTTCTTGTTTTAAGAAGTAAATCACTGTCTGTATCTGAGGAGAGCAGAGAGCCTAGCTGGGGTGGAGCTGGTCCAGCTGCAGGTGTTGCTTCCTCTCCTGCAAACTCAGATAGGCTCGGGGGCAGTGCCAGCTGCCCTGCAAGCTGAGAGCAGGACAGATATTTCCAGAAGGAAAGGCTGTGGAACATAGCCCTTGCATAGGCCCCCACCCCCACCCCCACCCCATAGAGGATTGGCCACCTTGTAGAATGGAATTTTGGATTATTTCTATTGTTTTATTACTGGCTTTTGCTCACCAATCCTGAAAACCAGGATGGGAATTTTACACTTGGCTCCTCATAATAAAAACCTAAACTGCCAGGTCCTAAGCACGTTTTCCTGCGAGAGGCACTCTCCTTCCACTCTGTGGACAAGTTGTAGGCAGCCTCAAATCAAAGGCCATCCCAGAGGCAGCCCCAGGCCCAGCACTGGGCACTGCTGGAGCCACAAAGGGCACTTGCTGCAGCAGCATCTGCACTTCCCAGCCCAACATGACAGGTGAGTCAGTGTCTGCCCAGTGAGCGATGGGACACCGGCCCTCCCAGCCCATGGCTCTGGGCAAGGGGCGCCCCTCTCTTTGCCTCAGGTTACTTTCCATGGCATGCACGGTTGTGGGATTCTGAATAAAAGACAGAGGGCACTGCCTGCCTGGCCAATGAGCCCAGCAGATGCGTTGTTAAGGCAAAATGACAGTCACAGTCATAAGACTATGGCACTATTCTGTGCAGCCCTGGGAAGTGGTCCCGTCCCAAGCCCACAGCTGAGGAGCCGCCTGGCCCTGCCTCAGGACTTCTTGAGCGAGGCTCTGAGTAACTGGTGTCCACACCAGGAGGAGGCTGACTCAGAGGCATACTGAGGGTAAGTGTCCCATGAGAAAGTGGAGTGTTCTCATACCATCTTTGGTGTCTAACTAGCACTGTGCATCAGGAGGCACCTAATAAATGCTAAATTAATAAACTACTTTCTATTAACAGTTTCCAAAACACTTTGATTTTTTCACACAAAGTTAGCCTCAGCCTGGCAATTCCCTGCTCTGGCTGGAAGAACAGAGATAGCAAGTGTGCACCCACGTGCCCATGGTGACCAGGAGTGCTGGACCAGGGTGGGCCCCTAAAGCCACCTGGAGACCATGCATCTTCCAAGGCCTTCTGTTTGCAGGAGATGGCCCTTTCCCAGATGGCATGAGTCCCTTGCCCTCCCTGCTTGGCCCTCATGCTCAGTCTCCCCCAGGTTGGGCAGTGACACCATTTCACAGTCGTGAGGTTTCACCCTGGACCCTGGAATGATGTGGCAGAGGTCTCCCAGTGACAGGGGTAGACGCTCACACCAGCCTGAGAAGGCAGCTCCCTTCCCTTACATGCACAGCACGTGCCCCAGGCAACTGCTGGGACAATGGGTATCAGCGTTTTTCTGGTGTGAGATGTAGGGACAGCGACAAAAGGGAAGAAACTAAGAAGCTGCCACTGCCCGAGACAGAGGAGTGTGGGTGATGAAACCACTTCCCTGCCCTCCTTGCCCCAGCTCTGTCCTGTGCCAAGTGATGGGTAGTGTCCATGGAATTTGGTTTCTCCCCTCTAAGCCCAGCCGTAGCCTGTGCCACATCTGCGGTTCCCAGATGGCCCCTGAGCGTGGTGCTGGCCCAGGCTGCTGTGGAGACCTACACCCTTGCTGCCCTGGCTGCCCCTCAGTATAACTGCACGGGTGGACGGACCCTCCTGAAGAGCAATGCCTCCCTTCCAGGGATGGATCACCAGTAAGCAAGGTACGCACAGGCTTACTTGTGCTTACTTACTAATCTAGTGCACAACTTCACCTGCTTTTCACCATGAAGTTGTGCACTACAGATTAGTAAACACAAGTAAGCATATGCGTACTTTGCTTACTGGTTAATCCGCCCCTGCTCCCTCCACGCTAAGCCACCAGCTGGGCCTGCAGGCAGAGGGCAGGGACTAGCCCTTGGATTCCTCACTGGAATTGGCACTTTGTCAGTGCAGAGAGAAGGGGGTAGCCTTGCTCAGAAACCTGGAGGGCTTATTCCAACAACTTCTGCCTCACCAGCTTACCCTGTGGTCTGTCCCTATCCCAAACCAAAGGGCCAGAAATGCACATTCCCAAATAGTGGTATCTTCTGGGATGCCACTGCTTTGCCCTGGACCTGTGGTGGAGTCCCAGGGCCGCCCAGCCTGAGCTGAGGGTGCAGAGAAGTCCTGTGGAGCTCTTTGGAGCCCGTGAGGAGGCAGCCCCAACACTCATTTCTGTGAAACTGACATTTTTTCCAGCAAAAAGGAAAAACAGTAAATCCCGAGGATGTTCCCCAGGGCATGACAGGTGCATTCACATCCAGCTGGGGCAGGCCGAGTCTGGCTGCTTCTCTCTCTGCACCCACCTTGGCTGCATCTGGGTCAGAACACGTGCAAAAAACAAAACCCACTGCCATCGAGTCAATTCCGACCACAGCGACCCTACAGGACAGAGTAGAACTGCCCCATAGGGTTTCCAAGGACCTTTTGGTTAGCAGCCGTAGCTCTTAATCACTGTGCCACCAGGGCTCTGCAGAACATGTGCAGTGGAAGAAAAAAGCTGCTTTGGTGTGGCGGAAGCTGCTCTTCCATCCCAGGGGCTCCAAGGTCAGGTGCTCCAAGGTCAGGTACCTCCATGGCCAGCAGGCGAGGACCCTGCTGAGCCTGCACGTCTTGTGCAGTCTACCCCAGAGAAGAGGAAACAGTGCCCTGAGGAGCAGAGGGGGCACTTTCGCACTTGACAATGACACGCCAGGGCATCTGAGGTCTCCATCCCTCGGGGCAACTGGAGGCGACCACAAAGTATGAAGACCAGCGGGCGAGACAGTCACTGCCCCTGACACCAGCAGAAAGAGGTCTATCCTCCAAAGTCTTTCCTGGCAGTTACCATGAATACAGGACATGGGAGCCCTGCTGAGCCCCACCTGTCCACCTGCTGGCAGGTGACCCCAGCCCCTCTCCACCGCCTCTCTGAGCCTGGCCCACCAGGCCTTGTCACCTTTTTGTCTCCGGAACATCTAAGGCACCGCCACCTCATGGACAGTGTGAGCCCCAGCCCCTGCCAAGGGATGGGGCCTGCCATCATCCCTGGTGTGTCCAGGTGACCCAGGAGCCCCCTACAGGCAGACAGCTCTCAGGGCAAGTACCCACTCCAGGTGCACAGCCACGGTGATGGGCAAAAATGCACATGGGGCCCAGGCTGTCATGCTCCTGTAGGAAGGCCAGGCCCTCTCCCTGTCCATCCTGGTGTCCTTGAACCTGAATCGCCAGAGAGAGCCTGTGTTTACTGTTCATCATGGTGGAAGGCCTTCAGGCACATAATCAGTTAGCCTACTTTGTGCCTGGTGTGGACACCCGCACCCAGGTTTTCTCAACTAAACCCACAGTAACAAGCAGTTTCTGGGACTCCAGCCCTCACCCTCATTAGCAACAAGGGGACAGCTGGTATCACAGCACATTTGTGTTTCCAGGCACCCAGACCCCGTATCTGGTGGAACCACCCTAACACATCAGCCTGTCTTCAGGAGATACTAGCTGCTGGCAGTGGCCAACAGCCTCTTGCTATCTTTTCCTGAAGTCACCAACCTCAGGAGGAGGTGCCGTGGAACTTCTTTGTCTGAGCAGCGCCTGCACCTGAGAGGGCCTGGAGGCCTTTCCCACAAGGGCTGGGTTCTGACTCTCTCTGTCCTGGGGGCCAGCCCTGGAGTCTCTGCATAGCCTGGCACCACCCAAGCACAGGGGTACCTCAGCATCTCTCCCAGAAGAGTCGACCACCTGGCCCTGCCTCACTTCACTGTGCATGGTCATGACAAGGGCTTTGAGGGCTCAGTCCTCTTGCCCTGAGTCTGAGCCAAAGGGCACCTGACAGCCTGCATTCCCTCGCCAAGCCATGGGAAAGGTCACCCGGAGCTCCAGGAAAACAACCAAATGCACAGCAGTTCAGGCTAGTCCCCCTACCTCACAGCCCACCCTCAGGGAGGCAGACGGCCTCCACTGACAGCCCAGCAGGATCCGGGGCCGGGGCTGGGGCTGGCTGGCGTCCGGCTGGTCTCCCAGGACCTTGAAGGCAGTGGATGGGTAGGTCGGACAGCGCCGGGCTCCCCTCCAGCCGCTGACTCCACACACATCTGGGCATCCCACATTCACAGCCTGCCTGCTCCCCAGAGTAGAATAAATAACTCAGTACACTCTATCCGCTCACAGAATTGCCATTTACCTGAAGGTTAGCTGGTCCCTCCTGCGGAGTGAAATCTAAGAGCCACAGTGAGCCCGCTGAAGGGGAGTAAAACACAGCCTTTTGAGTCAGGAGGACTGGAAGCTGCCGCTCAGCCCGCCCTCAAGGGTGGCACAGTGCCTGCCCACCCTCCCGCTGACCCTGCAGTCAGGAGGCTTGGGGGTGGGGGTGGAGCCACAGAAACAGCCTGTGGGAAGCAGACCTGTGCTGCAGAAGGAGGAGGAGGCTTCCAGGAGAAGGCTACTGGCTGCAGCCAGGCAGCCTAGACTTCCCTCCCTCTCCCAGCTCTGCATCATAACAGGGAGCAGTGACCTGACCAGCAAGAACTGGGAAGTGCAATTCACGTGAATACTCTGCAGGCTTTTTGCTGCTTTACCTTCTTCTAAGAGATCTCTGTTGGGGACAAAAAACTCGACCAACACCAAGTTATTTCTCACTGTCCCCCTACATTTGGGGGCTGCAGCCAAGGCCCCAAGACCACACTGTGGAAATCTCTGTCCCTCCTTCTCTCTCTGTAGACACACACAGACACACAGGCACATACAGACATGCACACACGCATGTGTACATACACACACCCTCCAGGAGAGGACAGGCAGCCCCAGGGGGCCCTTTGCCCTTCAGACTCCACCTAGGGGTTGGCAGGGAGCCCATTGGCTCTGTCCCCAATGAGGCTGGGGAGTCCAGGAAGGGCTGCGCTGTGCCAAGAGCCTCTGTGAAGCCTTACGGGAATAATCGTGGTCCACAGGGCACAGGTTTTGCAAGTACAGACTAAAGCAATAAGGGTGGTTGGGCTCAGCAAGAGCAGAAGCCTGGGAGGCACACCCATCTGTGCAGGCTGTGCCGGGCAGGTGTCAGATTCCTAACACACCTGAGCAAGGTAGCCCACAGTCGGTCCCCAAGCAGTGCAAGTTCAGGGCCCAGGAAGCCAGCTCATCCCACACACAGGCACATGTTTGCGCCAGGACACTGATGGGGAGCCATGTCAGTGCAACTGGTCACCGCTCTTCCTGGGGCACCCGTGGCAGGCCCGGTGCTTGTTGAGGCAGATCGGCAGGCAGAGGCTTGGCAGTCCCAGTAGGTGAGCACTGCCATCGCCCTCAGAGCACCTCTGTAAGGTGGAGCACCTGGAGGCCTGGGCCTCAGCGGTAGCCGAGCTGTGTCTCAAGGGGGACAAAGGTGATGGGAGCCAGGTCTTGGTGATGGCCTGGTGGTGAAGCCAGGCACAAAGATGTGGGTCAGAGACAAGACAGGACCTACAGTCTCACTTTTCTTAGACAGCTCTGGCTGTCAGAGAAATTCCAACACCGGAGTTTCCTAAACGTTCTTGGCGAAAAGCAGCCTCACTGGTCACACATATAGGACAGAAGACAGAGGTCAGATACAGGAATCCCAGCAGGCCGCATAGAGTTTAGGTTCCGTAGGGATCAGAAGTCTCCACCCAGGGGGCCAAGCGGGAGGCCAGAGCAGCGGCCATGAACTGGGCCCCGGCCATCATCTTCACCTTGGTTGCACCGCCTCCTTGGGCCCTGTGGATGCCTACCGTGTAGCTTCTGGAGCCACACAGGTCCCTCCTTCTCCGTGTGCTGACCCTGGGCGGGCTAGCTCTGAGTCTGTCCACAGGTCCCACGCAGAGATGAGATGGAGAGCTGGTTCACACCATCCCCTCGCCCCTGCAAGGATGCCACCCCAGACAACACTGCCCCCATGCCTGTGTACTGCAGAGACCCTGGGCACTGGCAGGGCCTCACGGCACACTAGTGAGGGCCATCTAAAGCCCTCCAGAGGTGGGGAGGAGGCTGAGTGCCGACAGCAATTCATGGGGCAGACAGCATTAAGGCCCCAGCCCTGCCTTCAGAAGGACCTGGACCTAATGCAGAGATGAGGGGCTGGAGGCCACTGAGGGAATGGGAAGGCACTCTGAGAGGCTGTCAGGGAAGGAGTGCAGACACTGCACCCCCGGGGCCCTGGCCCTTCCTACAATCCCATCCTCAGTGCCCACCAGGGACTTCCTAGTAACAGGGAGAATCCTGGTGCCCCTGCTAGAAATGACTTCCCTACAAAAAGTTAGTGATTTGTCAGGCATATGTTAATGTGAAACATGAGTTGCACCAAGGATGAGAACTGTGAGGAATCACAAGACTGGAGATGCAGAGGCCCTAAGCTTGAGGAGCCTCCTTCTTCACATGCTGGGTGGCTGCTTTGCGGGATTAAGCCCCCGTGGAGGGAGGGGGCTGAGTCCCAGGGGCACTGGGCAGTGTGCCAGCAGTGAGGGGATCCACTCCACAGACTGAGTTCACAGCAACTCAAAGCAGATTTCTCAATGAACTTTGACACTTCAAAGAGGGTGTCCTCCTTCAGGATTCTCACAGTGCTCCAGCACTTTCCTATCCAGTTACACCTGACAGCAGAAACTTGAAGACCAAGCACTGGTCCCCGACACTGGACAGCATCCATAACAATGCAAACAGAGCAATCTGCTGGGGTTCTCAGCTTCACGCAGCCCTGCTGGGCAGGTGTCACCTCATGGACAGGAGGAGACGGGTTTCAAGAAGCAGACTGCCAGACAGTGCTGGGCAGCACTGAGAAGGCCCAGGTGCCTCCACCCTCAAGCTGTCAGTGGTAACATGAAGCTGCTGCCACTCTGAGGTCTAGATAGCCTGTGGGAGGTGCCTGTCTGCACTCAGGGCACCCACCAGGTCCTCCATCCTGGTTCCGCCAAGGCTGTTCCTAGAGCTGAGACAATGATGCGGAAAATAAAGATGTCCCTTGGGAACCTGCCCTTCAGCCCGGAGGATGGACAAATACTATACAAATGGATAAAGTGCAGAGAAGGACACATGGTCTGGGCTGAGAGGGTGGGAAAGAGGGGACTGTAGGAGAGAGAGGGCCAGGGCTGCTCTTTGGGAGGAGACACCTGAGCATGTACTTGAAGGTGAGGAAACGAGCCCCTTGGTGAAAAAACTGGGGATGTCTATGCGGTCAGAACCAGGTTTTGTTGGGATTTTAAAAGACATGGTGTCAAGCACCTTCTGACGGCCTTGAGAATCAGAGCAGACTGCTTCAGACATATTCTAAGTGTGCGTTCACCACCACATTGTTGGTAAACACACACATCTCCCAATTCCTCAGAGGGGTGACTCTACAATTCAAAATACAGATTGATGGGACTTGCCAACTCATCAGGGGAAGGGTCACTCCTCAGCCACAGCTGTGTCTCCTTCCTGCCATTCACATTTCACCCACACTGAGGACACCACATGTCCTAGCGGTCTGCCTTGGGCACAAGAAACTTACTAGGAAGATCAAAGCCCCTCCTTTTGAGTGGAAGTGGAGGATAACAAGAGAACAAAACAGACAATCCTCCAGTATTACCAAGTTAACAAAATACAACTCAGAATGAATCTCTCTTGGACAACTACTTCTGAACATACAGAAAAGCAGATACAGAGTGGGCATGACAGGTGGCTTTTCTTTCCTCCCTGGACACAATCACCCCTTGCCATGTGACATTGCAGGTCCCCCTCTAAAGGGACAAGTGTTAGTCTCTTTGGGGTCCTCAATAATTTTTATCTGCATCATTTTATCTATCAATAGTTATCATACAGCAATTAAAACAGAAAAAAATTAAATAATTCATTTAAAAATAAAAAAAAAGAGTACCTGTTGAGACTGTTTATGTACGACCAAAAACTTCATGGGATTTGATTCCTTAGTTTGGAGGTGTAGGGTCATGGTTTCATGGGACATCACAGTTCAAAATGGATCAAAGACCTAAAGCCAAAAACTGAAAAGTTCATAGAAGAAAAAATACGACCAATGCTACAGGCCCTGATACATGGCATTAACAAGATACAACCATAACCATTGACACACAAACTCCAGAAAATAAGCTAGATAACTGGGATCTTCTAAAAATCAAACACCTATCCTTTTCAAAAGAATTCACCAAAAGAGTAAAAAGAGAACCTACAGACTGGGAAAAAATTTTCGACATTACAAGTCAGACAAAGCTTTAATCTCCATAATCTACAAGAAAATCCAACACCTCTACAACAAAAAGACAAATAATCCTATTAAAAAATGGACAAAGGAAATGAAGACACTTCACCAAAGAAGACATTCAAGAGGCCAACAGACACATGAGGAAATGCTGGCATTCACTAGCAATTAGACAAATGCAAATTAAAACCACAATGAGATACCATCTCACCCCGGCATTACTGGCACGAATCAAAAACACTGGAAATAACAAATGTTGGAGAGGCTGTGGGGAGATCGGAACTCTTATTCACTGCTGGTGGGAATGCATAATGATACAACCATTTTGGAAAATGATATGGCAATTCCTTAGAAAGCTAGAAATAGAAATACCATAGGATCCAGCAATCCCACTCCTAGGAACATATCCTACAGAAATAAGAGCCATCACACAAATAGACATATGCACACCCATGTTCATTGCAGCATTGTTCACAATAGCAAAAAAAATGGAAAAAACCTAGATGCCCATCAACAGATGAATGGATAAACAAACTATGGTACATACACACAATGGAGTATTATGCAACGATAAAGAACACTGATGAATATGCAAAGTATCTCATAATGTGGATGAAACTGAAGGACATCATGATGAGTGAAATAAGTCAATTACATAAGGACAAATACTGTATGAGACGACTACTATAAAAATTCATGAGGGAGGCGTGGTCAAGATGGCAGACTAGTCAGATGCTTCTGGTGGGCCCTTTTACAACAAAGACCTGAAAAAACAAGTGATTCGATTATATATGGCAATCTGGGGGCCCTGAACATCAAAGGCAGAGTTGAGGAACCGGACTGAGTGTCAGGGGGAGGGAGACACGGTTCTAAAGTGGCGAGAAGTTGCCAGACGTGACCCGGTGAGAGCCTGATCCCTTCAGGGCTGAGCAGCTTGTTGGTGAGCAGTGAAGTAGGCAAGTGACGGTGCTCTGGAGGCGAGTTTTTGGCACCAGGAGAGATCCAGCACCAGAGAGTATACACGGCCACCCAGAACCAGTGAGAAGTAGCCCTCATCAGCGAAACATAAGTACTTGCATTCGGCTCACCCGGTGGATTAAAAACACCCCCCTTAGGGAAAAAACCTCTCTCCCATTTACCTCCCCAGTCCCTGTTCTGCACTGGGTCCTAGACCAGCTTCAGCAATTGCCAAGTGCCCTGGGCCAGAAGTAGGATCCATCACACTCCCTAAGCCATTCTCCCAGCCTTGGAGAGTAAACAAATTAACAAAGAAGGGAAAAAATAAACTGCCGGCTCCCTTAAGCCAGAAACCCAGGGTAGGCACAGCTCCTTTGCCTAGGCACAGGTATAAGGGATCCATGCATTTTGAGGGCCTTTCCTCCTACATAGACTTGTGTGGGCCCATCTCAACAGCATAGGCCCTCATTACTGCAGTACAACAGGGTATATACTGGAACTCTAATTTCAACTCTTTCAGCTGTGAAGTGGCAAGTTCTTAACATTTGACTCTGCTCTCCCCATTAAGCAGGGTCTTCACCTACCCACATCAGGGGCCTGAGGACTGGTGGCTCCACCCACACCACCTAGCCACCTGTGATAGGGACCCATGAATAAGAGGTGACCCCCAGTCCTTACAGCCAACAGCATTAGGTGCTCATAGTCTGGCCGAAAAACCCACCCACCTATGTGCTCTAGGGAACAGGGACACACCTTCCTCCTGGACACTCAGGGGTGGTCGTCAGCCCCCTGCCTTGCTCAGAATGTGTCCCCCTGCTGCATCCAGATGTCTGTGCCTACACCAATCACTCATGCCTGTCTAGGACTGTAAGTGAGAGCCTACACCACACACTTGGTGGCTTTCTACCTGGGCATCTGAGCTGAATCCATACAGAAGGAGTGGGCAGACTCCAAAGCTTACATACCTAGAACAGATCTAACCACTTGGTGACACGACGTTAGTGCTTCAAAGGTGCCAATAACCAAACTAGCTCATACTAGCAGCCTATTTGGGCATATCAAAACAAAACAAGAAGCTAGGACACAGTAAGCAAACATAAAATAAATATAATAACTTCTGATGGCTTGGAGACAACAGTCAATATCAAATCACATAAAGAGGCAATCCATAATGGCTTCAGCAAGCTCCCAAAATAAAGAATCCAGAAATTTTCCAGAAGAGTAAAATTTCTTGGAATTAGCAGAGGCAGAATACAAAAGATTAATATACAGAACTCTTCAAGAAATTAGGAAGGAAATTAAGCAAAAGGCAGAACACTCAATAGAGGAAATTAAAAACATTAGAGAAAAGCATAATGACAAATTTAACAGGCTGCAAGAATCCATAGAGAGACAGCAATCAGAAATCCAGAATATTAACAATAAAATTTCAGAATTAGGCAACTCAATAGAAAGTCATAGGAGCAGAATTGAGGGAATGGAAGTCAGAATTAGTGAGACTGAAGATAAAGCACTTGACATCAACTTATTTGAGGAAAAATCAGATAAAGGGATTTAAAAAAATGAAGAAAACCTAAGAATTATGTGGGATTCTATCAAGAGGAATAACCTATGAGTGATTGGAGTACCAGAACGGGGGGAATAACAGAAAATACAGAGAGAACTGTTGAAGGTTTGTTGGCAGAAAATTTCCCTGATATCAGGAAAGATGACAAGATATCTATCAAAGATGCTTATTGAACCCAACATAAGGTAGATCCCAAAAGAAAGTCACTGAGACATATTATAATCAAACTTGCCAAAATTAAAAAGAGAATTTGAAGACCAGCTAGGGATAAATGAAAAGTTGTCTACAAAGGAGAGTCAATAAGATAACCTCGGACTACTCAGCAGAAACCACGCAGGCAAGAAGGCAGTCAGATGACATACATAAAGCCATGAAAAAAAAAATGTCAGTCAAGAATTATATATCCAGCAAAACTGTCTCTCAAATACGATGGTGAAATTAGGGCAATTCCAAATAAACAGAAGTCTAGGGAAACTGCAAAAACCAAACCAAAATTAACAAGAAATAGTAAAGGGAGCCCTCCGGTTAGAAATTCAGTAACATCAGATAACAACTCAAGACTAGAACACAGGACAGAGCAACCAGATATCAAGCCAGATAGGGAAGTCACAAAAGTAAATCAAAGCTAAAACACTGAAAATAGGGAAACAGATGTCAATATGTAAAAGATGACAACATTAAAACAAGGAAGAGAGGCTTAAAAAATGTAGACATAGATTTTTCATATGGAGAGGAAGTCAAGGTGATATAAAGAAATTAAAGACTGGTATAAACTTTAAAAAAATAGGGGTAAATATTAAGGTAACCACAAAGGAAACTAACAATCCTACAAGTCAAAATAAAAAAAAAAAACTAGAAAAATATAAAGACCGAGCAAACACAAAATCAACAACAATGAAAAAGATAAAAAGAAAATACATTTAAAAAAGACTCAGCACAGAAAATTAAGTGGAACAAAGAAACTGTGAACAGCACACAAAAAAGACATCAAAATGACAGCACTAAACTCATACCTATTAATAATTATGCTGAATGTAAATGGACTAAATGCACCAATAAAAAGACAGAGAGGGGCAGATTGGATAAAAAAAAAATGCTGTCTATATGCTGCCTACAAGAGACACACCTTAGACTTAAAGACACACCTTAAAACTCAAAGGATGGAAAAAAATACAGCAAGCAATCAACACTCAAAAAAGAGCAGGAGTGACAAAATAGACTTTAAAGTAAAATCCACCAAAAAGCCTAAGGAAGGACACTATATAATGATTAAAGGATCCATACACCAGGAGGACATTACTATAATAAATATTTATGCACCCAACCACAGGGCTGCAAAATACGTAAACTCTAACAGCAATGAAAAGAGAGATAGCTCCACAATAGTAGTAGGAGACTTCAACACACCACTTTCAGTAAAGGACAGAACATCCAGAAAGAAGCTAAACAAAGACACAGAAGATCTAAATGCTACAATCAACCAACTTGATCTTATAGACATATACTGAACACTCCACCCAACAGCAGCCAAGTATACCTTCTTTTCCAATGCACATGGATCGTTCTCCAGAATAGACCACATATTAGGCCATAAAGCAAGCCTTAACAAAATCCAAAGCATCAGAATATGACAAAGCATCTTTTCTGACCATAAAGCCATAAAAGCAGAAATCAACAACAGAAAAAACAAGGAAAAGAAATCAAACACATGGAAACTGAACAACACCTTGCTCAAAAACTACTGGGTTATAGAAAAAATTAAGGATGGAATAAAGAAATTCATAGAATCAAACAAGAATGAAAACACATCCTACCAGAACCTTTGGGACACAGCAAAAGCAGTGCTAAGAGGCCAGTTTATAGTAATAAATGCATACTCCCAAAAAGAAGAAAGGACCATAATGAAAACATTAACCCTACAACTGGAACAAGTAGAAAGAGAGCAGCGAAAGAAGCCCTCAGGGCCCAGAAGAAAGGAAATAATAAGAATTATAGCAGAATTAAATGAAATAGAGACTAGAAAAACAACTGCAAGAGTTAAAAAGACCAAAAGCTGGTTCTTTGAAAAGATCAACAAAATTGATAAACCATTGGCCAAACTGACAAAAGAAAAACAAGACAGGAAGCAGATAACCCCTATAAGAAATGAGATAGGTGATATCACAACAGACCCAACTAAAATTAAAACGTTCATAACAGAATACTATGAAAAATTGTACTCTAACAAGTTTGAAACCTAGAGGAAATGGACAAATTTCTAGAAACTCACTACCTACCTAAACTACCACAAACAGAGGTAGAACAACTAAATAAATCCATAACAAACAAAGAGATTGAAAAGGTAATTTAAAAACTAACAACAACAAAAAGCACTGGTCCAGATGGCTTCACTGGACAATTCTACCCAATTTTCAGAGAAGAGTTAACACCACTACTACTAAACGTATTTCAGAGCATAGAAAATAATGGAATACTCCCAAACTCATTCTATGAAGCCAGCATAACCCTGATACCAAAACCAGGTAAAGACACCACAAAAAAAGAAAATTACAGACCAATATCCCT
>NW_004443955.1:893154-930069 GCF_000243295.1 Trichechus manatus latirostris | reverse complement strand
CTCTTCAGACAGGGATTGGACTGGACTGTGGGACATAAAGTGATACTCGTGAGGAGTGTGCCTATTAGCTCAAGTAGATACAAGAGACTAAATGGGCAGCTTCTGTCTGGAGGTGAGATGGGAAGGCAGATAGGGTTAGGAGCTGGTTGAATGGACATGGGGAATAAGGGGTGGAAAGGAGGAGTGTGCTATCACAGTATAGGGAGAGCGATTAGAGTTACATAACAATGTATGTGTAAATTTTTGTATTGGAAAAAATTTTTAAGAACTCATGAAAATGTTTACACACAAAAATAAACAATCTTTATTGGCTACAAGGGATGAGGGCGGGAATACTAAACAGACAATCAGTAAGTGGTAACTTTGGTGAAAGTTAAGACAGTACACAGTTCTGGGGAAGCCAGCACAACTTGTACAAGGAAAGGTTATGGAAACTCCATAGACACATCCAACTCCCTGAGGGACCGAATTGCTGGGCGGAGGGCTGTGGGGACCATGGTCTCAGGGAACATCTAGCTCAATTGGCATAACACAGTTGATGAAGAAAATGTTCTACCTTCTACTTTGGTGAGTAGCATTTGGGGTCTTAAAAGCCTGTGAGCAGCCACTTAAGATACTCCATTGGTTTCACCCCTTCGGGAGCAAGGGAGAATAAAGATAACAAAATACAAGGGAAACATTAGTCCAAAGGAATAATGGACCACAACTATCACGGCCTCCACCAGACTGAGTCCAGTACAGCTAGATGGTACCCAGCTACAACCACTGACTGCTCTGACTGGGATCACAACAGAGGGACCGGTACTGAGCTGGAGAAAAATGTAGAACAAAATTCTAACTTACAAAAAAAGATGACTTACTGGTCTGACAGAGACTGGAAGAACCCCGGAAAGCATGGTCCCCGGATTCTGTATCAGCCCAGAACTAAAGCAATTTCTGAGGCTGACTCTTCAGACAGGGGTTGGACTGGACTGTGAGACATAAAGTGATACTGGTGAGGAATGAGCTTCTTAGCTCAAGTAGATACAAAAGATTAAATGGGTGGCTTCTGTCCGGAGGTGAGATGGGAAGACAGAGAGGGTTAGGAGCTGGTTGAATAGACTTGGGGAATCAGGGGTGGAAAGGAGGAGTGTGCTGTCACACTATGGGGAGAGTAATTAGGGTCACATAACAATGTACTTATGAATTTTTGTATGGGAGACTAACTTGAAATGTAAACTTCATCTAAACTATAACAATAAAAAAGAAAGAAAATGCCTGGAGCATTGTGCTCATTTAAGACCTATCTATATGGGATCAAACTGACAACAGTAACTTGAAGGATTAGAAGTAACATCAGGAGGCAGTGAATTTATGTTAATGAGGAAGGAACAGCTCAGAAAAGAAGGGCGATAATGGTTACACAACTCAAAGAATGTAATCTATGTCACTAAGAGGTATGTGTAGAAACTGCTTAATTGCTGTATGTTTTGCTATGTATATTCTCAACAACAAAAAATAAAATTACATTAAAAAAAGAAGCAATACAAGAAAATCAGGCAATATAAGCAAGAATCTGTAGAAACATTATTAACACAGCTCTGCAATTATTTTATATATTAGAATTTCAGATACAGAACAGTGCTTTCAATATATTAAAAAATAGGACTTCCAGGCAACATGAAGCCATAGTCAGAAGCACCACGCCATCCCTTCGCAGCAAAGATAAGAAAAACTAAGTCAAACAGAGTCACACATCAATCCTGAAACCCTAAGCATCAAATGAAGAGATAAAGAACTCAGCCAAGCACCGAATGGAATAAGAAACTGACCAAGAACAGAGAGCAAGGAGAGATACCTGCAGAGGTCCCCTATCAGCTACCACAGCACAGATCCGCCATCTTGGACTTCTATCGGAGATCAGAGAACCGGAGGTATGAGAAAGCAGTTTCACAGAGCCTCTAGCAGGAGACAGAACAACCGGTAACCAGCGATATAGGCTTTCCCACCTCCCACCCTTCTTCACCCCGACTTAGCCTGCTTTGCTTCCTGCAGCCACTGTCTCTTGGCCAGGAAGCACCAGCTTCACCCCCGTTTCACTTGGATTCCACCTGCCCGCACTGGCCTGAGTGCCTTGTGTTGGCTGCTGGTGTTGCTTTTTTCTGCTTCTTTAGATTTCTTCCTTACTTCTCACCACCTCCGCCTCCTTTCTCTCAAATACCTGGCTCTGTGTGCCATCTTTGCTTCTTCCTGAAAGGCTGCAAAACACCATTTGACTGTGAAACTGCTTCCCGGCCCGTGCCCCCAAGCTGGTGGGACCCCCAGGGGTTTTTTGTTTGTTTGCTCTGATTTGTTCTGTTTTGAATTGCTTGTTTTTTCTTTTCTTGGCTTGGGAGCCCCTTCTAGCCAGGGAGTACCACATGACTTGGAAGCTACTCCCTTACTCTGTGCAGACACACAGGGACATTCCTGTGGGAATTTCTTTTTTCTTGTTTTTTTTTTTTTATTTTTATTTCTGCTGTTTTCTTCTCTCTTATTCCCTTTTTGTCTTTCTTCATTTCCAGTTTCTTGATTTATTCATTTTGTTCTTTTACCCTTTTTCTTTTTTTTCCCCTATTTTTGTTTTTGCTCATTTCTCAGTCTCTCATCTCTCCACTCCAATGGCAAGCTCCCTTAGCACTTTTTTTTTGTTTGTGTGTATGATTTTGGCTCCTGCTCCTCTCTTCTCTCTCGTATTTCCCATACCCATCTTAGCTCCACAAGTCACAATCTACCCCCTCCTTCCTGCCTACCTGCACCGTGCACTGAATATCAATCTCCCAAGCAGCACAGGCACGGCCTACTGGAACCTGCCCTGCACTGATTCCCGGTCCTCACTGTCAGCTCTGGTACTTGCCACAAACAACGCATCCCAGCAACTCCCCTTCAGCTGGACCTGCCCTGCTATACCATACCTGAGTGACTGACCCTGCCCACTGGAGGAGGGGAAAAGTACTGTGCCCACAGACGAGCAAACAACAAAGAACACACAGCCCGCCTGCTCAGACATAACCAAATAAAACAAAAAAGCGGGACGAAACAAATCTACAATCAACAAGCGAGGAAAATAACCACTGAATGCCCCGAAGACAGCAGACAATATCAAAACATTAACAAAAACAGGACAGGATGGTTCCAGTAGGCAACCAAAATAAAACACCAGATGACCTTCCAGTAGAATAAAAGGCACTGCACCTAACAGATAGGGAATTCAAATCTCTAATATTCAGAATTATCCAAGAGTTGAAGCAAAAGTAGACAAAAAAGAGGAAAAAATAGACAAATTCATGGAAAAGGCAGGTAAATTCATGGATAATACAAAAAAATGGAAGAATTCAAGAAAATAATACAGGAACAAAATGCTAAAATAAATTTACAACTAGAAATCATACAACAATTAGAAATCCAAAAGATAAACAACAAGATATCAGAAATGGATAGTGTCATAGAAGGGCTGAGGAGCAGGTTTGAAATGATGGAAGACAGGATCAGCAAAATTGAAGACAAACATTTGGATACAACTCTGAGGAAAAATCAGAAAAAAGAACAAAGAAAAATGAAGAAACCCTGAGAATTATGTGGGATACTAGCAAAAGCAAAAATCTACGAGTGATTGGAGTTCCAGAACAGGGAGAGAAAACAGAAAACACAGAGAGGATCATTGAAGAATTGCTGACAGAAAACTTCCCCAATATCATGAAAGACGAAAAGCTGACCATCCAAGAAGCTCAACGAACCCCATATAGGACAGACCCCAAAAGAACATCACAAAGGCATATCATAATCACACTCGATAAAACCAAGGACAAAGAATCCTGAGAGCAACTAAGAAAAACAAAAAGTCACATACAGAGACGAAACAATAAGACTAAGCTCGGATTATTCAGCAGAAACCATGCAGGCAACAAGGCAATGGGATGACATATATAAAACCTTGAATGAAAAAAATTGCCAGCCAAGAATAATAAATCCTGCAAAACTCTCATTCAAATATGATGGTGAAATTAGGTCATATCCAGATAAACAGAAATTAAGGGACTATGTAAAAACCAAATTTACTAGACATTTTAAAGGGAGTCCTTTGATCTGAGAACAAACGTCAGACCACAGGGTGAATACAGGACACAGGATTGTACTAGCCAGATACCCACGTAGGAAATGAACTCTTAAAGACTATGCAAAACCAAAAAAACTACAACAGGGAA
The DNA here is from genome assembly GCF_000243295.1 of Trichechus manatus latirostris. Classification (NCBI taxonomy): domain Eukaryota; kingdom Metazoa; phylum Chordata; class Mammalia; order Sirenia; family Trichechidae; genus Trichechus; species Trichechus manatus. Next base: position 925,846 of record NW_004443955.1, on the reverse strand, counting down.
CCAGACAGGTTAATCTATAAATGACAACAGCATCAGAACAATAAAAGAGGGAATAAATGGTGTAGGTATAGAACCTTTTAATGGAGAGGAAGGCAAGGCGATACCAAGTAATAATAGACTGGCTCAAATCTCGGAAGATAAGGGTAAATTTCAAGGTAACCACAAAGAAAGTTAACAAACCTACTTATCAAAATAAAGAAGAAAAACATAAAGTCTCAGTGAAAACCTACAAAAACAAAAATAAATGAAAAAGAAAATCCACAAACAAAAGGAACTCAGCACAGGAGAGTAAGAGGAGCAAAGAAAACATCAGCACCACACACACAAAAAAAAAAAAGCACTACAAAATGCAATCCCACTCCTAGGAATATATCCTAGAGAAATAAGTCATCACACATATAGACACATGCACACCCATATTCATTGCAGCACTGTTCACAATAGCAAAAAGATGGAAACAACCTAGATGCCCATCAAAAGATGAATGGATAAACTATGGTACATACACACAATGGAGTATTATGCAATGATAAAGAACAACGATGAATCTGTGAAGCATCTTATAACATGGATGAAACTGGAGGACATTATGCTGAGTGAAATAAGTCAATCACAAAAGGACAAATATTGTATAAGACTTCTACTGTAAAAACTCGTAAGAGTTTACACACAAAAAGAAACAATTTTTGATGGTTATGAGGGATGGGAGGGGGAACTAAATAGACAATAGATAAGCAGTAACTTGGGTGAAGGTTAAGACAGTACACAATACTGGGGAAGCCAGCACAGCTTATACTAGGTCATGGAAGCTCCACAGACACTTCCAAACTCCCGAGGGACTGAATTGCCAGGCAAAGGGCTGTGGGGACCATGGTCTCGGGGAACATCTAACTCAATTGGCATAACACAGTTTATAAAGACAATGTTCTACATTCTACCTTGGTGAGTAGCGTCTGGGGTCTTAAAAGCCTGTGAGCAGCCATCTAAGATACTCCATTGGTCTTACCTCTTCACAAACAAGGGAGAATGAAGAGAACAAGATACAAGGAAAAGATTAGTCCGAAGGACTAATGGACCACAGCTACCACGGCCTCCACCAGACTGAGTCCAGTACAGCTAGATGGTGCCCAGCTACCACCACTGACTGCTCTGACTGGGATCACAACAGAGGGTCCTGGACAAAGCTGGAAAAGGATGTAGAGCAAAATTCTAACTCACAAAAAAAAAGACTAAATTTACTGGCCTGACATACTGGAGAAACCCTGAGAGTATAGCCCCCGAACATCCTTTTAGCTCAGTGGTGAAGTCACTCCCGAAGTTCACTGTTCAGCCGGGATTGGACAGCCTTATAAAACAAAATGGGACTAATGAGGCACAGCAGTCCAGGGACAAGGACTAAAAGGCAGAAGGGGACAGGAAAGCTGGTGATAGGGAACCCAAGGTTGAGAAGGGACAGTGTTGACATGTCATGGGGCAAACCATTGTCATAGAGCAATATGTGTACTGTTTAATGAGAAACTATTTGTTCTGTAAACCTTCATCTACAGTAAAAAAAAAAAAAAAGCATTATCTATGTTAGATCAAATTGACAACAGCAATTCAAAAGTTTGGATGGGAAGCCTAGGGGGCAGTGAGTTGAAGATAATGGTGATGGAATAATTTGGAAAAGGATAGTTAGAACCGCAGCACAACTGGAATAATGTAATTGATGTCACTGAATCGTACATGTAGAAACTTTTGAAATGGTGTAACTTTGGCTATGTGTATTTGCAGCAAAAAAAAAGGTCCTCCAATGCCGAGAAGGGAGAGTGTTGACATGTCATGGGGTTGATAACCAGTGTCATAAAACAATATGTGTACTGACTGTTTAATGAGAAACTATTTGTTCTGTAAACCTTCATCTAAAATAAAAAAATTAAAAAAATATATAAAAAGAAAAAAAACTAAAAAATAAAGATAAGCATTAAATTAGTAAGAATCAAGATGCATCAATGAGAAATTCCAAAAAATGATTAGACTATCTACAAAGAAAAAATACCATTACGTATTAAAACACTGTATTTAATAGCAGTATTTAACGGTGTTGGTGAACAATACTGAATATACCATGGACTGCCAGAAGAACAAACACTTCTGACTTGTAAGAAATATAGCCAGAACGCTCCTTAGAAGGATGGCAAGACTTTGTCTCACGTACTTTGGATGTATTATCAGGAGGGGCCATTCCCTGGACAAAGACATAATGCTTGGTAAGGCAGAGGGTCAGCGAAAAAGAGGAAGACCCTCAATGAGATAGACGGACACGGTGGCTGCAACAATGGGCTCAAACAGGAATGATTGTGAGGATTGTGCAGGGCTGGGCAGCATTTCGTACAATTGTACATAGGGTCGCTGAGTCAAACCCACTTGAGGGAACCTAACAATATTTAATAGCACGCTAGATAAAACTAGAACTGAAGGTAGATATTGAGAACTTTAATAAAATGCAACATGATAGAACACACACAAGAGACACCAAGCGCAGAACGAAATGTTCTAATCTCTAATTAAAATTCCAGAAGAAGGAAGAGAAAGACATTGCTCATTAAAAGGTCATGAGTTGGCAGCACTGAAGGGGCAGCAAATCATACTAAAAAAGACTACTTGTAAAGTAACTGCAGTTGTCTAGTTTCAAAGATAAGAATATCTTACATGTTCAAGGAGGAGGAAAAGCCAACAGTTTTTTTTTTTTTTAGGAATAAACACCTTTCTTACGCTAGATGAGCGAGCTCAGTACTTTTAACTTGCTCTGGGTGAATAGTGTTATCACTAACAGGGAAGTTAATGGAATAAAGTCAGGGAGTTCTTAAGTTACAGATATCCTTGAACTCTTCTGGAGATACGCTGATACTAATGACTTTACCATCATTTTGGAACCTTTTTAAGGTTGATACCAAATCTGTATCCTAATAACATCTCGCTGGGCCTTAATATAGTAATAAAACTATATATATAAAAATAAAAACAAACCTATTACTTGTTAACATGAATATCTGAAAAAATTATTCTCTAGGACAAAAAATTCAGTGAGAATGGCGTTGTCTACATTTTTATAAATCTCTTTAAATCTGGCTTAACAATAACAGTTGGATCCTCCTTGTATTGGCTTCTACATTCCACCTATTTCGCTGTGTTGCTTTGGATGAAGTACAGGAAGAAAACCTAGCCTTACCCAGACACACAGATGGAAAAGGGAGGACTTCATGGGCAACCTGAAAGGGACTTGGGAACCCAGGGGTCTCAGGACTTTGAGAACCACTGTTCTAGGGGCAGAACGCATGTCCCTGCCCTTTGATGTTGGCTCTGGTCACTCGGCTATCTCTGGCCAACGGAACGCAGATGGAGGTGACAGGGCAGTTCTGAGTGCAGGCCTAATGTGTCACTTGCTTTCTTGCTCCTCCGTCATCACCATGGTAAGACGTGCCCAGGTCAGCAGAAGAGATGTGTGAAGCAGGGCTCCGCCTAACCTGTCATCCTGAACCACCCATCCAAGATCAGCCAAGTCCCTGCCCACCCTCCAACGCACAAGAAGTAAACGATGCTTCTCACACTGACCTGTGGGGTCGTGTTAGGAAGCAAAAGCTGACTGATACAGAAGGGTGGTGATAAAAGTCAGCATACAGCTTATGGGAATTTGGAGCCAAGCCAGGCTGGCAGTCACCAATTTGGTCATGGAAAGTTCCCAGAAAAAGGCTTTCCTGCTCTCTCATCTGACATATCTGAAAAAACTATCTCCCAACATGAAACACACTTTTGCCTCTCCCTCAAGTTCTGGGGCACTAGTCCTGCCAGTTAACTCCCCTGCGTCATTCTCAGGCTACACTACCCACTCCCCGCCACCAGAGCCTGCCATATGCACAATCCCAACAAGCAACTCAAATCTTACCCTCTGGCTGATTAGATCAGAAAGACACCTGACCCTAGGCCAAAGGGAGTGTGAACCAAGACTGTGCAAACTAACCAGAATGGGCTGGAAGTCAAAGGGGAAGCAAGGCACCCTTGGACCCTGGAAGCTCCCAGTTTCCACCTGCTCAACACCCAGCAATGTTTGCTTTGAATCTCTCCACTCTAAAGGCCACTCCTTTGTTAACCGAGGGAGTTTGGTGTTGGTTTTTAAAAAAAAAAAAAGTCTAAACTAGACTGAAGTTGCTTGACAATTGCTGTGTTGAAGACTAATCTACTGCGTGGTGGTTGTAGCACATTCATCAGTGCTAGTCTAGCCCGAGAAGAAAGCTCAGCCAACGATTTTGTGGCAGATGTTTTATTTATAGGGAATTAAAAATTTATGCATGTACATGACCCAAACATTACATATACTATATCTTCCATGACAAAAATTACGGTGCTGCTCACAGGCGTCATTCAAATCACATAATGCATATGCTAAAATGCACACCAGCAAGGAGAGGGAGAATCTAATGGTTTTCTTTTTTCCTTGGTTTAAATAACCTCTGGATTTATTTCAAGTAAGACTGATAATTTACTGTTCAAAAAGCTTTTAATAAACAAATTCAGAGTAAAATTAGTTGAAATATTTATAATACGGTTTGTTACACAGTATATCCAATACACAAGACGATGCACAAACTTGAAAGGAAGAAAAGAGAAAAAAATCTATTGCACCCACAAGTAAAAAGGCTTTATTTATTTTTGGAACATTGCAATCCAGTCTTTGTATCAACATTTACACACTTCAGTAAACACAGAAGTCCTACATGTAATGCAGCATTAGGGGCAAGACGACCATTTTAAGTCTCAAACATAAATATTAAGTGTCTGCAGCTCATTTCCATGCTCATGGACAATCCCAGTCTCCCTGCCTTCCCTCCCCCACATGTAGAGACTAATATTTCCCTTCACACAAACCAGCCACTCTGAGGTCAGAGCCATGCAGTGCTCGGCTCCTTGCTCACAGTCTCTTGCCATCCACCTCATGATGTATTTCTTTATCCTAGTGTCCTGTTAGATAATCCTGCGTAGAGTCGGAGGCGAAAGAATCTACATCTTCATTATCCGAGTCGTCGCTGCTGTCGTTGGCAGCCGGCTCTCCTGTGAGGGCTATGCGAGCATAATCATCTGTGTCGATTGATTTACAAAAGTGGATGGCGTATTTCAGCTTCTCCTCCAGCACCTGTTTACAGGAATACTTGGGCAACTTCAACAAAAAGAAACACGTGTACGATTCAGGAAGAAAGTGGTCGGGAGGGTTGTATTTGTCCAACACCTGTTGAGAAAACACGTTAGAGAATCAGGGACACAGGCACAAGGACAGGTCAAACTGCAGATCTATTTTACTATGTACAACAGACTAATGACACTCAGAAAAATCATCATAGTTTTTGGCTAAGAATAACAAAATGTCAGAAAACTCATAATTTTGTCAATTTTAGAAATAAAAAGGAGAAGACATTAATTCATAGGATTAGAGTAAGAAATATCCATTGGTTATTATGATTACTTCTTACTAATCAATACTGAAGAAGAGCCAATGGCTTCATCCATACTTGTTGACACAAGTGGGAGCCCAGCCCTCCCGTCCAGAGCTCGGGGCAAGTTGGGGCAGGTGGAGGCGATGGCTCTGGCCCACACAGGGAGGTTCCAGTGAGTCCATAAGCCCACCTTCTGCCACTACGAATTAAGACGCTAGGAAGCTAGCAAGAATTGTGAGCATTAGATATTACCTACCTTTTAAGTGAAAAATGATACAGACTGTTGGAGATCTCCCTGAAAGATGAATACTTTCTGGCCAAAAGCTCAGACCAGGCAGAGCTTGGGAGACAGCCCATCCTGAACCCTTACTAGTATGCTGGGGACAGACGGGCCACTACATCCCAGTTGAGTCCCTCAGAGGAGCCTCACCGCCTCTGTGGGACTCCTACAGGACAGAACAATTGAGTGCTCCAGGAGAGAGAAGGCAGGCGGTGGGAGAGCCATGTCACTTAACTTAAAGGACCTGTCAGATAAACAGAGCTTGTTTCTAGACAGAACTGGGTGGGGGTCACAGAGCACAATTCTTGTTCTCAATCTGATAAGCTTTCTTGTTTTTCTGGGTAAGTCACATATTACTTAGTCATTCCTTTTCCACATGTTGCTGTAAAAAACTATCAACACACTACACATGAATACCTCGGCAGGGGGAGGGCACAGCCAGCAAACAAACGCAGAAGGCGCGTGCTATTTGTGTAAAAACACGGTACTCAAGAAAAAAGAAATGAACAAGCCTTTGTATTCATGAAATTCTGAACCATCAAACTAAAGAAGCTGAGTATTTTTCATTTTGTTTCAGTGAAGAAAGCAAACTAATCTGCTCCAGGACTCTGTGTGTCTCTCCCACCCAGTGTGCAAGCAGGCACCATCAGCACCCGACGTGGGCAGCCCAGAAAAGGAGCGTACCTGGATGACAAAGTCTCTGCCCCGGAAGTCGGCGATGGTCCTGGGGAGCCTGGTCCGGCCCCACACAAACCGAAGGAAGAGGGAGCGCTCCGTGTTGGAGAAGGACTCCATCACCTCCCAGAACCACTGGATCAGAGGTGCAGAGGGCTCAATCCCTTTATACGTTGCCACCGACTTCAAAAGATGCAGAGGGATATCGGGGCTGCCACAGACCTACAGAGGAACACTCTATCAGGGCTGACCGACACTGTCAAATCCTTTCATTTTCAGCTGAGAAGCTATGGTGCCTTCTTTCTACCGAGGCCTGTTCTTAGGAGGGGTGGTATATCAGTGTGCCTGAGAGGGCTGTTAAGATGAGGCCTTTCTTTCTGCCTGACTCCATCTTAGACATCCAGGACGGACGTGTGCTCTGACCTGCACCTCAGCCCTTTTTTGGGGTGGGGTGGAAGGGCAAGGAGAAGAGAGCGAGGCAGGGAGCACACACACTCTAAACGTGCCTGTACTTCATCCAACATGCACGGATCATCTCAGATTTCCAAGTGCAAGATGAAACTAGCAAGTGACATGGATTTGGCTGTTCAGCGTGCAAAAGGGCAGTTCCTGCGAGACCCAGCGGGAGGTCAGCGTACCATCGTCTCTAGTTCGTATCCAGTGAACAGGGAGAGCAGGGGCACGGGCACCACACGGGCCATTCCTTCCCGAACGGCAGCCACTTGCTCATCAAACTCATGGAGTCTGAAAGAAAACATGCACTTCACATTCTGTTAGTGATACAGACTTTCTCCTGGTCATACCAAGCCTTGCCGAACAGCGTGTGGCCATATGCTTCACAGCTGCAAAGGGCCAAGAATATGGCTCAGGTGAAAATGTACGTCTTACAGATCTGGCCCAACAGCGCTTCTCACAGGACATCGTCCATCAGACTGGCAGATACCACACCCTTAAAAGATCCACCTACAGACACACATTCTAAGTCCCAACTCTCAACACTGCCTGGGTCCCCAGGAAGGAGCCCAGAGTTGCCTGCCCCGCCCCTGGTGCCTGTGCTACCCCAGGACAAAGAGCATGCCTTGAGACAGGCTGTGCTCGGGACTCGATGCTGTGGCCCCCAGTCAGAGCCCGGCACGGGGCACAGCACATCGCACAGCCACTGTGCGCTGTCCTCAGTCAGACACCAGGAACCAAACGCACCACCCAGCTGACCCACCACCGACATCTTGCTCAGTGCCCTTAGGAAGGCGCTACACGCACCAGAGTGAACACCTGAGGGAAAAGCCCACGAACCTGTAGTTTATGGCCAGGCGGACATACTCGGCCCGGTTGTCCAGCGTGATGTGGGTGTGCTTCGAGCTCAGCTGGATGTCCTGGCCGCTGGCACTGGGCACCGTGAAGGGCAGGCTCATGGCCTCAAACTCCTCTGAGGTAGCCTCATTGTCACGGATGTACATGAGCCCAGGGATGAAATCTTTGTCCACCTTTTAAGGAGAAACAGCACCCGTGCTGAGCCAGAAGGTACCCCACGCTCCTCCCAACAGGGGTGAAGTGCACCAACCGGGCTGTGAACCACGACAAAGCAGCAGGGAGCCAAAGCGAGAACATGCAGCTCAAGGAAGCACCTTACAATGAACCCTGAGAAAGCATCGGCACCTGGTAAATGATGAACTCCCTCCACAAACATGGCACAAAGAAAGCGCAGTGCAGGAGGGGTCCCATTTCTACCCTAGAAACCTCTCCACACTCAGCTTCCTCAAAGGAAAAACAGCCACCTGTCTTATAAGATGGTGTGACATTAGCATCTGTGAGCTGCAAAGCAGATGGTCTATCAAGTTTTTAGAAGCAACTGGCCTAAAAAGACCCTCTACTACTCAAACTGTGGTCTGAGACCAGCCATGTGGGCATCTCCTGGAGTGTTAGACACGCTGGGTCCTAAGCCCTGTCCTGGGGCCTCCTAGGCAGACTCTGGGGACCCCCATGCATGTGTGTTCCACGTCCCTGCAGGAGGCAGTGCTGCCCAGGCCCACACCACATGCTGTGAGTTACCTCACTGAGGTCTGCGATGGTGAGGCTCATCCCGGCCAGCTGCTTCCAGACGGGCTCTGCGAGGCTGAGGCTGAGCGGACTCCCAGTGCGGATGGCAATGCCCACTAACACACCTGGTCATCCAAAACACAAAGGACAGAGGACACTCATGAACTATAAACCCAGTGCAGACTTAGTCCTACAGAGGTCTCAGTGCCTCTAAATCAATGGCACTCAAACTCATGTGATGGCCACTCAAGGACAGATGCATATTTCTAAATTCCTCCATTCTTATTGTTCCGACAGGCCCAGTTTCTAAATGCTACCAGACTGTTATCTCAAGGCAGAAACCTTTCGTTCTCTTTTCAGCAACAAGTATTAGCTACAGAGAAGCCAGTTAGTGCCCATGTGATAGGAGAACAAGCAACCAGAGCTCCAGGGGGCAGGTGCTCTGCCCTGAAGCAGCAGCCCTGCCCGCCACTGGACATGAGTGGACCATCAGCCACGGGTGCTCCACGCAGAACCCTGAGGTGCAACAGGCAGTGGGGCTGGGTAACAGCCAACCTCTCCCTTCTCAGGTGCATGATCTTGAGGGTCAGCTACAATTAGAATATAGAAACACTGGATTTCAGATCCTCTGGCAGCCACAGCATCTTCCGTCTTCAAATACGCCATTGTACTAATAAAACAGATGGGTATGTCTGGTCTGTAGCCCTCCCTGCAGCAAGGCACAGATGTAGCTATGGCACAACATGTGCCATCCATCACGAACTGAACCTGCAGTACTAGAAAGTCAACAACAAATATCTTGCTAATTTCTATAAATGTTAGAAATAATTTCTATTGGAAAGAGTCTCAAAAGCTAAAAGTAGATATTCAAAATATCTCCTGTCACTAACAAGGCAGAGAGTAGATAATAAACCAAGATAAAAGGCAACCATGAGAATCTGGATTCATGGAGGGTGGATGAACCCCTGAAACTACTGTCCTGAGATAATCCTTAAACCTTAAATCCAAAATACCCATGAAGTCTTCTTAAAAGTAAATAATAGTTTAGCTTAACTAGTAAAGAATGCCTTGAGCATTATTGTGCTCTTTTAAGATCTATCTATATGGGATCAAATTGACAACAGAAATTTAAAAGATTAGATAGGAAACTTAGGGTGCAGTGAGTTTATGTTAATGGTGGAGGAACAACTCAGAAAAGGAGGATGAGAATGATTACACAACTTGAAGAACATAATCAATGTCACTGAATTGTACTTGTAGACATTGTTGCATTGTGTATGTTCTGCTGTATACATTCTCAACAACAACAAAAATAAAACATTATATACACACATATACAAAAAAGGCAACCACAAATGACACAGACATGGCACCGACAGCCAGCCCAGCAAGCACCTACCCAGGAAGCGGAACATGCTTGTGTGCACGGGGGCCCGGGCGGCAGGGCTGAGCAAGTAGCAGTCCCGGTTGGCCCCAGACTCGTCTCTGCCATTGGGCGTCACAATCAGAAGAGGAGTGAGTCCGTTCTGAAGCTCCTCGCAGATCTCGGCGATGGACTCACTGTAGCCACCACCACAGTCATCCACAGACTCACCTTGGGTGAGAAGGAAATGAGCCACTCACCAACTGTGGTGACAGGGAGCACATGTGAAGGCATACAAGTGGGCTTCCCAGGCACCCAGAAGGACACGCATTCACGTTCCATCAGTATCTCTTCAGCACACAGAGGAGGTTCTTACCCACAAACTTGACTTTCCAGACTCGGTGTGGAAGGAGGAGGCTGTCTGGACTAAACGCGCTCATTTTAGCACACATCTGCCCAAAGACGGACTTTGTGCCATCAGGGCCTGCTAGCCCACCTTTACTTCTTGAGCGTTTGACCTAGAAAGGAGAAAGAAAGAAAATATGAACCAGCTGCAGCAGCTGGAAGCACAGCCCACACCTGTCCTCCTGTGCAGTGAGACCAGCATAGATGCACGTGGTCCCTGTCTCACCAGAGCACACAGCAGTCCATTACCGGGTCCAAAGGCCTCTCCTGTGGCCCCTGTTTGTCCTTTACTCCGGTGTGGCACTGACTAGAGTTGGGGGAGCCATCCGCTCTTCCTGAGGCTTGGACACGAGCCTGACTCGGCACTCACTGCTGCATGGCCATATGCTGCAGGCTGAAGTGGGGCACCCTCAATTTCAGTGTCGGTAAAAGGCGGCAGCTCCTACCTGAAGAGTGGGCATGAATGGTAAATGCAGCCCGGAAGGTTCCAGCCTGAGCTAGGCTGGGAGCAGGCGCGCCTGTGTGTACTGTCACCACCACGACCTCACAGGTGATTTGGGGCCTCCGGGAAAGTAACAAAAGCAAAACCAAACAAAAATGATCAAGAGTTTTTACAGCGAGCCCTGCACCTCATTCTTCTAACTCATTTCCCCTTCCGTGTTAACTGTCCATATCCAAGTCCTTTCCTGGCCATTTATTTTTCTCATGCCAACCTAGGAGGCTTTCCTCCAGGCTGCAGAAGGTCTGACCACTGAGTGTCTGTTTCAGAGCTGCTTACTGAAGCTCCCAGCATGTTTTTCATCTCCCACATTCCAAGCCCTCTGATGACATCTGTCATCTGTCCCATGCAGGAGCACCACACAGACCAGGATTTGAATGGCCGAGAGCAGGGAGCATGCCTACAGGGCTAAAGTGGCCAGGATGAACACGCAGGCAGGACCTCCCTACACCCTGCTCTCACCCAGCAGTGCAGCCAGGGTGCTCTGGTCTCCACCTCACCTCTCCCAGTCAGTGACACGCACAGCACTCCTCCGGGCTGGCAGTTTCTAAACAAACACAGTTTCCAAAATGACAGACTGCTACCTACTGCTCACCTGGGGGTCGTCCAGGCTGTCGACACTGTAGCCTCCAACCCCACATTGTGCATTTCACCTTCACCCGACAGCCTGCCCCCTGCAGATGCTTCACTGCCTCGCCGTGGCCTCCGGGGAATGAGATTCCAGTGACTCCAGAAGTGGCCCCCCGGGCAGACTCTCAGCACCCACAAGGCTTGCACCATGTGGCTGACAACCAAAACCAGATACTCTGCCTCGTGAGATACCACCTTCCTCACCCTCATTTACTCCACTGCACTGATGACACTCCCGATCATCATGTCATCAAGCCCCAAGCCCAGTACAGTCACCCCTCATAGCCATAATTCTCATCCTACAGTATAAGTTTTGAGCAGCTCAGACAAAGGACGTCATGGCCCTTACCAGGCTGTGCGTCAGAGACACCTGTGACACTGTCTGAAACCACATCACAGTAAAAAGCTGAGGAGTGATGTGATCATAGGAATATGCTTTTATACTGAATCCTCCAGCAAAAGTCTCACTGTTTCAACCTCTTCATGAGTTCTAGTTGCGTTTAAACAGTAATTCTCCTTAGTACAAATTACCACTACCAAGACTAAGAATGTAAGAACAGTGATGGTAACAGTAACAGTTGTGGTTATCTGCGGAAGGAACTTGGCTACGTGCTGCCGTTAGCTGCTGTCACCAGTGTTATCTCATCTGCTCCTCGCAGTGACTTTCTAAGGTCCACATATCCGCATAGGAAAGCTAGCCCGATAAAGGAAGGAATGCATCCCAAGTGTCACAGCTGTTACGTGAGAAGTGAGATGACAGCCACATACAGCACGAGCCCTTCTCAAGGCCAGGCAGCAGTGCTGCACATCCTCAGGCTCCGTGGCAGGCAGGGAAGCAGGGCTGTGTGAGCACAGGCAAGACACAGACAGGGACGCTGTGCGCTCACAGATGAAGTCACTGATTTTAACTGTCTTTAATCTGTATTTCCTGAATTTTCAGAGATGATTAATTATGTCATTAATTTTAAAATAATTAAAATATTTTCTATATATTGATTTTCAGATCCTGCTATAAAACTAATTCAAATTCAAAACAAATAAATAAATAAAAATCCTCCAGGAACATGACCCAAGTTGTAGCATCTCTAAAAGACTTTCCACACCAGGGAGGAGGCCAGTGGCGGTGGCGGCCAGGACAGGCAAAAGTGGGCACCTATTTGAGGATTCACTGAGTGGTTTTACCTCATGTCTAACTTTTGTCAGAAAAACACTTCTACTTCCATCTTTGTTGAAACCTTTAGAGCTTCGGGAGGGTACGACATCCTGAGTGAGATGAACCTGCTCTGAGACCTGAGGGCTGCGGGATGGGCCAAAGCCCGCCACTGAGACATCAAGCAGCACACACACCATGCTGAGTATCACTCGTTTGCTTTGTAAAAACATTCCTGGTATAAAAGCGTCTGCCATTTCTCCAGTTTGTTCTTTCAAATATCTGTTGAACATTTTCATAGTGCAAAGCAGTGGGCCGGGGATACAGAACGAGACTGAGGCACCTGAAGAACGTGAGATAAGAGAAGCTGTGCCTAAGCTGGGCTCTAGCCATCGAGGCTTTCCTGAGGCCCTGGCGCCTCTCTGCCTGGGCTCTGCCACCCAAGTGCTGTGAGCTTCTGGGACAGGGCCGTGGGTCAGACATGCTCAGAGCAGGCAGGAGATGAGGTGTAAGCCACCAGCTGTCCTTACTTAGAGGCTCTTTCTGACCTGATAATGCACAGCAAACCAAAAAGGTCATCCAAGGTGGGGAAATAAAAACTCTTTTATGCAACTAATTAAGCAACCTACTTAACTTGTAAAATCAGCCTACTGACCTACAGTCGACACTGAACACAGACGTCAGGGAAGAGGGGGCTAACCATGCCCACATCTGTCAATGCGGTCACATGTGCTGTCTAACAACGGACAGGCTCTGATGTCTTCATCCAGAATGGCCCCAAGTACAACTTGGGAAAACTTCTAGTCATGTAACCAACATCAGGGTAAAAATCATGTGTTAACACCAAAGTCAGAGGAACAAAGAATGTTTTCTTCACAGTTCTCTGTTCCCGTTCCAAAAGGGTGGGCTGATCTCATTGGTGCATAAATGTCAAGTCCCTCACAGCAGGGCAATTCAGAGCCAGGGCTGTTCTTTCTTTAATTCATTTTCTAAACCATAAGCTTATATACACTCAGCAGCAGTATAAATTCAGAGATGGTCTACCTTTCATTTCTTTGATTACTATCAATAGACAGTACTAAGCAATCTGGGCCTATCAAACATTAGCAAAGAAAACTACCTGAATGGGGGAGGGTTTGAGGCAGCACACAGTGCTGGTGGAAAGATGAATTGCTACAGCCTTTCCTGCAATGTAGGTTTCAATGGCCTTCAACCCAGCAAGGCTTCTCAGCCTCAACCAAAGAGAACCGGTGAAGACGGAATGTAGACACGGCCCCACCAAGCAGCCCTCTCCACATCTAAGAAAATGAGAAACAGCCTCTGAGCCCCCACCAGATGACTCTGAAAACACAGACTGGGGTACATCCCTCCAAGAGAACCCAGGCAGCCAATAAACACAATGCCACAGAATCCTACTTAATGGCATGGGGAGGTGTTCACAGTGCATTAAGTGTGAAAAAAAAAGCAAGTTACAAAACAGAGTATCCAGTTTTGCCTACAACAAACAGAGGCACACGTTCCCACAACGTAACAGTGGCTGTTATTGCTACGTGGCACGAAGATGGTGATTTCTATTTCCTCTTTTCTGCTTATCTGTATTTGTACTTCAAGGTTATCTGAAATACGTATTACTTCCGTTATAAAGAAAAGAAATTCCGGTTCCCCCCTGGAAGCAGCGTCACAGGACATTACAGACAGGAAGTGTCAAAGAGAAAAGGAGTCACTCGCTCTTTAAAGCAGCAGGACCCAAGAAAAACTCCATAGGCATCCTCTTCTCCCCACTGCTGGAGGCACACAATTCGCAACCCATGGAAGCATCACACCCGAGATGGATGGGTCTAAATGAACCCCCCTGCGTTACCTGGATTCGATTCAGCTCTACCACAGGGCCGTGCTGACGGTCTCGCACCATGGTTGCTTGCACGACTTTTCGGAAAGCTGCCTCCTAAAACATGTCAAGCGGACAGAGTTCAAAATCCAACATAGAAAGCATCATCCATAAAGAAATCACGCTACAATTTTGTTTAAAATGAGTTCTCTAAAAGTCGCATTTGGTTAAACACATTTGATTAGATAGCTGCAAACTCTCCTTGTTAAGTCATGAGGAGCAGGGTGTCTGGCAGCAATAGAGTGCACAGGCTGGCAGGCAGGCAGGGCTGCGTTCCCTGATCATCGTCTTGGGTGTCTCCACGGCTTGCAGGGTGCTAGGGGCCTGCTCAGTCCCAGTGTGGCTGGGCCCTGAGAACGCACCAGGACACGATCCTCCCTGCCAACTGTAGGTTTGTGAGTGGCAGGGGCTAACATGTCTCTGCACTGAGTGTATGGGGGTATGACTGAACACAAAGATGCAGCAAGGGCCACAGACCCTGGGGTGGCCAGGCTCAGGTGGCGGAAAGGGGAGGAAGAGCAGGAGCAGAGGTCTTGGTGGAGGTCCACTGAGATGAAACCCAGAGAGCCCCGGCGAAGACTGTGAGGAGGAGAGTGGTGTGGGGTACAGCCTGTATGGAAGGGACCATGGGGGGATTTGGACATTTCCCTAAGAGGATTAAAAGCTGGAGAGAGACAGGACCATTGGTGCACGGTAGCAGGCGCTCAGCCTGAGCTAGAGTGCAGGTCTGAAAGGAGCACATCAGAGTGCGGATGGTGCCAGGGGCTGCGTGAAGGGGCAACCATGGCCCTGGCTGGGAGAGCAATGCCAAATGGAAGGAGACAGAGATTCAAGGACACCTGAAGGAGGAAGAATTGATAGGAGTCCCAGGTCTCTACTGGAACCTAGTGGCTATCGTCATTCCCAGGGAAGGGACGGCTGGGGGAGCACAGAGTCCTTACCATGGCCCAGGGCCCTGCAAAACACCAAGGAGGACAGGAGCTGATACCATCTGGGGCCCCTTCTCCTGGGAGCAGAGCCTGAGAGAAGCAACCTCTGAGGAACAGGACCAAGACATAGGAGGGGACCCAGGGAGGGGTCGCAGTGGCTGAGCCATGTACTCATTGCTTTTCAGACAGGTGGAGAGGTGGGGTAGTATCTATAATATGGTGCTGAGGAAGAGCTTTTGAATATTTAACGGTGGTTAGGGGAGGAAAGTAGAAAACCTAGGAGAAGGAAGGAATCACTGACAAAATAAGGCCCCCCAGGAAACAGAAAAAGCAGAAGACCTCGGTGAACAAGAACACTGGGGATTGTAACAAGCAGAACATGAACATCAAAGTGTTTCTTGTGCTCTCATCCGTTCTCTCCTTTCCCCCCACACTGAGCATGGTTTTGAGTTACTGTCCAGTATCCATTCTTTTCCATCTGAAGTATTCCCTTGAGCATTTCTCGTAGGATAGGTCTAGTGGTAACAATTTTCCTCCACTTTTATTTATCTAGGAATGTCTTAATTTCACCTTCATTCTTGAAGGACAGAATTGCTGAATATAATATTCTTGGTTGACAGTTCTTTTCTTTCAGCACTTTAAACATGTCATCCCACTGCCTTCTTGCCTCCATGGTTTCTAAGGGGAAACCTTAATCCTACTGAGAGTCTCCTGTATGTGACACTTCTGTTGTTCCTTTCAAAATTATCTTTATCCTTGGTTTTAGAGACCTTGATTATAATGTATATAGGTGTGGTTCTCTTTGGGTTTATCCTACTTGATGTTCATTGAGCTTCTTGGATGTATAGGTTCATGTCTTCTGTCAGATTTGAGAAGTTTTTGGCCATTATTTCTTCAAATACTCTTTCTGCCCCTTTCTCTCTCTTCCTTCTGGGACTCTCATAACACATATATTATTCTGTTTGATGGTATCCCACGGGTCTCTTAGGCTCTGTTCACTTGTCTTCATCCTTTTTTCTTCTTAAGACTCAATAATCTCAACTGCCCTATTTTCAAGTTCACTGATTCTTTACTCTGCAAATTCAAATCTACTGTTGAGCCCCTTCAGTAAATTTTTCATTTCTGTTATCGTACTTTTCAGCTCCGTTATTTCTGCTTGGTTCTTTTAAAAAATTTCTACCTCTACTGAGATTCCTGTTTCGTTCTTGTATCATTTTCTTGATTTCCTTTAGTTCTTTTTCTGTGTTTTCCTTTAATTCTCTGGGCATTATTTAGTACTACTGCTTTAGTCTTTGTCTATACAGAAAT
Organism: Trichechus manatus latirostris; assembly: GCF_000243295.1. Lineage (NCBI taxonomy): Eukaryota > Metazoa > Chordata > Mammalia > Sirenia > Trichechidae > Trichechus > Trichechus manatus. Next base: position 909,214 of record NW_004443955.1, on the reverse strand, counting down.
CAACATTCATTGGTGGTTACCAGGGATGGGAGGGGAAAGGAGGGGGACTCACTCTCTAGATAGTAGATACTTGTTATATTTGGTGATGGGAAAGGCAATACTAAATGCAGGTGAAGTGTGCACAACTTCACTAAGGTAAACAATGACACTAGGAAGTACACAAAAATAAGGGACTTTCTGGTAAATGCTATAACATATACAATTTTTCAATAACAACCAAAAAATATGTGAGAGGTTACATAGGCAGATACGTATTCATACATGTATATAGAAAGATATATGTGTGTATATGTATGAGTGCATGTATAGGCTTATCTGTAGACATATGTATATATATATGTATGTGTGTACTGCGTATGTATTCATATATATAATAAAGCATATAGAGGGCACAGTTACAGATACTTCCCAGATATAACCAAACACCTTGTGGGAGTGGCTTACTGGATTTAAAGACTTAGGACCATAATCTTGTGGGACAATTTGGTCAACTGGCATAACATAGTTCATAAACTTTATGTTCTACATCCTCGTTTGGCAAGTAGTGTCTGGGGTCTTAAAAGCTTGCAAGAAGCCATCTATTGTGCTCTACTGGTCTTTACTCAACTAGAGCAAAAGAGAAAGAAACCAAAAGACTCAAAGAAGAAACAGGGCTAATAGCCTACATGAACCATGGCTTCATCTATCCTGAGACCAGAAGAACTAGATGGTGCCCGGCTACCACTACCAACCACTCTGACCAGGGACACAATAGAAGGTCCTGGATAGAATGAGAGAAAAATGTAGAACGAAACTCTAATTCTTAAAAAATCCAGACTTACTGGACCAGGAGAGGCTAGAGGAACCCCCAAAACTATTGCCCTGAGATACCTTTTAAACTTTATCCTGAAAACACATGTGGAGGTCATCACTCAGCTAAATAACAGATTGGTTCATAAAATAAAAAATATCACCTGTGAGTACTGTGCTCCTTTAAAAAAACATCTGTACGAGACCAAATGCTCAACATTTACCCTAAAGCAAAGATGAGAGGGTAAGGGTTGGTGGAGGGGGGAGGCAGGGAAGCTAGATTAATGGAAACAGGACAACCAGAACAGAAATAATGAGAATGCTGACACTGAAAAATGTAACCAATGTAACTGAACAATATGTACAGAAATTGTTAAATGGGAACCTAAGTTGCTGTGTAAACTTTCATGAAAACACAATGAAGTATTAAAATAAAAAATAAAGTCTTTGTCTAGTAACTCCATTTTATGATCTACCTCAGGGATAGTTTCTGTCACTTTATTTTTAATTTTTTTTTTTATTGTACTTTAGGTAAATGTTTACAGAACAAATAGTTTCTCATTAAACAGTCAGTACACATATTGTTTTATGACATTGGTTAACAACCTCACGACATGTCAACACTCTCCCTTCTCAACCTTGGAGGATCTTTTCTTTTTTTGGTGAAAATATACATAGCCAAAGATATACCATTTCAAAAATTTCTACACGTACAATTCAGTGTCTGTCACTTTATTTTGATCTTTTGTATGGAATCTTTTCCTATTTCTTCATACGCCTATGACTTTTTGTTGAAACCTGAACATTTAACTATTATAAAGTGGTAACTCTGGATATTAGCTTCTTACCTTTCCCTAGGGTTTGCTCTTCTTCATTATTGTTATTATTATTTTAAGTTATTGAAGGTGACAGCTCTTTGCTTCAACATCAGATTCCCTGTCTTGGTACACTTGCTGTGGTCACTTCACTACTGGTCTCTCTGCTTTGGGAGTGCCAGCTATCACGGCTTTACCTCGAGGCTCCCTTAGTAGGGGTACTGGCTGTGCTGCTCAGGCACCAGACTCCCCACCTGGGGGCGCTAGCTTTGTCACTCTAAAACAGGACTCTCCGGCCAGGACTGCTAGCTCACACTGTGCTCACTGTGCTGCTCTGATATAGGACTTCTTGCCTGGGTATGCTGGTCACTGCCATCACCCCAAGATAGCTGTGCTGAGCCAAGGATGGGGGTTGGGTGTGGACATGTGGAGATCCACTGCTCTCCCACCGTTTATACGCGACCTTTTTCTTTATCCAGCATTCACTTTGGTCTGCCAACCCTTGAACTGCTGTCTAGAGTTCTGAGATTCGATTTCATCCATTTTTGCTTGTTTTCTTCTGGATTTGCTGTCGGGGGACAGAAGCGTGCAACCGCTTATACTACCATCTTTCTCCACCTCAACCTTCCTCTCTCTTTTTTAGGCTCCTGTACTCCTGGACACTCTGACACTCCTGCCCAGGAGCTGGTGGAAGGCCCAGGGAGGACTCCGAGCAGTGGCGCTATGACTGTTTAGGTTCTAGGTGTGAAGAAAAGGAAAGCTCAAGGGGGTTCTACAGGGTCCTTTTTAGGCTGCCAGCCCAGGCTGCACAGAAGGAGCACTGACACAAATTTAGGGTGGATGCCCTGAGGAAGGGGCCACACTGGCTGCAGGCCCCCTAGGATGGGCTACGGGAGTCAGCAGGGAGACAGCCTCACAAACCCACATGCTTTCCAGGAGAGCAGACGGGCAGAGAGTGTGTACCACAGGGACAGAAACCACAACCGAGCAGGGAGAGATCTGAAGAGTCCAGTGAAAACCAAACATCCAAGAAGAGTTAAAAGAGTTTTCTCTTTGCAGATGGACAGAAAAATAAATAAATAAATAAAACCACAGACATCTAGAGGGCAGAACAGTGTAGTACAGAGCACAATCTTCTACATACAATCTCCCATACCTACCTGCATGCTCTAATGGGAGCAGAAAGTCAATTTTCAGAAGCAATTAACTAACTGAGAGACACAAAAATCAAATAATTCCACTAGCTGACCTCTGTCTTCAGGGGAAGTTGCAAACCACCAGCATCAGGGAGAGTCAGCCAGGGAGACAGGCTCACAGAGGCACCCTCGTCATCACACACCCTCTCACAACCCCACTTTGACCCTGCTTTCCTGACTATCTTCACACAAAGACAGTCTCTCCCCTATCACAAACTCTTCTGGTATCTGAGTTGGGCCCCCTAGGCCAGCCCTCCTGTGCCCCTCTCTTCTGTGCTCTGAGCACATCCTGGCAGGAACATCTCCTTCCTCTTCCCACCACAACACCACCCATTTCCCAAAAGCTGCTGATCTTTGCCCATGCCCAGGATCAGAGAGAAGGTTGACACGTCCTCTGCTTCAAGGGTGGCTTTCAGATCCTCCACATGCCCATCTCCTCTTTCAGATGCTGCTGCATTCAGAGGCCCCTCTTTGGAGCCATGTGGGCTGTTGAGGGCTTGCTCTGATGAGCATCCCCAGCCTCTGACCCCACGTCCAGGCCGATGGCCGCGTGCCCACAACAACCACATAGACAGATGCACTCTGCCGGGGTGGGGCACATCCACACCTGTCACCTTTCTTTCTCTCCTTACAACGAAAGAATTTCCCCTGATCACTGTCCATTATCATCTCCACTTAAGGGGATAAAAGAAATGAAGCTGAACATAATCAATTTTGCTACTTTCTATAATTGGAAAATAGTTGAAATTAAGTTTTATGTCAATTTTACCTGCCCATACTTTTTTCCTGCTCCCATCATCCAAGAGATGATCCTACCACTAGATAAAACATCTGTCACCATATATTCGTCCTTCTGCCATATGTGACAGTAAGACACACACGGTGATCTTGTTCAGCAGAAATTCTTCTAGTTAAGTGGAAATAAAGCCAAAACTAAAACAGTCTGCTTGAACGGAACTCCAAAACAAAATTTCCAAATTTTATTATATCATTAAAACCAGACATAACCTTTGATAACAAAATATAGAATCACAGACTCTTCAGGATTAGTTTTCCTCAGTCCAACCTCCTCACTTTTTTCCTACACAAACACTATACTATACAATCACTGAACCTCTTCTAGAAAACCCTGTCAAGCTGTTTGTCAAAAAACTTGATGACCTCCAGTAACAGGAAACCCCTAACTCCTAAATCAGGGCATCCCATTTCCAGAAAGCTCTAATTATTAAAAACTTCAATGGGTCAAAATATGTCTGGTGACTTTCAGATACCCTCACTCATGCGACACCATTATAAATGTGTCCCTGTAGTCACCACTGGTTAAATTACCATTCGACTAGGAATCGCTACATATCTTAGTACAGATGTCTAACTAAGAGACATGTAGAACCTGGCACCTCCTGCTGGACATCCTTGGGAAAAGAAATAATCTAATTCTTTTTCTTCTTTAATGCTTCAAAGTCAGGCAAGCAGAGAACCAATGTATGAACACAGGCTTAGTGCTGTACCCCCTTTTCGGGGCAGAGAAAGGGGGCAAGATACAGAGATTATAAGGGGAAAATCCAGCAGCACATCACTTTTTAATATAAGGTCCAAGAGCTAAAGAGATTTTTGGCTGTTTTTGTTTTTTTCACTGAAGTATTCTAAGCACCCAGAGCAGGTCCTGGCACCATACGTGCTCAATAAACATTTATGGGATGACCTGTATTCTATGTCTTCTTAGCTTAGGAATTTAGGTTGTATTAAAATCTACTGAAGATACTAGTATGACATACAGCAAAGACTGCTATAAGAGTACCTTTCCTTGGGATATCAGAATTCCTCGTAGTGTATCAAACCCAACTGAAGGTCCAAGCCCAGTTTCATGAAGACACCCATCAAGGTCGAACATCGGGATGCAGGGACAGAAGAGCTCCGAGATGTGGTGCAGCAGCAGCAACCGGTTCCGCAGTGCTATTACTGGGATTTCCTGCAAGTGATTGTACTCCATGGGGACCTGAAAGACGTAAACCGGGTGTGTCAACTTAGGCGTCAAGTGTACAGACAAGCCACAACTGGTAAGTGGATACTGAAAATAGTTTTTTTCAAAAACAGAGAAGCATTACAATTTCTGTTTGGTTTGAAAACCTCACCACATTGCTTTTAGAATAATATTCTGGCCAGTTTAACTACTTAAGTCAAGCAATCAGAACCAAGGAGAAGGCAAAAAAAATATATACCCTATAGAAATATGTTACTAAGGACCATGTAAAGTATGTACTTTCAGAAGAGTTCCGTGTAATTTACAAGATTTAGAATAGAAGGCAGACACATTGATGTATGCAGAATGTTGCACGGCGTGAATATTAAGATTCTTGAAAGCACTGCTTTTTAGCACTATGAGCCTGGGTTATTTTCAGTGGAACACCTATGTAAATACGTAATGGAAGAATGACGTGTATACATTTATGATTCAGTAGGTAGACAGTAACTTTATCACAACTTATTACAAGAAGTTATATAGAGAGAAAACAACTAAAATGGCTTTTGGAGCTTAGACACATGGTCAGGCCGGCACAAGACTCCTGCCCGGCAGCCTGGGTGAGTCAGAACCTACCTGTGCAGGCAGCTTCCCAGTGCTGGTGGGCTTGCTGGTCGACCAGGCAAGGGTGTGTGCTGAGCCACAAGCCACGCGGTTGACCTTCTTACCCTGAAGAGCAGCTACCAACCTCGGCCTCTGGATAGCATTTGTGGTCCCATCGCCCAGCTGTCCCTCGTCATTGTCACCCCACGTATAAACTTCTCCTAGATGAAGTGAAGTTTAAACCATGAACTTGGATGGTAAAATTCAGTCCACTAGAGCCAATGAGTGCACAACCGCCAAAGTCCTCCCATCATAATCATCATTCACTGCCCTTCAAGGTGGTGTTCAGGATCAACTGTCTGAACGTCAACTTTGCGGGTGACCTAGATGTGGACACACTCTAATCACAACATCCAAGGGGTCAGTGTCCTTCCTGGGACTCTTGACGTCCTCTGTTGACCAACACTTCTCTTCTTCTAAGGTGAAATGCAATTATTCTTTGTCTATTACTGATGGTGATCACTTTGATCACTTGATGAAGGTGGCATCTGTCAAGCTTCTCCATTGTCCATATCCTCCTTTCCCTTTGTAATTACAAGTATTTTGTGGGGAAGCATCCAAAACTATTTAACTATTTCTTTTCTCATTGAACTTTTGATTTATTAACTTGTTTATAACTGTGTGGAAATCACAGTTCCTAATTTATTCAATGGGCTATAATCTGTTACTATTATTTATTCTTTATTTTGATGCTCAAATTGTGCCCAGTGTGGCTGGCTTTGTCTCATTCTGACACAGCCCTATCACACAGTGAACACCTGCCTGCTTTATGGCACAAAAAGGTGTTCTAGGCTTATCTTGTACTTCCCCTGCCCTGAGCCTAGAACTGGCCATTTCCCAAAAGCACTTGGTGTCTTTAGAGAAGAATGGTATTTAGAAGACAAGATCTGGGTGATCTCCCATCTCTTCTTCCGCTGCATCTCTGACTCTTCTGCCTTCCTTTTCTGCTTTGAAGGATTCATGTGGTAACACTAGGTCCACCCTGATAACCCAGGATAATCTCCCTATTTTAAGGTCAGCTAATTAGCAACCTTAATTCCTCTACAAAGTCCTTTTGGCCATTGTGTTGGGAGTGGAGGGGGGGAACCACCTCAATTTCGATGATTCACTAAGAGGACTCATGGAACTCAGCAATATGGTCATACTCACAGCTATGATTACAGAGAAAGGATACAGCAAAGAGAAAAGCCCACTGGGGTGAAGTCCGGGGAAGCCCAGGTACAAGCTTCCAGAGTCCTCTCCCGGTGAGTCACATAGGACATGCTTAATTCCCCCAGAAACAAGTTGTGAAAACTTGTGTGAAATGTTGTCTACCAGGGAAGCTCATCAGAGACTCAGTAGCCAGGGTTTTTATTGGGACTGGCCATGTAGGCTCCCACTGCCTAGCATGTCCCAAGAGTCTAGACTCCCAGGAGGAAAGCAGGTGTTCAGCATAAACCACATTTTTGTACAATCTAGGCACTGTGAGCTACTCCTAACAGTTAGGAAGTGCAGGGAATCCCCGAGACCCAAGTTCCCAGACATCAGCCAGGTGCCAGCTTGCCAGCAGGCCTCTCTGAGAACCGCAAGGGTATGTTAACTCTTTTCTGCACAGCCACGTAACAGAACATATTTGCAGGTATAACACCAGGGGTGAGGATCATGAGGGCCCAGACCTTGCCCACTGCAGACGGATTCTCACGATGTATCATAAGCTCATTCTTTCTGTAGCTGCACACACCGTTCCCTGAGGAGTGCTCTCCTACCTAAAATGTTCTGCTCTGTGACACTGGGCTCTCCACCTACCGTCCTCTGTGCAGCACACGCAGTGCAGGGAGCCGGTGGCAATGGCGATGACTCTTTTTCCCTGCAGCCCTTGGACCTGCCGAGGTCTTCTAACATGGTCGTCGGATCCATGGCCCAACCTGTGGTAGTCCCCTTTGCCCCTAGCACACAGAAGAGACAGGGTGCTCAGAAGCATAAGCCTGCTCTGTGCACCACCCCATCCACCCACCTGGTGCAACCACTGTACTACATTACATAAATCACAGCCTGCCATCAAAGTGGTGTTCCCAGGCTACTAAAGCGTGGCTAAAGGAACTTCAAATTAACAATCTGTTTCTGGTAGGATTAAACAAGCAAAACCCTTCATACCAAGTGTAAACCGCTCCCGACTTGGTGAGTGCGACAGAGAACTGGGAGCCACATTCCACTTTGACCACACCAAGGCCTGTGAGAGAGTCGATCTAGAAGGGGAGAGACTCAGTTAGCCTCGCTTACAACAGGGGACAGATCATGCTGACAATTCACCACGGGTCGTGCGCCTTCATGCAGTGTGACCCAGCACACGTCACTGGAAATGTTAACATTTCACTGCTCAAGGTTTGCAATCATTTCTCTCGAAAGCTGGTAGTACTGTTCTCCAACACCACTATGCTCTACTCACCCTCCCTCCAGCCCTCCCTCAGGGTAGAGCGGCCAGGGCCTGGCCTCCAGATGCCCCCTACTCATCTCTCTAGTTCACCCACCCGTTCATGGGTACAAGCCCTTCAAGTCCAGCACCCAGGGTCTCAGTTGGGGCCCACTCCACCTAATCATCATTCTCCTGACACAACACACATGCTCCTCATCACCTCTGTGATGTTTCTCATACTTAATTTCTCATGTTTCAATTTAAGTTAAATTAACTAAAGCTTAATTAGTTCTCCCCTTGTCCCTACCCTGCTATGAGCACATGATGCCCTCTATGCCTTCCCGATGCCAACCATCCTAACCCTTGAAGGTGCAATGCCCTTGTATAAAGCCTTCCGTAGCATAACAGGGCCTACAACAATTTTTAAAATGCAGAAACCCTTGGTAATCCAAATGTGGTTAAAATACCATACATCTGCAATGGAAAAAGAGCAAGAGGTGATAAGAACAAAGGAGGCAGCCCTGAGGCCCTGGTTCCAGCAGCTGCCAGAAGGGTGACTGCAGGAAGGAGGGCGCCTCCTTCTGGCACAGCCACAGGGAGCGCAGGGAAATACAGCATGATTTGGAGCCAAGTCTTCTCCACCAGGCTTTGGTCCCAGGTAGCACCTGCCAAAACCACTCACTGCAGTGATGGACTGTTCTACGTCTGCACTAAGCCAGCACAGCTGCCATGAGCCACGTATGGCCAATGAACACTTGAAATGTAGCTAGCATGGCCGAGGAATTGAATTTTAGGTTATTTAATTTTAATTAATTTAAACTTAAAGTAGCCACATGTGGCCAGTGCCTACCATGTTGGCTGGCTCAGCTCTAGGAGGAAAAGCTATGGAGGCTCAGGCCCAGCAATGCCTAGATATGTGCCATCTGGTTTTCTATCCCAGCATCTGCAGTCCTGTAACCCCGAATAAGGAGCTCTGGTGGTGAAAACGATTAAGAGCTTGGCTGCTAACTGAAGGTTAGTTGTTCAAACTCACCTACTGGCTCTAAAGGAGAAAGACCTGGTGATCTGCTTCCATAAAGGTTACAGCCAAGAAAACTCTGTGGGGCAGTTCTACTCTGTTACATGTGGTTGCTATGAGTTGGAACTGGCTCGACAACACCTACAACCACCACCCCAAGAAGAGCGGGGACTGTGGAGAGAGATCACGCTTTAGTTTTCTCTCATGCCACGCACACTCCCAAGTCCCTGGTACCACTTAGTGTTCACTTACTGAAGTCACTGAGCAGTAAGGGATTTGAACAAATCTACTAACTTAATCCTCTGAAGAGGGTATGATTCTCCCCATTTTATGACAACACAAAGCAGCCTGACATAAATTAAGAAACTTTCCCAAAGTCAAATAGTACAAAGCTGACTGCCAGACCAGGTCTACCAGACACCCAGGCAAACCCTCAACTTCCTTTCTTGGCTTCTCATGTGATGTCCACGAGACAGTCTCCTCACTAATCCAGCTGTAATCTTGTCAGCAAGTACTGCCACATTCCATAACTCTGTCACATGATGTGTGTGTTCTACTATAAACTGATGACAGTGATGAATGATTAGTTATTTTTTCCCCCAAAACAGGTCCACATACTAAAAAGACCACAGACTTTAGATTTCATAAATTCCTCAAGAGAGCACAAACATCACTTAAAATATCTTAATGCCTATGGGCTCCTCACTCACTTTTTATGTGATCACCCATTATATCTTCTGCAAAGAAGGTGAAGATGGAGTTAAGATACTCTTGAAAAGCAACCAGAAGAGACAGACAACCCAGAGGGGCAGAGGTCCTCTTCTGCACACCTCGGGGGGCATCTATGACAACACCTGGCCACATGAGGGGCCAAGGTGATGCTTGTTTGCACATCACCAGGTGCTCAGAGAACCCCGGAAAGGTCTGGCCATCCCCTGGCCCACACAGGGAATTACAGAGTGCTGTGTATACACCAAATACCTTCATTGGCACTTTACAGCCATCGCTGCCTCCTCGGCCGAGCTTGCCATAGTCCCCGTCCCCCCAGGACCAGACACAGTCATCATCAGTGAGGCAGAGGGTCTGGGCATCGCCGCTGCCACAGGCAATGTCAAGCACGCGGTGGCCCTGCAGGGCCTCCACCTGCAGAGAAGAGGAATGCCCTGGTTATCAGTCACAACAGAGAGAAGGTGGCATTTCTGTTTACCAAGGGAAAGGTTGTAACATTCCACAAGTCTTTTTTTTTTTTTCCTAAAGAGGATGCCTGTTTTAAGACTTTCCAAAAAACACAGGTAATATTTATAACCCTGTAAGAAAAAACAGAAAATGCCTTCATCTAACTGAACTATACCTAAATTGTCAAAGGCAGGCATCAGCATCCTCCATGAATCAATCGTACATTACGCAAGCTGGCTTATTCATTCCTTTGACCCAAAATAGAGTGGGCCTTCTAGAAGTCAAAATATCAAACTCAATGCCAAGTAATATTTACTTCTATAAAAAAAAGGATATTTAAAATACTATCCCGTTTAAATGACATATGGAAATCATGCCAAGATGGTATTTACTTCCACCAAAAATCAAAACAACTTATAAATAATGAGGCTATGACTATCAACTGTAAACCAAACAGCATCTAAAGAGAAAACAAATTTTGCTTTAATTTTTATTTATTTTGTTGTTGAGAATACACACAGCAAACATCCACCAATTCAACAGTATCCACACATACCATTTAGTGACACTGATTACACCCGTCAAGTTGTACAACCATTCTCACCCTCCTCTTCTGAGTTGCTCCCCCTCTTTAACATAAATTCATTGCCCTCAAGGTTCCTATCTAATCTTTCAAGTTGCTGTTGTCAATTTGATCCCACAGATAGTTCTTAAAAGAGCATAATGCTCAAGGCAGACATTTTTTACTAGTTATGCTGAACTATTGTTTGGTTTTAAGAAGACTTCAGGGGATATTTTTGGTTTAAGGCTTAAAAATGATCTCAGGGCAATAGTTTCGGGGATTCATCCAAACTTCACAACTCCAGGAAGTCTGGAGTCCATGAGGGTTTGAAATTATGTTCTACATTTCCCCTCTTTTGATCAGGATTCTTCTATAGAATCTTTGATCAAGATGTTCAGTAACGGTAGTGGGCACCACCCAATTCTTCCAGTCCCATGGCAAAGGAGGCAGTTGTTCATGAAGGGAATTAGCCAAACATTTAATATCCTCCTCCTACTCCTGATGCTCCTTCCTCTGTTGTTCCAGGTGAATAGAGACCACTTGTGCCTTGGATAGCCGCTTGTAAGCTTTTAAGACCCCAGGCAGTATGCAACAAACTAGGAGGTAGAACAGAAGCACTAAATATGTTATTAGGCCAATTAACTGGGATGTCAAATGAAATCAGGACCCTAAACCTCTACACCAAGGAACCAAATCCCAAGAAGACTTTGGGTTACATAAGCAGCTTCAGCAGCCACTTTTTTTTTGTTTTGTCATTGCTATAAATATGTCTATCACACAATTTTTGCAGGTGTACAACTTATTGACAGCAATTACAATAATCAGCTGTGCAACCCTACCCTTAACCAGTGTGCTATTTCCATCACCATTAACCCCCCTTTCCCCTCCCTCTTGCCTCTAACTCCGTTGCCTCAGTCGATTTGGACTCACAGTGACCCTACAGTACAGAGAAGAACTGTCCCATAGGGATCCCAAGGAGCTGCTAGAAGTTGAGCCCTTAATTACTGTACCACCTGGTAACCATTAATAAACTTTGTTATCTGTACATTTGCCTTTTCTTGTCTTTTTATGTGAGGTCATACAATATTTGTCCTTTTGTAATTGACTTATTTCACTCAGCATAATGCCCTCCAACTTCATCCATACTGTTGCACATATCAAGACTTCATTTCTCCTACTGGCTGAGTAGTACTCCACTGTATGCATGTACCACATTTTGTCTATCCATTCTTCTGTAGATGGGCATTCAGGTTGTTTCCACCTTTTGGCTGTTGAAATAGTGCTGCAATGAACATTGGTGTATAAGTCTCTGCTTTCAAGTCTTTTGGGTATATACCTAAGAGTGGAACTGCTGGGTCATATGGTAGTTCTATTTTTAGTTTTTTGAAAAACCACCACACTATTTTCCATTTTCCATTCCTACCAGCAATGGGTGAGGGTTCCAACCTTCCCACATCCTAGCCAACATTTGTTACTTTGTTTTTTTTTTTTTTAATCTTAGCCATCCTAGTGGGATGGAAACCCTGGTGGTGTAGTGGTTAAGAGCTACAGCTGCTAACCAAAAGGTCGGCAGTTCAAATCCACCAGGTGCTCCTTGGAAACCCTATGGGACAGTTCTACTCTGTCCTACAGGGTCGCTATGAGTCCGAACGTTCTCGATAGCAACAGGTTTTTTTTTTTTTTTTTTTATCCTAGTGGAAGTGAAATGGTATCTCACTGTGGATTTGCATCTCTCTGATGCCTATATGACACTGAGTATCTTTTCATGTGCTTGGTGGCCATTTGAATATCTTCTTTGGTGAAATAGCTATTCAAGTCCTTTGCCCATTTTATGATTGGGTTGTCTTTTTGTTGTTAAGCTGCTGAAGTTTTATATATATTTTGGTTGTTGGATTCTTGTCAGATTTATGGTTTCCAAAGATATTCTCCTAGTCAAGTTGCTTAACTTTTCACTTATTTGGTAAAGTCTTTTGATGAACAAAAGTTTTTAATTTTTATGAGGTCTCATTTATTTAATCTTCTGCTGTTTGTGCTTTTGTTATTGTTAATCCACTGTTAACAGAAAATATTGTTAATTTTTAATAAAATGAGAAGCCTCCTCCCTCTCCACCAACAGCACAAACACATACATACCGCTCCAACAGTGCAGAGCAGGGCAGCTGCTCTGGCTCTCTAAGCACAGGGCTGTCACTTACCAGCTTTGGCTTCAGCTGGTCTTCACTGTCACTGTGCCCCAAGCGGCCGTATCGGCCTTTGCCCCATGTGTAGAGGTCCCCAGCCACCGTGACGCATGCGCTGTGGGCTCCGCCTGCAGCAACATCGACCACTTCAATTCCTCTCAGAGACTCAATCACACGAGGGCGGTCACATGGACTGCAAAGTAAGGCACCACGTATAACTGAAATGTAGCTTTTTATTTTTATTAATGATTTTAAACTTAGTAAATACTAGGGTTTTGGGCTTGCTGCTCATTTATTCAATGCACACTTTTCAGTCTATGGTCTCCAAATCAATTAACCACTAAATCAATAAATAAAAATCATTCAGACCTGAACTCGAAATGCCGTCATTTCCCATCTATCTGCCCTACTGCCAGAGAGCAGATTTTCCCAGTTAGAAACTAGGGCTTGAAAAACTATGCCTATGGGTCACATCCAGCCCATGTCCTGTTTGTGAAAGGCGTGTGAGCTAACCATGGTTTTTTCATCTTTAAAGAGTTGGAAAAAAAACAACAACACATGTCCAACAGGAATATTACGTGGCCCACAAAGACTAAAATATTTCCTATTTGGCCCTTTACAGAGAGTTTGGCCACTCCTGAAACATTCCACTGAAGAAACTTAAACATTTGAATCTCAACTAGCCTACAAAAAGGTGGGCATCTCCCTGTCATAAATTGAATTGGGGAAGAACTGGTTAATGTAAACTGAATGCTGATTCCGTATGACAATGTATACAAGTCTTCCAAATTTATATTTTCAGATATACTGAAGGCAGCTTTTCCTATTTATCATTTAAGTTACAACCTTGGGATAGACAAAGATTACTTAGAGAGGATACAAAAAGCACGTACTGTAAAATGTAAACTGACAAACAGGACTTCATCAAAAGTAAAATCGTCTGTTTCTAAATTGTGATTAAGTCATAGCCTGGGAGAAAATCTGTGTAATACATTTATCTGACAAAGAACTTACATCCAGAATATATAAAGAACTCCTACAGATAATAATAAAAACTAAAAAAACAGGCAAAAGATGTTAACAAATAGTTCACAAAAGACAAAGAAACCCATAAAAAAAGATGCTTAGCATCATTACTCATCAGAGAAACACAAATTAAAATCAATTTGAGGTCAGGTTGGCAAGATTTTCATGATCTTTCTCAAAAGCTATTATATTTTTTAAAAATTAAATTTTTTAATAAAGTATAATACAAACAGGAAAGCAAGCAAATACACAGTGAACACAACAGTGTAACAACCCAGATCAAGACACAGCGCACTACCAGCCCCTTAGAACCATCACCTCATGTTCCTCTAGTCAAAAAGCCCCCAAAGGTGATCACTCCTCTGACCTTCATCACCTCAGGTTAAATTTGCTTATTTTTGAATTCTATATAAATGGAATCATACGATATGTACTGTGATGCCTGGCTTTATTCTCTCAGCATTATGTTCATCCTTCCATGTTACCAAGTAGAAAAGTAGTTTATTCATTTTCATTGATGTAAATCTTGCATAAATATACCACATTTTACTTATTCATTCATTCATTGATGAACGGTTTTGAACTATTACAAATCATACTATTATGAAATTCTTGTCCATTTCTTTTGGTGCACAAATGTACATGTTTCTGTTGTGTAGAACTGCTGAGTCGTATATATGTTATGCTCAGCTTTACTAAATACTGCAAACATTTCTATAAAAGGGTTGTTCCAAATATTCCCACCAAGAGTGCATGAAAGTGCCAGCTGTTACGTCTACAACAACTTTGTCAACATTTGGACTGTTGACTTTAAAAATTTAAACATATACCAATGCATTTCCTCAATACCCACTGAGATAAGAGAACCTATTCATATTCTTAGCCATTTGGACATCCTCTTTTGTGAGTTGTTTGTTCCAGCCTGGTTCATGTCTACTTTTTTATGGGTCAGTTCATGTTATTGAGTTGTAGGTGATCTTTACATATGCTAGATATGGGACCTTTGACAAATGGATATTGTTGAACTGTCTGTTGCAGTCCCTGTGTCTTCCATCTGGGCTGCCTAATCAGAAGCCTTGGCCCAGAACATTCCTTGTTAATGGAGGCTGGGGACAGAGTTTCTCTCTTTCTCCGTTTCTTCTCCTTATCAGGGACATTCCCTCCCTGTTCTGGGTACACAGTGACTTCTCTGTTCTGCTCATGCATGGGCACCATATGGCATTTTGCCAGCCTCATTTCTTTATCTGTTCACGGTAAGGAAGGAATGGGTCCTTCACCTGTGGCACACAAAGGGTGTGTGCAGAACACCTGCCCTGCGTTGGCCATGGGAAACCAGCGCTTGCTATTGAAATTGACCTTGCTTCCACTCTTCTTTATGGGACTAAAGCATTTCTGTTTTCTGCTTTTTCTTAATGATTTCTTGATGAAAAGAAGTTCTTACTTTAAATGAAATCCAGTTTAACTTTTTTTTTCTTTGTTGTTGCCACTTTTTTGATCTGGTTTAAAAACCTCTTCCTACACAAAGGCATGAAAATATTCTATGTTAACTTCTAGAAGACTTACTGTTTTAGGTTTCACCTATGATCCATGTAGAATTGAGCCTTTTGTAAATTGTGACACAGAAGTCAAGTTTCATTTTTTCATATCAATATTCCACTTGATCCAGCACTATTTATTGCAAAGTCCATTCTTTCCCCATAGCACTGCAGTGGCAAAAACCTACTGCATTTTAAGATGACAAATACCCAAAGCACTTGCCATTGTCAGCAATACTTTTACAAAATATAGCTGTCATATACTGATAATCAATTGGATACAAGGGAACTTTTACCAGCTAGGAGTTGGGTAAGTACCACCCCTCAATTTTGCAACTCAGAATCTCAGGTTTACTTTTTAACAGCATTATGGAGATGTATTTGACATACTATAAACTGTGCAAGTTTAAAGCAAACAATTTGATGACTTTTGACACATCTATATATCTGTGAAACCATCACCACAATCAAGATAATGAACATATAACCAGTTGCCATTAAGTTGACTCTGACTCCTGGTGACTCGATGTATGTCAGAGTAGAACTATGCTCCATTGGGTTTTCAAGGCTGTTTGAAAGTAGACTGTCAGGCCTTTCTTCCTTCGGGTGAACTCAAACTGCTAGCCTTTTGGTTAGCAGCTGAGCGCATTCACCATCTGCACCACCAAGGGACTCCTCACGAACACATACATCAGCTCACCATCTGCACCACCAATGGACTCCTCACGAACACGGACATCAGCTCACC
>NW_004443955.1:886016-892587 GCF_000243295.1 Trichechus manatus latirostris | reverse complement strand
TCTGCACCACCAATGGACTCCTCACGAACACCTACATCAGCTCACCGTCTGCACCACCAATGGACTCCTCACGAACACGGACATCAGCTCACCATCTGCACCACCAAGGGACTCCTCACGAACACGTACATCAGCTCACCGTCTGCACCACCAATGGACTCCTCACGAACACAGACATCAGCTCACCGTCTGCACCACCAATGGACTCCTCACGAACACGGACATCAGCTCACCGTCTGCACCACCAAGGGACTCCTCACGAACACCTACATCAGCTCACCATCTGCACCACCAAGGGACTCCTCACGAACACCTACATCAGCTCACCATCTGCACCACCAAGGGACTCCTCACGAACACCTACATCAGCTCACCATCTGCACCACCAAGGGACTCCTCACGAACACCTACATCAGCTCACCATCTGCACCACCAATGGACTCCTCACGAACACGGACATCAGCTGCACGTTGCCTCCTGTGCCTGTGTCATCACTCCCTCCTGCCGAGTCCCACCCCCAACCCCCACCCGCCACCACTGGTCTGCATGCTCTACGACTTCACAGAGGTAGAAGCACATACTATCCACTCTTTTTAGTCTGGGTTCTTTCACTCACCATAATTATTTCTGAAATTCATCAATAGTGTTGCATGTAACAATACTCCATTCTTTTTTTTATCATTGTGTGAATATAAAAATTGTTTATCCACTCAACTGTTGATGGGAATTTGTTTCCAGTTTGGGGATATTATAAATAAAACAGCTATTAATATTCACATACAAATCTTTGTATGGACACAAGCTTTCATTTTCCTTGGGTAAATATTTATGAGTACAATGGCTGTGTTATATGACACGTATATGCCTAGCTATTTAAGAAACTTAAAACTGCTTTCCAAAGTGAATGAGAGCTCCACTTTTTCCACAACGTCACCAACGTTTGGTATGATGATCTTTTTAAATTTAGACATTGTAATAGGTGCTTAGTGGTATTTCACTGTACTTTTAATGTGCAACTCCCTAATGACTAATGATACTAAGCACTGTTTCATGTGCTTATTGGCCATCCATTCCTTGGCAAAGTATCCAAATCTTTTGCCCATTTTTAAAATAGAGCTGTTTGTTTTCTTATTATTATGTTTTGTAAGTTCTTCATGTATTTTGAATACATGACCTTAATCAGACATATGACTGCAAATATGTTTTCCCAGTCAGTGACACATCTTTTTAGACTCATAATGATGTCTTTCGAAGAGAAGTTCTTAACATTTATGAAGACCAATTTATCATATTTTTCTTTAATGGATCATACTTTTGGAGTTGTATCTAAAAATCTTTTAACTTCACAAAGGTTTTCTGCTGGAAGTTTTTAGTTTTACGTTTCACATCTATGATTCCTTTGGGTTAATTTCTGGATATAGTTCAAGGTATGAATTGAAACTCATTTTTTTTGTTCATATGGTTATCGAATTGCTCAGCACCATTTGCTGAAAAGATTATCTTTTCTTCAGCAAATTGCCTTTACACTCTTAGAAGTTGTGCATTGTAAATTGTGAGGTAGTTTTTTTCCCCCCAATTTCACATTGTCAGTTTTTGTGGGTCTATGTCTGAACTCTCTGTTTTGCTCTACTACGTATTTATCTTTATACCAACACTACACTGTCTTGAATTACTGCAGTTTAAAAATAAATCTTGAAGTCAAATAATGTAATCCCTCTTTTTCTTCACTTAAAAAATTGTTTCACCCATTCTAAATCCTTTGTATTTCCATATGAATTTTACAAGCAGCTTTGTCAATTTACAATTGACAAAAATGCTGCAATTTTGTTTGAGAAGGTTTTGCATCTACAGATTATTGTGGTGAGAATGGACAAATTAACAATATTGAGTCTTCTGATCCATGAATACAGTATTGTTGTTAGCTGCCACTGAGTCAACTCCAACTCAAGGTGACGTTATGTATGACAGAACAAAACGCTGCCCAGTCCTGTGCCATCTTCATGATTGTTGGTATGTTTAAGTCCATTCTTGTGGCTATTGTTGTCAGTCCACCTCATTTAACTGGCCTTCTACTTTACCAAACATGATGTCTTTTTCTAGTGACTAGTCTTTCCTGATAACATGTTCAAAGTCAGCGAGCAGAAGTCATCTTATCCTCACTTCTCAGGAATATTCTCCTTGTATGTCTTTTAAGACTGATGTTTGTTCTTTTGTCCGTCCACGGTATATTCAACTCTTGGTCAACACCACAGTTTAAACACATCAATTCTTCTACCTTCCTTTTATACTATCTAACTTTCACAGGTATATGAGGTGACCAAAAAGATCATGGCTTAGGTTAGATACACCTTAGTCACCAAAGTGCATCTTTGCTTTTTAAAACTTTAGAGAAGTGTTTTATAACAGATTTACCCAATGCAATTGTCATTTGATTTCTTAACTGCTGCTTCCATGGACACTGACTAGCGATCCAGGTAGAAGAAAATCACTGACAACTTCAGTATATCCCTACACAATTTTAGATTTTTTAAAACTTCTCTCAGTAATACTTTGTTGTTTTCTTCTATAGGTAATGCACAATTTTGTCAGATTTATCCTTAGTATTTTTTTTTTTTGGTATTGCAAATTGTATTTTTTTAATTTCAATTTCTGATTGTATATGTGTATGCATAAAGACATATATAAAAAAAAAACAAACCAAACCTGTTGCCGTTGAGTCGATTCCGACTCATAGCGACCCTATAGACAGAACAGAACTGCCCCATAGAGTTTCCAAGGAGTGCCTGGTGGATTTGAACTGCCGACCTTTTGGTCAGCAGCCATAGCACGTAACCACTATGCCACCAGGGCTTCCATAAAGACATACAAGCAACTTTTATTTATTCATTTTCTATCTTGCAACCCTGCTAACTTCCCATTAGTTCTAGCACTCTGTAGATACCATCAAATTTTCTACATAAACAATTACATCTTCTGTGAATACAGACAACTTTAATTCTCTTTCCAATCTTGATGCCATTTATTTCTTTTTATTGCCATACTGCATTTGCTAAACCTAAAAATTACAATGTTAAATAGACATGGGGATTGTGGACATCCTTATCTTGTTCCTCAACTTAGGATGAAAGCACTCTGTCTTTCTCTATTAAGCAAAATGTTAGCTCTAGATTTTACATAGATGTCCTTTACCGGGAAACCCTTGTGGCATAGTGGTTAAGAGCTATGGCTGCTAACCAAAACGTCGACAGTTCAAATCCGCCAGGCACTCCTTGGAAACCTTAAGGGGCAGTTCTACTCTGTCCTATAGGATCACTATGAGTCGGAATTGACTCAACAGCAATGGGTTTTTTATGGTCCTTTATCTGATTGAGGAAGTTACCTCACTCCCAGACTGCTGAGAGTTTTTATCAGAAATGTTGGAGTTTCCCAAATGCTTCCCTATTCCCCTTCATTTACTGAGATGATCACATGGTTCTTTCTTTTTACACTGATGTTAAACCAAACTCAAAATTTCTAGCATAAATCCCTTTTAGTCATGTTGTATTATCCTTCTACATATTGTTAGATTCAATCTGCTAAAACTTTAAGAATTTTTACATCTACGTTCATGAAGTATACTGGTCTGTAGTTTCCTATTGATGTCTTGGTCTGGTAAGAGTAAAGCTAGCCACACAGAATGAGTTGGGAAGCCAACTCATTCATTCTACTCCCTCCTCTTCAATTTCTGAAATAGTTTGTGAAGAACTGGTATTGTTTCTTACTCAAATGTTTGGAAGAAATCACCAGTCATCTGGGCCTGTAGATTTCTTTGTGGGAAATTCAACTTATTAAATAGACATATGGCTATTCAGGTCATCTATTTCTTATTGAGTGTCTTTTGAGGAATTTGTCTATTTCACCTAAAAAGCTGAATTCGTGGCATAAAGTTGTACATTATATCCCTTTATTATCTTTTAACATCTATGCACTTTGTGGTGATGTCACCTCTCATTCCTGGTATTGCTATAATTTATATCTTCTCTTTCGTATCACTCTAGGTAAAGGTTTATCGATTTTATTGACCTTCTCAAAGAACAAGCTTTTGTTGTCTCTGATTTTCTCTATTGTTTCTCAGTGTCCTATTTCATGAATTTCTGTTCTGATCTTTATTTCCTTTCTTCTGCTTACTTTGGTTTGCATTTCTCCTTCTTATTCTGCTTTTTTAAGGTGGAAATTTAGATAACTGATTTTTTAAAATAGGCGTTTTTCTTTTTGAAAATAGGCATTTCACACTATACATTTCCCTGAGTCTTCCTTTTGCTGGATCCCACATATTTTGATACACTATATTTTCATTTTCACCCAGTTCACAATTACTTTTAACTTAAACCTTCTAATTTCTTCTTTGAGCCATAGGTTATCCAGAAGTGTGTTATTTACTTTCCAAATATTTGGAGGATTCCCCAAAGACCTTTTTGTTACTGATTTCTAATTTAATTCCACTGTGGTCAGAGGACATACTTTGTATAACCTGAATCTAATTTATTGAGATTTGTTTTATGCCCCAAATTTATGGTGCAACTTGGTAAGTAATTCACATATACCTGAAACAAATGTGCTTTTGTTGAGTGTTCAATAAATGTCAAGGCCAAGTTGTTCGGATCTTCTATCCTCTTCACAACTTTTCTAATTGTTTTATCAGTTACTGAAGGAAGCATGTTGAAATCTCTGACTATAATTGTGAATTTGTCTTTTTCTCATTGCAATTCGATCATATTTTTATTGTGTGTATTTTGAAGGTGTATTATTAAGTGTGTAAATGTTTAGGATTATTATGCCCTCTTGAAGAACTGATCCCTTCATCTCTGTATTTTTTGATAAAGAATCTTTGTATCATATTAATATAGGCATATGAGTTTCTTTTGATTAATGTTAGCATGGTCCATATTTCTTCATCCTTTTACTTTTAAATTATTGTGTCTTTATAAACAAAATGAGTCCCTCATAGGCGGCGTATTGTTTGATCTTGCTCTTACATCTATTCTGACAACCTCTGACTTTTAACTGGGGTATTTAGATCATTTACATTTGACATAATAATTAATATATTTATGTTTAAATCTACCATCATGCTATTATTTTCTATTTGTCCCAACTCTTCTTTGTTCCCTTTTTCCTATTTTCTTTCTTTTGGATTAACAGAATGTTTTATGACTGCATTTTAACTCCTTTCTTGGCTTTATCAGATACAATTCTTTCTGGTGTTATTTTAATGACTGCCTTAGGAGCCCTGGTGGCACGGTGGTTATAGCCTTCTGCTGTTAACCAAAAGGGTGCAGTTCAAATCCACCAGCCACTCCTTGGCAACGCTATGGGGCACTTCTACTCTGCCCGATAGGGTCGCTATGAGTTGGAATTGACTCAAAGGCAGTGGGTTCGATTTTTTGGGTTAGGGGTTCTAAAATACATCTTTAACTTACCACAGTTCACCAAGAAGTAATATTATACTACATCTTGTATAAGAACTTCACAATAGTCTATTTTTATTTCTTCCCTTCCTCCCAGCCTTTGTGCTACTGCTGTCATACAGTTTACTTCTATTTATGTTTTAAACACCTCAATTCATTTTTATCATTTCCTTGCAATATTCAATTATCTCCTAAAGAGATTTAAATAATAAGGAAAAAAGATATAATATGTGACCATGTAGTTATCGTTTTTTAGTTTCTTTGTATAGATCCATGCCTCCATCTGGTATCATTTTCTTTCTGTCTGAAGGAATTCTTTAAATCTTTTTTGTTGTACAAGTCTGCTAGTATTGAGTTCTTTCAGCTTTTGTATGTCTGCACAAGTTTATTTCAACTTTGTTCTTGGAAAAAATATTTTTACTCGGTAAAGAATTCTAGGCTGACAGGTTCTTGTTGGTTTCCCCCCGCAGTACCTCCACTGCCTTCTAGCTTGCACTGTTTCCGATAACAAACATTTCTGTCATCCTTATCTTTTATTGTTTTAACCTGTGTATGCAAAAACCAAACCTGTTGCCATCAAGTCGATTCTAACTCATAGGGACCCTGTAGGACAGGGCAGAGTTGCCCCACAGGGTTACCAAACAGTGGCTGGTGGATTCGAATTGCCGACCTTTTGGTTAGCAGCCGAACTCGTAACCACTGGGCTACCAGGGCTCCTTCCATGTCTCTTTCCCTCCGGCGGCTTTTTCTTTAGATGGCCGCTCACAGGCGCTTTTAAGACCCCAGACACTACTCACCAAGGTAGAATGTAGAACATTGTCTTTATAAGCTGTGTTATGCCAACTGAGCTAGATGTTCCCCAAGCCCATGGTCCCCACAGCCCTCCGCCCAGCAACTCAGTCCCTCAGAGAGTTTGGATATATCTATGGGGCTTCCACGACCTTTCCTTGTACAACTTGTGCTAGTTTCCCCTGTATTGTGTACTGTCTCACCCTTCACCAAAGACACTACTTATCTATTGCCTATTTAGTATTTCCCCCCCACCCCTCCCATCCCTGGTAACCAACAAAGATTGTTACATTTTGTGTGTGAACTTTTTCATGGGTTTTTACAATAGAGGTCTC
>NW_004443955.1:884772-885916 GCF_000243295.1 Trichechus manatus latirostris | reverse complement strand
GTTGTGAATTTATTTTGGCATTTTGTTCCTGCATTATTTTCCTGAATTCTTCCAATTTTTTGTATTTTCCATGAATTTGTCTATTTTTTCCTCATATTTGTCAGCTTTTTGCCTTAGCTCTTGGAGAATTCTAAGTATTAGAGATTTGAATTCCCTATCAGGTAGTTCTAGTGCATTTTCTTCCACTGGAGAGTCATCCGGTGTTTTATTTTGGACGCCTACTGGAACCATCCTGTCCTGTTTTTGTAAATGTTTTGATATTGTCTGCTGTCTTCGGGGCATTCGGTAGCTATTTTTCTCGTTTATTGATTGTAGATTTGTTTGTTTCATCCTTTTTAAAATTTGACTATGTCTGAGCAGGCGGACTGTGTGTTCTTTGTTGTTTGCTCGTCTGTCGGCACAATAATTTTCTCCTCCAATTGGCAGGGTCAGTCACTCAGATATGGTATGACAGGGCAGGTCTAGCTGAAGAGGAGTTACTGGGACGGGTTGTTTGTGTCACTTACTACAGCCACCAGGGCGGGTCGGTGATCAGTGCAGGGCAAGTTCCAGTAGGCCATGCCTGTGCTGCTTGGTGGTGTGATGTCAAGCGCACGGTGCAGGTAGGCAGGATGCAGCAGGGAGACTGTTATGTGTGGAGCTAAGATGGATATGGGAGAGAGGAGAGAGGAACAGGAGCCAAAAACATACAAAGAAACAGAAAAGAATGCTAGGGGAGCTTGCCGCTGGAGTGGAGAGATGAGAGACTATGAAATGGAGAAAAACAGAAAGGGGAAGAGAAAAAAAGAATGAATAAATAATAATCGGAAAGGTTAAAGAACCGCAAAGTTCCTAGGGATCCCACCGGTGCAGCTATGAGGTCTGGGGAAGTCACTCTCAGGTGTTGCAGTATAGCCTGGCTAGAAGGCATAGAGGTATACAACACCAGGTATTCAGGGAATAGAAAGAGAAGGAAGATATAGAGAGACAAGAAACTGAGTAATGAAGAAAGACAAAAAGGGAAAAAGAGGGAAAAGAAAACAAAACAAATTAAAAAAAAATATCTAGAAAAGCCCCCCAAAAAAAACAGGAAAAAAAAAAAACGAACAAAAAAAGAAATGTCCTCAGGGATCGTTCCGCACGTCTGTGCAATCTGAGGGGGTAG
>NW_004443955.1:827959-884100 GCF_000243295.1 Trichechus manatus latirostris | reverse complement strand
GGTGCTTCTGCCTAGAGCGCCATTTTGCCGGAACTTCCGGCAGCTTTTAAGATCTTCTCTTTATCCCTGGTTTTGAGCAATTTGATTAGGATGTGCCTTGGTGTAGTTTTCTTCAAGTTTCTCGTGCTTCAAGGTTCACTGAGCTTCTTGGATCTGTGAGTTCACGGTTTTTATCAAATTTGGAAAGTTTTTGGCTATTATTTCTTCAAATTCCTTTGTCCTCCCCTCCTATATGTCCCACACCTCACTGATGTTCTGTTCATTTTTTACATTTTTTTATCTTTGTGTTTTATTTCGAATTGTTGTTGTTATGTGCTATTGAGTCAATTCCAACTCACAGCAACCCAATATGACAGAATAGAAAATATTCCATATGGTTTTCTAGGCTGTAATTTTTATAGAAGCAGGTCATCAGGTCTTTTCTCCTGCGGAGCTGCAGACATGTTTGAACCACTGACCTTTCAGTTAGCAGCTAAGCACCTAACCATTGTTCCACTGGGGCTCCTTCTCATTTTGAATATTTTCTATTATTAATGTCTTCAAGTTCACTAACCTTTTTTCTATAACGTCTAATCTGCCATTAATCCCATCCAATGTATTTTTCATTTCAGATATTTTACTTTTCACTTTTAAAAGTCTGATTTGGTTTTTTAAAATATCTTTCAGTCTTTACTTAGCATGTTCAAGCTTTCCTCTAGCTTCTTGAAGATATGGGATATAGGTTTAATGACTGTTTAATGTTCTTAAGAGCTCAGATGCCTACCAAAAGGTGGCAGTCCGAATCCACCAGCTGCTCCCTGGAAACCCTATGGGCAGTTCTACTCTGTCCTGCAGGGTCACTATGAGTCAGAATCGACTTGATGACAATCGGTTTATCTAGTAAATCTAGTATTTAGTATGTAGTAAATGACCTGTATCATTTCTGTGTCGGTTTCAACTGATTGATTTTTCTCTGAATTATTGTATTTTCCTGCTCTTTTGCATGTCTGGTAATTTTTGATTGAATGCAGGACACTGTGAAGTTTATTTTGCTGAGGGTTGGATTACAGTAAAACCTGTAAAAGCTGGAACCTGGGTAAGATGGAAATCTGTCAGAGAAGGAAAACTCAAATATTTTGCACTAATAGAGAGTGATAGAAAAGTGGTCAGACTGTACCCTGTCAAAGTTGGTAAACTTGCAAGATCCAGAAAAACAAGGCAATCCCATCACATTCCAGCTCTCACAGGTTTCAATGTATTTGTATTCTTAAAAGTATTTTTGAGCTTTGATCTGAGGCATGGCTAAGTTACTTATGAACAATTTAATTATCCTGGGTGAGTTTTTCTCTACTACTGGGCAACATCATTCTTATTACTCTATGAGGTTTTCCACTCTAGCTTTTGGGAGCAGGCTCTTTCCCCCGCCCTGTGAGTGCTGGGTGCAGTTCCTTCTAATTCTTTTGGGTGGTTTGTTCCTTGGATTCAGACTGTTTCCTCAAACACATCATGGTCAGTACCCAACTAGAAGAGACTCTTTTGCAGTTCTCTCCTCACTGGTATTTTGTTCTATGTACCCTAGCCTTTTTGGCCTCGTTGGACTGCCAGTTCTGTCTCTTCTACTAGGAGAATCCAGCAGGATCTGCCTGTATTTCCTCTTCCTGTGTCATGGCCTGGCAACTTTCTAAAGGGAGTACACTGGAGCAATATTTAGGACTCATCTTGTATGTTTCCCGTTTCTCAAGGATCACTGTCTTTTGTTGCCTTATGTCCAGTGTCTTCAGGGCCATTGTTGCATATAGTTTGTTTGTTTTGTTTTTAGTTATTTCAGACAGGAAGGTCCCTGTTACTCCAACCTGGCTGCTAACTGCCATTAAGCTTTAATTTTTAAAAACTAGTGGGTTATTTTGTTTAAAAAACTGTTGTGTATCCTTTTCCCCTTACCTCTGCCATTTCTCTGTATTTAGTTTTAGTACCATACATGTTACACAAAATGTCGAATATGATTCAGTGGATGAACTCGGGATAGGAAAAGGGGTCTTAGAGCAAAAAGATAGAGAAGTTTACTGTATTTAGTACTTGCGAGTCAAAAATCCAGAAATGATGTATGTATTTTTCCCAACAGAGGGGTTATATAGATAAGCCTACATATTGGAACATGAACTTATTTCTGTCAATGAGTCATTAATATTAATTTATTTAAGTAGGATATTGTAAATGTTGCTCTGAAAAACTAAGTGCTAGTACACTATACACCATCATTAAAATAAACAAACACCACGGAAACAATATTTAAAACGACGTTTTCACATAATACCTTCTGTTGCCATGCCCCAACTTCCCATCTTCTGCCTCACCCCAAGAGTAAACTTCTCCTTCTGAAGAGAGGGCAAGACAGTGTTTTCCTCCTGAGTTCACAGCTACTTTCTTAATAAACACATGCTGAATGGATTCAAGCAATGTTGGGGTAGATACAGACTCCGTTCCTCCAATTCCTAGTCTGCCCCCTGCACCGTAACCAGTGGCATACAGCTAAAACAACAAAAAGTAATATAAACATCAGATTTTTATCTAAATACTCCTATGCTTAGTATTTAATAAACCTTATCAATGCTCTAGACACTTTTATCATAGAAAAATGAAATTTAAAATTGAAAAAACATAGGAATGTTTAAAACCTTAGACATACTTTATCAAAGCTCTAAAAATGAAAGAAAACTATGACTATCAGAAATCTCAAATTCATAAAATGTTTTCTGACAACAAGGTCTACTCTCTGAAAAAATAATTCATTTTTGTCTGGAACACCACCTACAATTAATACAAAAAAATTTAATTATTCATTATATGTGAATCTCTACCAGTTAACATCCACAGAACCATAACCATAAACTACAAATATATTTTAATATTTCAGCAAAGCAACATATAAATCACACAACAGAACACACTAACTTCTTTTCACTCTAAGTAGGTAATTATTTTGGACCACAAAACATCTTTATTAATTTTTTAAAAAGCAGATCAGACTGCTACTTCCAAAACCATGGCAAACTATATATCCATTTCCAATAATATGGCGAACATCCCTCCTGATAAATATTAGTGTTATTTTTGCTATTTTAAACATTTTTCAAACGTATTTATGCACTGACACACTAGTAGGAAATAAGTGCTAAAGCAGAAATTGAAACCAAATACGCAAGTGGATAAATGAGCCTGAAAAGCCACCTTCCACTCAGAAGGTTTGTAAGATGTTAAGCATCTACTGTGATGGTTGAGCAGGGTATGGAGGGTAAGTGACCAAGCCTAAAAAGATACTCTATGTATAAAGGTGAGGCTTTGAAGGCCACACCTTCAGTGTAAATGTGAATGAAAAATAAGAATAAAGCAACAGAGAAAACTGTCTTTCTCAATCTCAGCACTGAATGCGAGGGGGGGATATCTCCCCTGAGAAATCATAACCACAAAAACTGATCCTCATGTTGGTTTTCAGTCTGAACAGCTACCTATGGTCTAAAATTATCAGGTAGAGAATTTAATTTACAATGTCTTAGGCTGTCTCTTTGGATGAGTAATTTTAAACTAGGCCTCAAAGAGTTTCTACAAATAATTTTCCAAGGAAACGATCAGCTAGTAATTTTTTAAAAATCACATCACACAAAAGAAGGCACCATAAGTGAAAGTCAACAGAACAACAGGCTATTATTGCGTTTAAAGAAGTAAAAGCTTGAAAATATGACCAAGGAATAAGAGATTATAAAATTAAATAGACATTAAAAGGATAAGAATTGAAGTTAAAAACTCAGATACATTACACAGAATGTAATACACAGTTGAAGAGAAAATCAGTGAGTGGAAGATCAATCTTAAGAAAGTGTCCAGAATACGGCAGAGAAAACAAAGGCAAGAGAAAATATGAAAGAGGGTTGAGGAGATATTAAAGGAAAGATCTCACTCTAACACGACTAATCAGAGTTTCAGGTAGAGAAAATATGAAGAATAAGGGAGAAGCAATATTTGAAAAAAATAATGCTGGGAAATTAACCAGAATTGTTGAAATACCAATTCTCAGAGCTAGGAACCCCAACACCACCAACCACTCCCCTCCTTGGCCAAAAAAAAAAAAAAAAAACTGGAGAAATAAAAATAAATGAGCATCTAAATATAGTGAAACTATAAAATCACACACACACAAAAAGAAATCTCAGAAGCAGTCACAGATAAAAGATTTATTACCTTCATTTGGGTAAAAATTAGTCTGACTACTGACATCCTATTAGCAACAATGAAAGCCAGGATAAAAAAAAAAAAAGAAGAAGAAAAACTTTAATAGGCTGATTGAAAATAATGGTCGACTGAAATTTTTATACTCTAGAACAGGGGCTGGCAAGTTATAGCCTGTGCATCAAATCTGGCACACCACTTACTTTTGTAAATAAATTTTTATTTAAACACAGCCAAATCCATTTGCTTACACATTGTCAACAGCTGTTTTTGTGCAACAACAGCAGAGCTGAGTAGTTGTGACAGACTCAATGGCCTGAAAAGCTGAAAATATTTACTATCTTGCTTTTTAGAGAAAAAGTCTGCTGACCCCTGTCCTAAAAAAGAGCAAAATAAAGATACGTTCAAATAAACAAACAAAAACAATCAGATAATTAACCAACCCACCCACTGCCATCGAGTCAATTTTGACTCATAGCAATCCCACAGGACAGAGTAGACCTGCACCATAGGGTTTCCAAGGCTGTAAATCCTTATGGAAGCAGACTTCCACATCTTTCTCCTAAGTAACAGCTGGTGGGTTCCAACCACTGACCTTTCGGTTAGCAGCCGAGTGCTTCAACCACTGCACCACCTTAAGTAACCAACAAAAGACTCTAATTACAGAGGCAATTAGCCACACATTCCATTCTTTCCTGTTTCTGACTCTCTTTCTTCCTCTGTTGCTTCGGGTGAAGACAAACCAATTATTGTGCCTTGGATGGCCGCTTCCAAGCCAGGCACTACACAACAAACTCAGAGGTAGAACAGAAGCACTAAACACGTTCTTAGGCCAATTAGCTGGGATGTCTCATGAAACCATGACCCTAAACCTCCAAACCAAGGAACTATATCCCATAAGGTATTTGGTTGTACACAAGCAGTCTCAGAAGGTACTCTCTATTGTTGCTGTAAATATATCTATCACACAACTTTTGCCAGTTCAACTTTTTACAGATGTACAACTTACAGACAAAAATTACATTCATCAGCTATGCAATCCTACCCTTAACCAATGTGATTTTTCCATCAGCATAAACCAAAACTCAGTGTTCCATAAGTTCCCTGCTCTCCCCCACACTCCCACCCCTGGTAACCACTAGTAAACTTGGTCTCTATACATTTGCCTGTTCTTGTCTTTTTACATATGCGAGGTCATACAGTATTTGTCGTTCTCTGATTGACTTATTTCACTGCCTCCTTTGCCATCAGACCAGAAGAACTGGATGGTGCCAGGCTACCATTATTGAACATTTTGATCAAAGATTCTATAAAGAATCCTGATCCAAAGGGGGAAAATGCAGAACAGAACTTCAGCTTCCCATGAAGTCCAGACTTTCTGGAGCCATGGAGGCTGGATGAACCTACAAAACTATTGCCAAGATAATCTTTAAACCTTAAACCAAAAATATCCCCTTACGTCTTCTTAAAACCAAACAATAGTTTAGCTTAACTAGTAAAGAACGTCTACCTTGAGCATTGTGCTCTTCTAAGAACTATCTATATGGGATCTGACTGAGAACAGCAACATGAAAGATTAGATAGGAAACTTAGGGGACAGTGAATTTATGCTAATGGGGGAGGAACAATTCAGAAAAGGAGGGTGACAATGGATGCATAACTTGAAAGATGCAATCAACGTCACTGAACTGTACATGTAGAAATTGTTGAACTGGTGTATGTTCTCCTGTGTATATTCTTAAGAGGTAGGAATACTAAATAACTTTAAATATTAAGTATGCATGTCAATATAACCAGGTAACAAGACACAGAATCATCCAGAGAGTAGAAGAAGGGGGAGTACACCTCAACCCTTTTTATGAGGCTAGCACAACCTTGACACCTGTGGTGGCCAGATACTAAATGGTTCCCAGTGATCCTTGCTTCCAGGTATCCATGCCCCCGTGTAATCCCCTCTCCTTGAATATGGGCTGGACCTGGGGACTTGCTTCTAACAAATGGAATACGGCAACAGTGATGGATGATCACTTCTGTGTTTAGGTTGTAAGACACTGTGACCTCTCTCTTGCAAGCACTCTCTCTCTTGCCCTCTCACTTGCCCACTCTTATGAAACTAGCTGCCATGTCGTGAAATGCTCTGTGAATACCTGGCAAAGAGCTGAGAGTAGTCTCACCCTAACAGTCACAACCAGCACATGAGCAAGCTAGGAATGTAACCTCGTCAACATAGCCCTGAGATGACTGCAGCCTTGTGAGAGTCTGAGCTGAAGGACCCAGCTAATCTGCACTTAAAGTCCTGACCCAGGGAAACTGTGTGACAATGAATGTCTGTTGTTTATTAACTAATACAGTACCAAACACAGAAAAGGAGTATGTAAGACAGCAGGAATATTATATGATGATCTCACTCCTGAACACAGATCTCCCCAAAATCCTAAACAAAATATTAGCAAACACAGACCAAAAATATATAAAACTCATCTTGACCAAGCTGGGTTTATTCCAAGAACGCAAAGTTGTTTAATATGAAAACATCAATCCAATTCACTGTATTTATCCCCTAAAGGAGAAAACACTGAAAAGAGTATTTCAAAAATTAAAAAGTAAGAGAAGTCAACATCCATTCATAAAAAGAAACAGAAGGGAACTCCTGATAAACAGCATGTACCAAAACCCCACAGTCTTTAAGCGTGGTGAAATGTTCAGTGTGTTTCCTTCACAGTCTGGATCAAGACAAAGAACATGCCCACTCCCAGCACTCCTACTCAAGATTATGCTACAAGTCATACCCAGCACTGTAAGCTCTCTTTCTCCCTCCAAAGAAGTAAAAGAAACAAAAGACAGAAGGACTGGAAAGGAAGGAACAAAATTCATTTACCAATGGTAACTCTCTAGGAAAGATAAAAAAATCTTGAGATACGTTAGAAAAGAAAGAGTAGAATAAGGTTACGGAACATAAAATCAACATACAAACATCGACTATTTCTGCACACCAGAAGAAGTTAATTTTTGAAAGATGCCACTGACAACAGCAAAGAGGAATACATATAACAAATAATACATAAAAATTATCACATACCTTATATATATGCTGTACTTCAAAATAAAAAAAAATTAAGAGTTACAGAACACATCTAAAGAGCACACAGAAGTATTTTAGAAACGCTGCCAGCATACCCAAAGTGCTATTACTCTTGTTCTGATACAGAATCCTTACATATACTATGAGCTCAAGCAATGCACTCTAGCTGTAACAGCCGGTCAATTTTAATAGGAGTGTGACATAGAAAATGCACCCTCACCTTGCCATCAGCTGTCACAGCGAAGAGAGTCTGTTCCCCTCCAATGAGCTGCACTGGTCTGAGAGCTGCAAGGGCTTCACATGGAGTCGGGACTTTAACTTTGGCGCCCTCAATGCCCCCAAGCTGTCCCCTGTGGTTATGGCCCCATCCATAAATGGTGCCACTGCCACCAGCAGATAGAGTCCAGTCATCTGGTCGCCTACGAAAAGCATCAGGAGAACATGTGACATGAGAAAAAACTGTACGTGAAACACTTGTCATTGCATACACCATCATTTCTTGTTCCTAACATAATAACCTGTTCATCCACTGCACAAGTTGTTCATCTTGCTCTCTTTTAAAAATGTCATGGCTTTCATGGAGAACATCCAGGTTTTCGCTGTCTGCCATTAATTCACGAATTTTCTTAGCCACCTAGACAACAGATTTAGAGATTATAAATCACTCATCTCACAAGAATAAAACAAATAATATTAAGACAAGGAAAAATCCCTGCCTGAGAATATGAGGGAATGTCAACATCAACATCATGATTTTAAGGTTAGTAAGCAAAACCAAAATGATTATATTAAGTGTAAGATACTGAAAGTTGTCTAGATAGTATCCTTGGTTTACATTACTAATAATAAGCTTTAACTGGAATCTTCAGCTTGTTTACCCATTTTCAGCCATGGACTTTTCTTTCTGGCATTCCTTGGCAAAACAAATGTCTCTGTGTTCATAAAATTGGCATCTTTTTACACTGTATCTAAATAAAGAAAACATTTTTGCATTCCAAAAATTATTCCAAAGTAATGTACACTACCTCCTCCAGAAACAGGCGTGGCAATGGTGTTCTTTTATCCAGGGCCACAGCGACTCGGGAGGCCATGCAGTACCTTCTGAACCAAGCCCACTTGTGTGTCTCAGCACAGCAAGGGAGAGTGTCTAGTTCCAGATCGCAAGCAAGAGCTACTAGTACCTGCAGCCACCAAAAATTAAAAATACAGAGACACTTAAAATACAGCTACCATCCACTTCCCCCACGCTGCACGCAAGATAAGGCGACCATCACTAGAGCCATAGCAGGGTTCTGAGGGTCCTCCTTCAGGAGCCCTGGTTCCACCTGACGGTCATGTGCTGTCATCGACAAAGACTGCCCTACACCACGCCTGGTGAGGCACCCAACACCCAGGACCTCAGATCTGACAACTGCTGCAGCACTTGTGGCGTGAGTCATACCAAGAAGACCCGTGTGTCACAAAGCAGAATGACACTCAGTTGAAGCATCACACGATATCATTTCCTGAAATTTTTCATATTCATCTTCAGCAATACCTACAATGGCTGGCTATCAAGGAGGTCTAACATGCGATGCCCTACAGATGACAGTTCTTGTGGTGCTCCTGCCAGCCAGCTCTACCATCACTTCAAATACAAATCGAGTGTCACCTTAAAGAATGGGCTGTGGAGCAACTGTTTGCCACCTCTCACAATAGGATCTTCATATTCAAACTGCCTCTGCAATGCTTCCGGAAGGCCTTTCACCAAAGCAGCCAGTGCACTGCCTGTAAAACTCTAAGAAAACAATAAAAGAAGATTCTGTTCCAGGAATCCAAATGCACAGATGGGAGTTTGTGACAGCACATACTTGCTCTCTTGTTTGTATGAGTAGCACACACTTGCTCTTTTGTTTGTATGAGTTAGATGTTTTAGTGTATATTATACAAAGATCCTATATCTATATTATAAATATAAATATTATATAGATATTGCATATATATATGATACATATAACCATTCTTCTATGAAATGTTTATCAATATTCTCAAATAGGCAAAAAACTAAAGATGATGACCAAGAAAATAGAAAAGGGGAGTCTGAAGATTTTTTCAGAATGTTTGGTTTTGATTTCAGTACAGCCATTCCCGGGTAACCAGCCAAAGTCCCTTTCTGGCCTGCAAATCCCACCCTGGTCTCCTCTTATGGTTAGGATTCAGTATTCTTTTAACAGTAACTATCGTATCCAGCAAAATAAAGGTGATGTGGGGAGTCAGACATGTTGTAAAAGACCAGTAAAGACAGTCCTATGTTCACAGCCACCTATACATCAATTTTTTTAAAAGCAAAGTCCAGCACAAAAACAGTTTCCAACACAGAACAGTTTCCAACAGGAAAGAACAAGATTAAAAACGTCTGGGCACAGAATATGCAGTAACATAAGGAAGTCTGGACAAAGGACTCCTTACATTTATGTGAAATTTCTCAGCTTTTCTCAGTGACTTAGAGGTGTAAATTATTAAAGCAACATTTTATTCCCAAAGAGTCAAAAGTCTAGAAAGCATAATATAAAGTTCCATACCAAAGCTCTTGTTTCTCCGTCATGATCACCAAGTAGCCTGTTTATGTTAATGGACTGCCCAAATTCGGTGGTGAGCAGCTTCCTCAGTCTTTGAAGGGCCCACATCCTATGACTGGCAGCTGAGACGAGGAGGCAGAAAGTATTAGAAGCTTGAACATTTTTCCAACTAGTAAGACAGGTGTTAATGAGAAGATGCCATTTACCTAAGGCACTCAGCTGTGCGCACGCAGCGAGGGAGGCCGCCAGGCGAGGGACAATGCTCCTGTGAGAGGCAAGGCTGAGCCGGAAGTCAAGCAGACACGTCACCAGGTCCATGGATGGACAGGAGAGGATGCAACGGTCGGAAAGGAGGTCTTTTGGGCCTGTGGATAAATCCATGTAAATTTCCCCAGGATTGACAAGATGAGGATGACAATCTTAATGCAGTAGTTAAAAATCCTACTAACAACAGTGGCTCCTTCATCCATTTGGAATGCAGTTGATTTCTCAGTTACATTAACTATGCACTTAAAACTCACATTTTAACTTTAAATCAAATGGCTACAGAATTGCAGGCAAGAACAACCACCCCTTTTCACACTGGTGAAGACAAAGGACTCCTATCCTAACATCTAGACAGTGAAGGCGGCTCTGTAATTCTGTTCCTCGCCTTGCCTTGGAGGGACTTTCAGCAGCACTTACTCCCTATGCAGCAAGAGAATGTGGACAATAAGATACTAAATGAAAAACCTATGTGTGTCCACCTTGCTAGGATAATGGTCCTAGGCTAATTCCCTGCCCCCCTTACCTGCAGCAGGCATGATGGGGTAGACAGTGAAGCGCCAGCCCCATCCATTCACGGACCCGTCGCTGATGAACTTCCACTTCAACTCATCCCCAGGGATGCGCAGCTCACTGGACCAGTCAGACCACTCACGGCCTGGTGCAGAGAAATACGCGCTGGGTTAGGTTCTTCTGATCACCCAGCATACACATACTTCTTTGGATACAAAGCAAAATAGCTCAAGCCATGTCTGAAGGACAGCAGGCTCTCCACCCCAAGTTCTCCCATGTCTGAGCTCACCACGACACCTCTCTCCTGGTGAACCGCATTCTAACATATGCCACCCGTTCCACATCCACTCCTTCAGCCCTGGGCTGAGCACTGGGGATGCCGAGGAAGTGGTCACCACCCTGACAGCAGTCCCCACCCACAGGAGAAGTGACCAGCGCAGTCACTGTGTCGTGTGCGAGCCTACAGCAGAGCCGACAACACCCAGGTTAGGAGCTGCAGAACAGTCTCTTGGGGAAGGTCTGACCTGGTGGAAGTTACCCAGACAACAGGAGCCCTGGCATTCTCCACAAAGGGACCCCCAAGGACACAGGCAGTTCAGCACAGCCAGAGAACGGCCATTTTAAAGGGAAGAGTAGGAGGTAGAGGCTGGAGCAGAGAGCCTGGTGCCTCAGTGCTTCTCTGAGGAGTATCAGGGTACAAATGCTGAGGTCCACAATTGGGATCAGGCTTCTATTTTAGAAGAACCACCTGGCTGCAGGGCGGGGGATGTACTGGAGGGGCCTCTTTCCAGAAGCAGAGAAACTAGTTACGTCTAAAAACACTGACTGACAAGTCTATCAACAGCCATTCTGTCACCCTGCCAGAAACACTCTGCTCATATGTGACCACAACCACTTTATCCAAAGTAAGACCAGGGGTTTAGATAAAGACTGTTTTGTAAGTAAAGTTTCTTGGCACACAGCCATGCCCATTCGTAGACACATGGTCTCAGGCTGCTTTCACACTACACTGGTAGAGGTGAGCAGCTGGGACAGAGATCAGATGGCCTAGAAAGCCTAAAATACTTATCTGCCCCTTTACAGAAGAAATTTGCCAACCTCTGCTTGAGACAGGCCTGGAAATGATGTCTCCTGACAATTCCAATGCTCTGTCCAACATATATACAGAATAATCACCCCGTGTGGAACCCAGTCATCACTGGAATCACTTAAAAACCTTTGTCATATGTCAGCCTTAACATCACACAAGCCCTGGTGTTCCCCACAAGGCCTGACAGCAACTTCCACAGCTCTCTGGTGGAGGCTGTTCCTTCTGGGCTGGCCGTGTTCCCAACAAGGACGTTGCTCCCACCTAGTCACTCAGGCTGCTCACCTAGTCCTGTGTGTGATACAGACACCACTGGGATAGTTCTTTTATTGAATGTACTGGGAAGTGGCAAATACAACATATTGTACTTGACAGCTGAGCAAGTGACTGTAATCTCCTTAAGGCTGACGTAGAACAAACAGTCGTATTTTATCCCATGCGTGCTCGTGGCCCGGTTTCTGCTGGCAAGCACACTGTGCACTGCTCGTCCCTTTCCCATCACCTGATCGCACCGAGACGATCCTGTTGACACCATCCATGATGGTGAGCGGGTCGTGGCGCCGTTCTGTGGAGCACTGTCGGTCAAACTCCACCCTGAGTCCTTCTGCACCTGGAGGACAAACGAGCACAGGACACTGTGACTACGCCCACCACAACACCGCTAAAGACACTTAAAGATCGCCCCTTGCCAAGGGGGAGACATGAGACAGAAACTAGGCTGATAGCCAACAAAGAAGCAGACAGGTGGAACGACTCTAAAGAATAAGAACCTAAGATTCTAACTGCCCCTCCACTCCCTGCCCCCACCCGACTTGCACCTACCGCACACGCAAGATTACTCCTGCTAACTGCAAGGCCAACTGGCTTTGTGCTCTCATTTCTAGGCAAACGTCCTTACTGCAACCCCAGTTTACGTTAATGGTAGAGGAACAACTCAGAAAAGGACGGTGAGAATGGCTGTGCAACTCAAAGAATGTAATCAATGTCACTGAATTGTACATGTAAAAAGTGCCGAATCGGTGTATGTTTTGCAGTGCATACTCTGAACAACAAAATAATAATTAAAAAAATAAAGACATAAAAAGTATTTGAGTAAGGAAGTAACCAACAACGAATGTATAAGGCAGGTAACACATGGATAATTATCAAGTGGCCCTGAAGAAGAAAACCAAAGCAAGGGGAGAGAACAAATTCTATAAACCGTAATTCAAGAAAACTGTCCTGGAGGAAAAAACTGGGAATCAGAATAAAAGCACACTCATATTTGAGAATATCATTTAGAATGACCAACATGAAAACAAAGCGATGAGCATTAAACAGAGTTACTTGTAAAACTAAGTCTAAACAAAGATTAAAAGGAATAGAGTATGTAATAGCTATTCTACTCTAATAAATATAGTATAATTATTTTAATAAATTTGGGAGAATGAATACAGTATACACAAAAATTTTTTCAACTGTTTTCAGTACTTACTGGTATTGATGGTATTAGTATTCTATCCTGAGTTTGCTGTGTACATAACGTAGGATAAAGCAAATGAATAGTTATGTGAGACTCCATCATTTCCTGCCTTTGAACCAGGATTTTAGTGTAGAAGAGATATAAATGCAACAGAAGGGGTTAAGTAGAAATTCTGTAATCCTGAATTTAAACTGAAAGTATCAGTGTGAACTCAAGAGAGAGTCAGTATATCTGACTATCAGTCTGTCCATCTGTCTGTCTATCCATCCATCTACCAACCCATCCTATCTGTCCAATGAAAAGTTACAGAGACAATGACAATCCAGTAGCAACAAGTATTCCAATCACCCAGGTTGTGGTCTTGAAATGCCATCTCCAATTACAGAAACCAGGGCAGACTCCAGGAGTAGGGTAGTAATATACAACCATCATGTCAAGAAAGTTATCAACAGATCATTAGAATCATTTCAAGAGCAAAGTAAGAGCCTCCCACTGTGTAGAAACAGAATAATCTGAGTTTCAGTAAGCATAATAATCATAATGGATTTAAACCCATCATATATATTTAAATCCACACGTTCAAAACTATATTTAAAAAAAAACAAACTAACTAGTCACCTTTGGAGAATGTTAGGGAACCAATTCATTCTCTTGAAAACTAGCAAATACAAGGAAAGAATAAAGCTTTTAACCAGCTTTTCTTATGCAAACAGTACCTCGGGGTAACTAATGCTTGAGGGGAAATGTCTCTTTGTAAGTATTCCACCTAATAAATAACAAAGCTGATAGAATTAAAACAACACACTTTGCAACTCCAATAGACTGATGGTTCCAGGCACCAACATCACAGCAACTAACATTCCAGAGAGACAGACAAAACAGGACATTATGTACCTCCTTAAACACAAGCACAAGACCAAAGGGAGCTGAATTCCCTGAGCCTCTGAATTCACTTCCTGCTGATATTCAGGTGAGACAGAACTGAGGAACAGGCTGAGCTACACCAGGAGTCAGCAGATCCAGGCTGTGGGTAAGCTCGATGGGTCAGAGGGCCCAGGTTACTCAAGAGGCGAATTGTTTAAAAACAGAAGAAGAAGAAATTAGGAGACGATCCTGGAAAGATGGTGACATGAGCAGGTTTAGAATTCCAACCAATCCCCCACAAGAACACCATGGAAAGCAAGTAGAAATCTGTACTCATCCCTGTAAGAACTCTGAAAAGGTAGGCAAAACAATGGCAGCAAGGAACCACAAACTGAAAAAATATGCGGACGAATTTCAAACGGTAGGAAGATCTATTCTTCCACTGCCCCTTCCCCTTCTGGCACAGCAGACAGATGACTGCAAAGAAGCCCTAGCTAACCCCTGGCTCACTTGTGTACTAAGAAGGGCCCCAATCTCTGGCTACAAAGGAAATAGGACAATTTCCCTTGCAGACTATTCAGGGTGTATGTTCTGAAAGGAAACCCTGGTGGCATAGTGGTTAAGAGTTTGGCTGCTAACCAAAAGGTCAGTAGCTCGAGTCCACCAGGCGCTCCTTGGAAACCCTATGGAGCAGCTCTACTCTGTCCTATAGAGTCACATATCGACTCGACAGCAATGGGTTTGGTTGCACCTGAAGGACTATTCAGGGTGTATGTTCTGAAAAGTCTGAGTGCGGCCTGAAGGACTAAGACCTCAGTGGGGCCTGAATTGGAGCCCTCACAGAACAGAGGAGGGAGTGATGAGCAATGTCTGAAGGCTGTATATGCCTGAGGGTACACTGATCACAAGGTGTTTTCTGGTCAGTCTGGGGGCCACTGATGGACTGAGAACTCAGTCTGGCCTAAATCAGAGATCTCACAGGGCAGGGGAGGGAGCAGTGAGCAAAGTCTAAAGACTGTATCTACCTAAGTGTCTTACAGAAATTAGTGCTTTCAAAAGCACTATGTATACAAAGAATTGAGAAAGAAAACACACTGTCATATTCTCATGTCCTGGCTTTAACAAAAAAAAATCACAAGGCACACAATGAAACTGGAAATGATGGCCCTTTCAAAAGAACAAGGCAAGGGGAGAAACATCATCTCTATAGAAATCCAGACAATGAACAGACTGGAAGAATACAATACAACAGTATTAAACACTCTGGTACAATGGATTGCTTATGTGTGGCCTTTTGCCATGGTCTTGTGACTGGGTGGGACTGTGCAGACAGAGTAATTGTAGTCCACCAAGGGGATTGGTCAGTTTTGCCATCCCACTGGGCTTGAAATAAGCCACCTCAGAGGCGGGAAAAAGAGAATCCCACCATCACCAAGGAAGAACAGCCAGGAGCCAGCACATCCTTTGGACCCAGGATCCCTAAATTGAGAAGCTCCTGGAACCAGGAGGCAGAGAGAGAGAGATGTAACACTGAAGGCAGAAACCTGGCAGCAGAGATCCGGCAACAGAGACCCAGCTGCAGGCGATGATGGTGTGAAGAGAAGGGCCAGGGAGAGGCATGCCTGCAAGCATGGCTGTAAAGAGGCTATCCTGATGGAAGAACTCTATCCCTGAGTGTTCCTCGGCCTGAATTGTAACCTGTTACTTCCCTAATAAACCTCATCATTGTGAGTATGGTCTGTGAGTTCTGTGTGGCCACTGCAGTGAATTATCGAACCCAGCAGAGAAACAGAGAGTGCCATGGGAGGGACAGTTGGTATCAGAATTGGTAAAGATGGCAGAGGGAGGAGGCATGTCTGACCCCTGCCTCATAGGGATCTGCCCTGGGCTGTTGATCTTGATTCTTCTTCCTCCTTGTGAAGTTTACAGGAGGAGGTCAGATACAGCCCCCACGTCGTTTTTACAGACACGCTCAAGAACAAAAGAAAAACAGAGAAGGCAGAGCAGTTGCATGCCCAGACGAAAACAAGCAAATATAGATAAAATCAGTAATCTCAGAACTCTAGACATCAGTTAAAGAGTTCGAGGACCAAAGGGAACACTGAATCGAGTAAAAGGTAAAAGTACAGACTGTGGAAGTGTGGAGGTTCACAGAGCGTCCTCACTCCACCCCCACAATTGCTCAGCTCAGACATCTTGGGGTGGTGACAACTGGCGCAGAGCACAATGTGGCCTGGGCTTTATGAACAACCAGGCCCCAGTGAAGGCACTGCACACAGAGACATCTCAGCATGCAGAACTAAGAAAAGGGCACGTTAGCGCACTACAGGTCTGGGAAAATACAGGTCGCAGAAAGAAGTGATGTGCAGAGCGCAGTAAGGCCCAGACTTTGTGAACACAGCTCAGGCAAGGGAGACTGAGCAGGCAGACCCAAAAAAAGAGCACCATGGCACACTGCAGGCCTGAGACTGCGTGGGTTCTGAGAGGAAGTGGCATGTGGTGTAGACTGCAGACCAGACTTTGTGAAGAGCCAGTCCCCAGTAACAGTAAGTGACAAGCCGGGCCTAGAGTGGAGTGGTTCGGCAAGCACAGCATAAGCCTGAGTTCCTGGGCATGCAGGTGTGGGACGGAGAGGTTGGATAAGCACAGAGTGGGCCAAAAAAACTGAGAAATCAGGCCTCTGGCATTGAGAATCAGCGAGTATTGCGCAAGCCTGAGTTCCTAAACACCAGGGACCAGGACAGACAGGCTGGGTGAGCAGAGTGTGGACTAAAACACCTGAGCAATAAAACCTGGGGCAGAATGACTTCGTGAGCATAGCGCAGGCATGAGTTCATGAACCATGGGCCCAGGACAGAGACTTGCTGAGTGAAGAACAAGCACCTGGACGACTGAACGTGGGATGGAGCAGCTCAGTGAGAATACTGCAGGCTTGAGTTCCTAGGTATTCAGGCCCAGGACAGAAAGACTTGGGGAATACAGTGCAGTCCAAAGCACCTGAGCAGGCAGGCCTCAGACAGAACAGGTTGGTAAGCACAATGCAAACTGGGGTTCCTGTGTGTCCCAAGAAGAAGCAACGAGGTGAGTACAGAGTGGACTACAGTTCATGAATAGTGACAAGCGATAAATTGGCAACAGGTGTCACTTCCAGGGTGGGACTCTGAGGCTGGTGTAGCAGAGTCAACATTCCTGGAAAGGGAGTCTCGGGTTACGTCACAGCTCTTGGGTGAGGGGGTCTGATGCCAGAGCTGCACAACAGAGGACACAGGGGGTGGATTTGTGGTGAGCAATCAGAGACTGCCTGTATTCCCAAACAGGAAGCCGGTGCTGGAAGGGCACAGCCAGCGTACCTGGAGGTGGGGGAAGTCTGGCACCAGAGTAGTAGAGTTAGCATACTCATTATTTTTAAGAGAGGTGGCCATAACAAGTCCTACAAACCACAGAGTTTGGAGCTGAAGTGGCTTCCGCATTCAGGAACCTAGAGGAGACATGATGATGGTTGGTGATCCAGAGCAGGGAAACTAATAGGGAAGGAACAACAGCAGGTGCACCCAGACCTAGAGTCTAGAGTTGAAGCAGAGAACTACAACCTTCAATAATTTGAAAAATAATAACAAGAAGATGAGCAAACACTAAAGAAGGGCAAGAATCTAATCTCCACAGTTACTATAGTAAAATAATGTCCCAATTACAACCAACAACTAAGAAGCATATGAAGAGGCAGGAAAGAATGACCATGCAAAAGACCAAAAAATGAAAAAAACCCCATTGTCCTCGAGCAGATTCCAACACATAGCAACCCTAAACGACAGAGTAGAACTGCCTCATAGGTTTCCAAGGCTGTAATCTTTACAGGAGCAGGCTGCCACATCTTTCTCCCATGGAGCAGCTGGTGGGTTCAAACCGCCTGATCTTTTGGTTAGCAACCAAGCACTTAACCACTGCGTCTGTCCCTAAGGAAAGACATACAACGAAATTACTACACAAAACTTTAAAGCAGAAGTATTAAACATGCTCAAATAGCTCAAAGAAAACACAGAAGAAGAATGAAAGGAAATCAGGAAAACGATCCAAGAACAAAACAAGAATTTCGATACAAGAGATAGAAATTTTTTAAAAAATAGGAATACTGTAGCTAAAAAGTACAACCACAGAAAGGAACAATTCTCTGCAAGGGTTTAGGAGCAGATCTGAATTGGCAAGACATAATCAGTGACTTCATAGCTTAGAAAATTGCAATTGTTCAGTCGGAAGAGTAAAAATAAAACAAGAATGAAGAAAAATGAACAAAGTCTAAGGCATATGTGGAACACCATCAAGTGGAATAATATACATATTATGGGAGTCCCAGAAGGAGAAGACAGAACGGTACAGAATCAATTTTTTAAGAAATAATGGCCAAAACTTCACAAATATGATAAAAGACAAGAACTTTTACATCTAAGACGCTCAGTGAAATCCAAGAAGGATAAATCTAAATAGAACCACATCCAGGCATATTATAATCAAATTCTTAAAAACCAATGACAAAGAGAAAATTCTGAGAGCAGCAGGCGAGAAGTGAAGTATCACATACAAACTCACTGCTGTCAACTAGATTCCGACTCGTAGCAACCCTACAGACAGAGTAGAACTGCCTCATAAGGTTTCCAAGGTTGTAAATCTTTACAGAAGCAGACTGCCACATCTTTCTCCCATGGAGCAGCTCGTGGGTTTGAACTGCCAACCTTTCGGTTAGCAACCAAGCACTTTAACCACTACACCAACAGAGCTCCTTATCACATACAAGGAGTCTTCAATAAGATTAAGTGATGATTTCTCCACAGAAACCATGCAGGCAAGAAGGCAGTGGAATGACGTATTTTAAAGTGCTGAAAGAAAAGAACCAGTGAAAATGTCATTAAAGAATGAAGGCATATGAGACCAGAAGAACTGGATGGTGCCTGCCTACCATTACTGAACATTTTGACCAAAGATTTCATAAAAGAATCCTGATTAAAAGGGGGAAATGCAGAACAGAATATCAAATTCTCACAGACTCCAGACTCCCTGGAGCCATGAAGGTTAGATGAACCCCTGAAAGTGTTGCCCTGAGATCATCTTTAAACCTACCAAAAATATCCCCTGAAATCTTCTTAAAACCAAACAATAGTTTAGCTTAACTAATAAAAAATGTCTGCCTTAAGCATTATGCTCTTTTAAGAACTATCTACATGAGATCAAATTGACAAAAATAACTTGGAAGATTAGATAGGAACCTTAGGGGACACTGAGTTTATGCTACTGAGGCAGGAACAACTCAGAAAAGGAGGGTGAGAATGGTTGCACAAGAATATAATCAATGCCACTAAATGGTACATGTGGAAACTGTGGAATTGGTGTATGTTGTGCTGTATACATTCTCTATAACAACAACAAAATAAATAAAATTACATGAAGGAAAAAAAAGAATGAGAGTGAAATTAAGACGTTTCCAGATAAACAAAAGCTGAAGGAATTTGTTACCAATAGACTAGCCCTACAAGAAACATTGGAGAGTGTCCTCCAGAAGGAAAAGAAAGGACACATGACAGTTATGTGAAGTTGTATATACAAGGAGAAAAAAGTAAAATCACCATTAAAGGAAACAGCTTGACAAGAATAAAAGCCAGAATTGAAGTATTATTGGTTGGTAAATACAACTGGTATGTCCTTCATGCTATACAAGGGCAAAAGCATAGAAAATAAAACAAAGATACATACATAATAACAATAAAGTTAAATTTAAATTGCAGTATTTAAGATATAAAGATTTAATCAGTGATTACAATAACACAAATGGGGGTGCGAGGTGAGGAGCTACATAGGTACAGATCGTATGTTACTTAAACTAAGTATCAGTATAAGCCAGGATGTTATAAATGTAAGTTGTTAAATGTAATCTTCATGATAACCGCAAAGAAAGTGAATAAAAAAATTATACACAAAAGAATAAGGGAAACAAAATGTTAAGTACACACATACACTCAAAATTCTATACACAAACATGTCAGCAATGGAGAAAAAGGGTGACAAAAAAGGTATAAGACATACCAAAAAAAAAAAAAGAAAGGCAGAAGTAAGTCCTCTTTATTGCTAATTACCTTGAATGTAAATGGATTAAATGCTCCAATCAAGAGACAGAGAGTGACAGATTGGATTAAAAAAAAAAAAAATGACACATCTATAAGCTGTCTACAATAGTCAAACTTCAGGAACAAAGACACAAATAAATTGAAAGTGAAAAGATGGAAGAAAACATTTCATGCAAACAGTAGCCAGAAGAGAGCAGGCAGGGCAATTTTAATACCATA
Organism: Trichechus manatus latirostris; assembly: GCF_000243295.1. Lineage (NCBI taxonomy): Eukaryota > Metazoa > Chordata > Mammalia > Sirenia > Trichechidae > Trichechus > Trichechus manatus. The sequence goes on along the minus strand of NW_004443955.1, from coordinate 863,735 downwards.
CAATATTGACTTTAAGTCAAAATCTATTCTAAGAGACAAACGGGACACTGTACAATGATAAAAGGGACAATTCATTAGAAAGTCGTAACTATTATAAATATTTATGCAACTAACCTCAGAGCCTCAAAATTTATGAAGCAAACACTGACAGAATTGAAGAGAGAAACAGACAGGTCTACAATAGTAGTTGGAAATTTTAATACACCACTTTCGATAATGGATGGAACAACTAGAAAGAAGATCAATAAAGACTTGAACAAAACTATTAAACAACTAGACCTACCAGATATATATAGAATACTCTATCCCACACGAACACAATATACGTTCTTCTCCAATATACATGGAACATTCAAGGATATACCATATCTTAGGACACAAAGCAAATCTCAATAAATTAAAGAAGACTGAAATCATACAAAGTATCTTTTCTAATCACAATGAAGCTAGAAATCAGTAACAAAGAAAAACGGAAAATATGCAAATACGTGAAAATTAAATGACATACTACTAAACAACCAAAGGGTAAAGAAGAAATCAAGAGAGAAATAAAAAAATACAGTCAGATGAGAATGAAAACAAAACATACCAAAACTTATGAAATGCAGTGAAGGCAGTACTTGGAGGGAAATTAATAGCAATAAACACCTATTTTGAAAAAGAGCAAATATCCCAAATCAATAACTTAACTCTATAACCTGAGGAACTGAAAAAGGAAGTGAAAACTAAAGCTAAGACTACTAGAAGAAAAAAAATAATAAAGATCAGAGCAGAAATAGAGAATAGAAAAAAAGAGAGAATCCATGAAACTAAGAGTTTTTTTTAAAGATCAATATACTACACTGACAAAGAAATACAACATGCAGATATCTAAAATTAGAAATGAAAGTGGAGACATTACAACTAACAATTAGAAATAAAAAGGACTGTAAGTGCTGTGCAATGAACTGCTTAATATGGCCCTTCTAGCCATAGTCTTTGTGACTCACACACAATGACTGAGTGGGATATGCAAATTAGAAATATAAAACCCCAATTAAGGGACTGGTTAGTTTTACCATCCCACTAGGTTAAAATGAGCCATCCCAGAGATGGGAGGAAAGGATCTCATCACCACCAAGGAAGAAGAGCCAGGAGTGGAGTGTGTCCTTTGGACCTGGGATCCCTGGGCTCAGACCATCCTAGGCCCAGGAGACAGAGAGAGAGCTGTAACTGAAGAAGGCAAGACAGTGAGAAGCAGCGGCAAAGAAATGGCAGCAGCAGAGGCAGCAGAACCAGGAGACTGGCAGGAAACCAGAAGACAGCGTGGTGGGCTTCCCTGCCCAAGGAGTGAGAAAACTGAGTGCCTCTGGGCAGGAGGCTTGCTGGAAGAGTAGGGTGCCTCCAGGCACTTGGTGCAGCCAGAGCTGAGCGCCTTCAGGCCAAGGCTTACTGGTGGAGTAGCGTGCCTCTGGGCACTTACTGGCAGAGCTAAAAGAGGTTTGTACCACTTGCCCGGAGAGAGATGTGCCTGAGGGCGTGGATGAGAAGAGGCTGTCCTGATGGAAGAACTGTATCCTGAGCGTTCCTGAACCTGAACTGTAACCTGTTACTTCCCTAATAAACCCCCATAACTGTGAGTATGGTCTGTGAGTTCTGTGTGGCCACTGCAATGAATTATAGGACTCAACAGACAAGAAGAGAGTGCCAGGGGAGGGATGGTTGGTGTTAGAATTGGTAAAAAGAACAGGCAAGCGGAGATATGTCTGACCTCTGCCTCACAGCAATCAGCCTTGGGCTGCTGATCTTGATTCTCCTTTTCCCTTGTGAAGTTAGAGGAGCTCAGACACCTCCACCACATCATTTTATGATAAAGAAATACTTTCGATGGTTGTTTATGTCAACAAACTAGATAACTTAGAGAAAACAGACAACTTTCTTTAAAGGCATAAACTCCCTACGCTGACTCAAGACAAAATAACAGTTCTCAACAGACCTATAATAAGTGAAGAGATTAAATAAGTAATTGAAAACCTCCACTGCCTCCCAAAAAGGTCATGGACTAAACAATTTCACTGGGAAATTCAAACAAACATTTATAGATGAAATGAGTCCAATCGTACTTAAATTTTTCCAAAAAACAGAAGAGGAGGATACACTTCCTAACTCATTATGAGGCAAGCATTACCCCGACACCAAAGCCAGACAGCGACACCTCAAGAAGAGAAAACTATAGACTAATATCCATACTGAATATAGATACAAAGATACTTAACAAAATACTAGCAATCTGATTCCAAAAATATACTGAAAGGATTATATACTATGATCAAGTGGGATTTACCTCAGGAATGCAAAGATGGTTCAAAATTAGAAAATCAGTGTAATATGCCACGATAGTAGAGTAAAGAAAAAGAGTCACATGATCATCTCAATCGATGGAGAAAAGGCATTTGACAAAATCCAACACAATTCCATCATAAATAAAATATAGGAATAGAAGGGGAATTCCTCAGTGTAATAAAGGGCACTTATGAAAACCCCACAGCTAACATCATACTCAAAGGAGAAAAACAGAACCTTACCCCTAAGATCGAGGAAGCCCACTCTCACCCAGCTATTCAACATTGTACTAGAACTCCTAGCCAGAACAATTAGGCAAGAAAAAGAAATAACAGGTATCTGAAATGGGAAGGAAGTAAAATCTGTTTTAGCAGATAAGAGAACCCCTGGTGGCGCAGTGGTTAAGAGCTCAGGCTGCTAACAAAAAGGTCGGCAGTTCGAATCCACCAGCTGCTCCTTGGAAACTCTATGCGGCAGTTCTACTTTGTCCTATAGGGTTGCTATGAGTTAGAATCAACTTGACAGCAATGGGTTTTTTGTTTTTGTTTTTTATACAAAGAAAACCCCAAGGGATCCACATGAAAGTTATCAGAGGTAATAAAAAAAATTCATCAAAATAGGATGGTACAAGGTCAACACACAAAAATCAGTCAGATTTCTACACATCAGCAAAGAACATTCTGAAAATGAAATTAAAGAATTCCATTTACAGTAGCATCTAAACGAACAGAATACCTAGGAATAAATTTAACCAGGAAGGTAAAAGATTTGTACACTGAAACTATAAAATATTACTGAAAGAAATTAAAGAAAACCTAAATAGATGGAAGGACATCCATGTTCATGAATACTCATTGCCACCAAGTCAATTCTGACCCACAGCCACCTTATAAGACAGAGTATAACCGCCCCATAGGGTTTCCATGGCTGTAATCTTTACAGAAGCAGACTGCCACATCTTTCTCCTGTGGAGTGGCTAGTGGGTTCAAACCATAAATAAACTTACACAACTATGGTCAACTGATTTTCAACAAGGGTGCCAGGTCCATTCAATGGGGAAAAGAATAGCCTCTTCAACAAATGGTGCTGGGACAGCTGGATTTCTACATGCAGAAGAATGAAGGTGAACCCTAACCTCACACCACATGCAAAAATTAACTCAAAAATGGATCAAGGACCTAAACGTAAGAGCTAAAAGCATAATACTCTTACAAGAAAACATAGGGGTCATGCTTCAGAATCTAGTTTTTGACAACAGATTCTTAGATATGACACCAAAAGCACAAGCAAAAGAGAAAACGGATGAATTGGATTTCATCAAAATTAAAAACTTGTGTGCACGAAAGGACTTTATCAACAAAGTGAAGAAACAACCCACAGATTGGTAGAAAAAATCTGGGAACCATATAATGGACAAGGGTTTAATACCCAGAATTATATCAAGAACTCCTGCTTAACAACAAAAAGACAAACAACCCAATGGAAAAATGGACAAAGGACTTGAACAGACATTTCACCAAAGAAAAATATTCAAATGGTCAACAAGAACATGGAAGAATGTTCAACATCATTAGTCATTACCAAAGCAAAAAAAAAAACCAAACCTGTTGCTGTCAAGTCAATTCCAACTCATAGTGACCCTACAGGATAGAGTAGAACTGCCCCATAGGGCTTCCAAGGAGCAACTGGTCGATTCGAACTGCTGACCTTTGGTTAGCAGGCAAGTTCTTAACCACTGTGCCACCAGGGTTCCTTCTTTAGCCATTAGGGAAACACAAATCAAAATCACAATGAGATAACACAAAACCAAAAAAAACCCAAACCTGTTGCCGCTGAGTCAATTCCAACTCATAGTGCCCCTATAGGACAGAGGAGAACTGCCCCATAGGGTTTCCAAGGAGTGGCTGGTGGATTCCAACTGCTGACCTTTTGTTTAGCAGCCTGAGCTCTTAACCACTGCACCACCAGGGCCCCTAGGATGGCTATAATCAAAAATGTGGAAAACAATAAATGTTGGTGAGGAGGGGAGAAACTGGATCCCTCACCCACAGCTGGTGGGACTGTAAAATGATGCAGCCTCTGTGGAAAATATTTTGGCAGTTCCTCAAAAAGTTATACATAGAATTACCATATGACCCAGCAATTTCACTCCTAGGTATACACCTAAAAGAACTGAAAGCAGGAACACAAACAGAAACCTGTATACCAATGTTCACTGCAGCACTATTCACAATAGCCAAAAGGTGGAAACAATCTAAGCGTCCATTAACAAAATGAAAGGATAAACAAAATCTGGTATACACAATGGACTGTTGCTGAGCCCTAAAGAGAAATGATGTCCTGATGCGTGCTATAACACGGATGAACCCTGAAAACATTATGCTGAGCAAAATAAGTCACAAAAGGACAAATACTCTATGGCCCACTTATGTGAAGTATCCAGATTAGGCGAATGTAGAGACCCGAGTTCATTAGTAGTTAACAGGGCTGGGAAGGGGAGGTAAAAAGGAGCCTGTGTAGGAGGTGCTGAGCTTCAGTGAAGGGTGACAGAAAATGTGTTAGTGGATAGTGGTGGTAAGCTGCACAACATGATGAACCTAATTAATTTCACTGAATTGTACCCATAAAAAATACTGAAATGGCAAATGTTTATTACATATATTTTACCACAATTAAGAAAAGAAACTACAGATTAAAAGAAACTTAAAAGCAAAAGATAGAAATTACAGAGTAAAGAGATTTAAAAGGCGATGCACGCTCGCTTAGGTGATAGGAACTGTCCAGAAACACAACTCAGTGATGGTACACAGTTGGGAGAGTGTCATTTTAACAGGACAGAACTGTGACTGGACACACAGAGGGCTTCTGGGAGCTGTCACAGGGCTATTTCTAGAGCTGAGGGTTGTTTACACCAGGGCATCCACCTGACAGGCATTAAACAAATAATTTATTTTGTGTGGCTTTATGTCTCATACTTATTTTGCAAAAAGGATCCCCCACCAAAAAAAATGAGCAACAAGCAATTCCATCATTTCTTTTCTACAAAAACTATGGTGGTTGTTTCTACCAATGCAATTACAGGAATTCAGCTTAGACTCTCAAGGTAGCACCTTCCTTCCATCCTCTCCGCAGCATTCGGTCCTGTGTACCTGGTATTTTCACTGTGCCACTGGTTGATGTGTCATCGGTGTAGGGATGGCTGCTCTCCACCACCACTGGCTGCGAGGAAAGGCGGCCACTCTGCGAGTCTGTCGCCACATCCTCCAACTCAGTTACACAGAGCTCCAACAACATGTCGGCCACCTGGGAGAGGAAGCAGGGATCACATGAGGACGTCAATGGGCCATCATACCTGGGTAAAAAGAACACTCAAATGGTCTCATTGTCAGGACACTAACCCTGCTTTGCCTGCTCCAGATCTTTCCACAAGGGACAGTGAGGCAGAGTGGAGGGGTCTGAGAAATCTAGTTCAAATCAGAGCTTGGCAACTTACTAGCTTAGCTGCCTCACCTACAGAATCAGAACAGTACAGAGCTTGCAAAGTTGCCATGAATCTCAGCGATGATATAGATAAAAACAGTCGGGAGGTGCCCGACACTGAGGACACTCAATATGTGCCAACAGATAAAATGAAAAACCTTTGGTGACAAGTTTCTTTTTATATCAAGACATTACTTCCTAGTGAGGAACATCTGCCTCAGGAACAAAAATATCAAGAAAGAGCAGAAAGGTGATAAAAATTACCAAGATCCTATATAAAGCATTGGGGGTCAAGTGGGAGGTGGCAGGGACAGAGAACATTCAAGTCTACCAGGCAAAACAGTGGCAGTCAGAATATCTGAGACGAGAGAGGTTACAAACAGGAACACAACTGGGTCAAACTCCACTCCACACTCTCAACAATCTTTAGTGTCCTATTTAGTGGTTCACACCATTTAAGTGGTTAATATAAGTGATAATAAACTCCATCAGTTATTATTTTCAAAACAACTGACAATGTGTTAAAAATAACAATAATGTATCAACCCAGAAATTGTTTAACTCAGAAAAAATAAGACTAGTCTCCATGCAAAGTCCATTCTGTACTTTCCAGGAACAGATGATTATTTTTCTCTGTTATTTCCTAACTAGATAACACACTGAAGGAGTCCTGGTTGCACAATGGTTAAGGGCTCAGCTCCTAAGCTAAAGGTCAGTGGTTCAAACCTACCTGGCACTCGGTGGGATAAAGATTTGGCAATCTGTTTCCATAAAGATTTACAGCCTAGAAAACCCTACGGGGCAGTTCTACTATGTCCTATAGGGTCACTATGAGTTGGAATCAACTCAACAGCACACAAGAACAGATAACAAATAGCTTAGCTTAGTAAACAGTTACAAACTACTATTATTACCACATAGGTATTATCATTATAAATTCTAATGGGTGTTATTAACAGTCCCAAATGTTAAGTCACAGTAGACATAGGAATAACCATCTTGCCACTGGCAAGGACAATTTGAAGACAGTCATACCATTATTTCTGCCCCCTACTCCCTTCAATCTGGTTTGAGTTACTGAAAAGAAGATGATGGCATCATCAAAGTCCTATCTGTGGAGTCTATCGGGGTCTTCTGGGGTCAGGCGCTTTCTCTGCCTAAGTAACAACAGTCCAGACAAAGCCAAGCCCAATAGGCTTCTGAGGAGAGGGTGACAGAGGGTCAGACACAGAGCTAAGAGTTCAAACCCCAACTCTGCCACCTACTAGTAGGTTGCATCCTTGAGCCCAGAACAACTACTTCAAGACTCAGTTTCCTCACCTGTAAATAAAAGTTCTACCTACCAGCGAGGTAAAGATGGCTACACTGAGAACGTGCTCAGAACTGGGCCAGGCATGCATGCGGGCGCAAAGGCCAGACACATTACTTTATACCAAACTTCTCATTCACACCCTCATCTCTCACAAATGAATACATTTGTGGAAAAAAGTAATATTATCCCAAGTAATTTGTCTAAAAAAACTAGAAAGTAGGAAAGCGGTAACATTTTATATCTTCCTCAATACTAGGTGAATTAAGAAATGGCACCCCCCTAAATTATTCACCAAGCCATGTACTGTTTTCAAGACTAGTTAACTGTAGTTAAGTGCTTTAATGATTTGGTGGTTGTACTCTGGGGCCTAAAGAAACAGGGATCAAATATCAGCAATTCAGGTAGGGGATGGAGAATTTGGGTTAGGCCCCTCAGACTGCCAAACTGTGGAGGCAGAGCAAGGCTTTGATACATGAGAGCCCTTTGAGAAACCCAAAGGCTGTTAGGACTCATCAATCCTATTGCTAAGATTTACTGTTGTGACACTTAAACTTTATACTCTAGATCTTTGGACTAGACTAATTAAATAGCGAATTGCATATATGGCTATTTAAACATAAATAAGTTAAAGTTAAATAAAATTAAAACTTCAGTTCCTCAGGTACACTGGCCATATTTCCAGTGTTCAACAGCCACGTGTAACTGATGGTTCCTGTACTAGATAGCTCAGATACAGAACATTTCCACCACTGCAAAAAGTTCTATTGGACCCAGTGCTAGCAAACATTAAAACACATTATAAAGTTATAGCACTTAGTATACACTGGCATACTTAGTATACACTGGTACTGCAGCATAAAGAGTTACATCAAAGGAACAAAAACGAATCCATAAACAGACCCAAATATATATATGTAAGAATTTAAAATACGATAAAAGAGGTTCACAAATCACTAGGGAAAAGATGGATTATTCAATAAATGATATTGGGACAACCGATTTGCCATACAGGAAAAAATAAAGTTGGATCCCTCCCTTATTCCTTACATCAAAGATAAATCCCAGACAGGATAAAAATGTATTATGTTATAAATAAAACTGTAAGAATGATTAGAGGAAAACTTGGGAGAATTTCTTTAAAACAATGTCATATACATAAGCATTTCTTCAGCATAACACAAAACCTAGAGGCCACAAATGAAAAAACTGGCAGATCTCATTACATAAAAATTAGAAAGTTCGACATTAGTATAAATATCTGAATAATTTTAAAAAGCAAACTCAGGAAAAATCACACAACGTAACAATAAAAAGGGGGTATTTTAAGAACTCTAACAAATGAATAAGAAAAAATCCTCAAACTGGCTCCACAATGGGTAAAGGATGTCACTAGGATTTTAACCACATGTTGTTTCAGGAGGAATCCTTCTGAACTACTGCCACTAGAACAAAAGTAAGCAGAAGGTACTGTGTACTGCCAACAGCAGTGTCCCTGGGAGAAGGCCGCCCCAGGGCTGAGAAGAGAGCATGACTCACCTGGGGGTATGCAGTGCCCATGCCAGACAGAACAGCTGAGAGCACATCCTTGCCCCTGTCCCCAGCCCGGCTACAGACAGACAGCTTGAGCAGGTCCACCAGGACCCGGGTGTCATCTGCTACTAACAGACTGGTGAATTCATCCAGGTACTGAGGTTCTGGACCTGATGCTTTATTTTGGCTTTCAACATCCTAAAAAGTTAAAACAATTGAAATGATTAATGAAACACTGAGAGATAGTCATCAATTTACCCATAAACTCGAGACATGTGAATAACAATGATGAGTAAGGGACTTTATGAGGCATTAAAGACCATGAAACACCGTTATTAATTAAGAAATAACAAGCACCCAAATCTCCACCATCCCACGCATCTGTCAGTTTGTCATACTGTGGTGGCTTTCGTGTTGCTGTGATGCTGGAAGCTATGCCACCAGTATTTCAAATACCAGCAGGGACACCCATGGTGGACAGGTTTCAGTGGAGCTTCCAGACTAAGACAAACTAGGAAGAAGGAGTTGGCGGTCTACTTCTGAAAAAACTTGCTAGTGAAAACCTTATGAATAGCAGCAGAACACTGTCTGATACAGAGCCAGAAGATGAGCTCCTCAGGTTGGAAGATACTCAAAATACAACTGGGGAAGAGCTGCCTCCTCAAAGTATCATTGCTGACGTCAGATGGATCTTGGCTGAACATCGACCTTAATGACATGGATGGAATCAAGCTTTGGGGACCTTCATTTACAGATGTAGTATGACTCAAAATGAGAAGAAACAGCTGCAAACATGCCTGAATAACAGGAACATGGAATGTACAAAGTATGAATCTAGGAAAATTGGAAATCGCCAAAATTGAAATGGAATGAATAAAAACAGATATCCTTGGCATTAGTAGGCTGAAATGGACTGATACTGGTCATTCTGAATCGGACAATCATATGGTCTACTATGCCAGGAATGACAAATTGAAGAGGAATAGCACTGCCTTCATCGTCAAAAAGAACATTTTGAGATCTATCCTGAAATACAGCCAGGTCAGTGATAGGTAATATCCATACGCCTACAAGGAAGACCAGTTAATAGGACTATTCAAATTCACGCACCAATCACTACTGCCAAAGATGAAGAAACTGAAGATTTTTACCAACTTCTGCAGTCTGAAATTGATCAAACATGCAGTCAAGATGCATTAATAATTATGAAAGTCAGAAACCAAGAAGAAACAGGAGTTGGAAAATGTGGCCTTGGTGATAGAAACAATGTCGGAGATCTCATAGCAAATATATTTTTTCAACAACATAAATGGTGACTATACACATGGACCTCACCAGATGGAAAACACAGGAATCAAATCCACTACATCTCTGGAAAGAGGCAATGGAAAATCTCAATATCATCAGTCAGAACAAGGCCAGGGGCCAACTGTGGAATAGATCATCAAATTGCTCATATGCAGATTCAAGCTGAAGCTGAAGAAAATTAGAACAAGTCCATGAGAGCCAAAGTACAACCTTGAGTATACCCCACCTGAATTTAGAGACCATCTCAAGAATAGATTTGATGCACTGAACACTAATGACCAAAGACCACATGAGTTGTGGAATGACATCAAGGACATCACACATGAAGAAAGCAAAAGGACATTAAAAAGACAGGAAAGAAAGAAAAGGCCAAAATAAATGTCAGAAGAGATTCTGAAAATTGCCCTTGAAAGCAGAGCAGCTAAAGTGGGAAAAAAAAAAAAAAAAAAGATCACATAAAAGAGCTGAACAGGAGATTTCAAAGGGCAGCTTGAGAAGACAAAGTAAAGTATTATAATGAAATATGCGAAGACCTGGAGTTAGAAAACCAAAAGGGAAGAACATGCTTGGCATTTCTCAAGCTGAAAGAACTGAAGAAAAAAATTCAAGCCTCCAGTTGCAATATTCAAGGATTCTATAGGGAAAACATTGAACGACACAGGAAGCGTCAAAAGAAGATGGAAGGAATACACAGAGTCACTGTACCAAAAAGAAATGGTCCATGTTCAACCATTTCAGGAGGTGGTATATGATCAACAATCAATGATACTAAAAGAAGTCCAAGCTGCAGAGAAGAAACTGGCAAAAAACAAGGCTCCAGGAACTGAGGGAATACCAACTGAGATGTTTCAACAAATGGATGCAGCATGGGAAGTGCCAACAAATTCAGAAGACAGCTACCTGGTCAGCCGACTGTAAGAGATCCATATTTGTATCCATTCCAACGAAAGGTGATCAAACACAACACAGAAATTATTGAACAATATCATTAATAGCACACACAAGTAAAGTTTTGCTGAAGATCATTCAAAAGCAGCTGTGGTAGTACATCGACAGGGAACTGCCAAAAATTCAAGCAGGATTCAGAAAAGGACATGGAACATAGGATATCATTGCTAATGTCAGATGGATCCTGGCTAAAAGCAAAGAATACTAGGAAGATATTTACTTGTGTTTATTGACTATGCAAAGGCATTTGACTGTGTGGATCATTAATAAATTATGCATAACATTGCGAAGAATGGGAATTCCAGAACACTTAATTGCGCTCATGCAGAACCTGTACTTAGACCAAGAGGCAGTCATTCAAACAGAATAAGCGGATTCTGTGTGGTATAAAGTCAGGAAAGGTGTGCATCAGGGTTGTGTCCTTTCACCATACTTATTCAATCTGTATGCTGAACAAATAATCTGAGAAGCTGGACTATATGAAAAAGAATGGGGCATCAGGATTGGAGGAAGACTCATTAACAACCTGCGTTATGCAGGTGACACAACCTTGCTTGCTGAAACTGAAGAGGACTTGAAGCACTTACTGATGAAGATCAAAGACCACAGACTTCAGTATGGATTACACCTCAACAAAAAGAAAACAAAAATCCTCATAACTGAATCAGAAAGCAACATCATGGTAAATGGAGAAAATATTAAAGTTGACAAGCATTTCATTTTACTTGGATCCAAAATCAATGTTCATGGAAACAGCAGTCAAAAAATCAAACAATGCATTGCATTGGGCAAATATGCTGCAAAAGACCTCTTTAAAGTGTTAAAAAAGCAAAGATGTCACTTTCAGGACTAAGGTGTGCCTGATCCAAGCCATGGTGTTTTCAATCACCTCATATACATGTGAAAGCTGGACAATGAATAAGGAAGACTGAAGAAGAATTGATGCCTTGAATTGTGGTACTGCCAAAGAATATTCAATATACCATAGACTGCCAGAAGAATGAACAAATCTGTCTTGGAAGTACAGCCAGAATGCTCCTTAGAAGCAAGTACGGTGAGACTGCATTTCACGTACTTTGGACGTGTTATCAGGAGGCACCATTCTCTGGAGGACATCATGCTTGGTAAAGTAGAGGGTCAGCAAAAAAGCAGAAGACCCTCAACGAGATGGGCTGACACAGTGGCTGCAACAACGGGCTCAAGCGCAACAACGATTGTGAGAATGGCGCAGGACCAGGCAGTGTTTTGTTCTGTTGTACATGGCATCGCTATGAGTCAGAACCAACTCGACGGCACCTAAGAACAACAAGTCTCCACCCAAGCCATGTATTATGTTTTCAAGACCAGGTTAACTATTTTACAAATTACCAATAGCATTTGTCAAAAATAAATGCCTTAAACTATGAAGAAATGATAACTGACTACTGAGATCACGTTCATATCATAGGTATTTGTTACGGGAAGAGATTGGAATGAAGTCACACCATGTAATAAATAACCCTCCCCCTTAAGTTATGCATGGGGATTTGCTACTGACTAAATTTGAACCCTATAGTTTTACATGTTTTGTCTAAATCATCTCCGTAATTCTTTCCTAGAATCTTACTTGCATGTTATACATTATCCACAATCTTTCACTCGTGTTCTTTGAAAAAGCTAACAGATAAAGCAATGAAAAAGCTAACAGATAAAGCAAGAGTCTTCTTTCTACCAACTCTTCTCTATTCACAGCATGTCAGCCAAAACACATGCAGCATTTTTGATAATTTTATCTCCTTCACCTTTGACGTACAGAGAAGGGCCCCACTTGCTGGTCCATGGGCCATTTCCCCAGCAGCCCAGGCCATTCCATCTACCCTCACCCAGGAGGGCCCTGTCATCAGCAGGCTGCCCAGCGAGACCCCACCACTCACTGGTCTAGCACAAAAGAGCCTCTTAGAGGCTGGCACTAGGGTTGGCTTGTGGAGAGGGAACCATCAGAGCTGAGATATCCCAAAGCTTCTGCCCTTGTAACGAGTGAGAATTACGATGACTATGTGCTGACAGGGGAGGACACAGGCCCTTCCAGTTCCCTAGGCAGAGTTTGGCTTGCCAAAGGAAGAGCAAGGAGACAGAGAATTGCCTGTTCTCTTCTGCTCTTTGGATCTCCGCAAAACCAGTGCAAGCTCTCCCCAGAAACAGAAACAAGCTAGGGGGAAGCGCAACCCCACACAGTGGCCTTAAACGGACCCCACCCAACTGTAAAGCCCATCAGACACCCAGGTCGGCAGCTCTTCAATTGCACATTTCTGCACTAGGAACAAGGTTTCTCCCTTTAAGAAAACAATCCTGTATCTAATAACCAAAATATATATAAAATGTCAACAAATTAACAACAAAAAGACAAACTAATCAAAAAATGGGTGAAGAATTTGAACAGATATTTCACCAAAGAGGATATTCAAATGGCCAACAAACACATGAAAACACACTCAACGTCACTGGACATCAGAGAGATGCAAAAGAAAACTATAATGAGATGCCCTTTCACCTCCATTAAAATGGTAAAAGGAAAGTAACAAATGTTGGCAAGGATGTGGGGAAATTGGAACCCTTATCCATTGCTGGTGAGAATGTAAAGTGGTAGAGCCGTTGTGTAAAACAGTGTGGTGGTTCCTCAGAAAACTAAAAACAGAACTACCATATGACCCAATTCCACCAATAGGAATATACCTAAGGGACATAAAAGAAGATATTCGAACTGACATACGTACACCAATTTTTCTTGCAGCACTATTCACAATAGCCAAAAGATGCAAACAACCTAAATGCCCATCAACAGACAAACAGATAAACAAAGTGTGGTACATACATACCATGGAATACTACTCAGCCAGTAGGAGATATGAAGTCTTGATACATTCTACAATATGGATGGAGCTTGAAGACATTATGCTGAGTAAAATAAGTCAATCACCAAAGGACAAATACTGTATGACCTCACTTTTATAAAAATACAAGAACAGGCCTAGTTTATTAGTGATTACTGGGGTAGAGGTGGGGAGAGAGAGGGCTGCTGCTAATGGAGTACTGACTTTCAGTTTATGGTGATGGAAAAATTGCATTGATTAATGGTAGGGCTGCACAGCTGATTAACTGCTGTCAATAAGTTGTACACTTGTAAAAAGCTGAATTGGCAAATGTTGTTTGATATGTATTTTTACAAAAAAAAAAAAAAAAAAAAAAAAAGCAGCTGCCAAGGCTGCTTATGTACAACCAAACACCTCATGGAATTTGGTTTCCTGGTTTGGAGGTTTAGGATCATGTCATGGCTTCACGGGACATCCCATTAATTGACCTAATATCGTGTTCATGCTTTGGTTCTACGTCCTAGTCTGTTGTATAGTGCCTGGGGTCTTAAAAGCTTGCAAGCAGCTATCTATGGTACAACAACTGGTCTCTATTCTTCTGAAGCAACAGAAGAAGGAGAGTCAGTAACAGTAGCAGGATATGGAATGTGTGGTTACTTGTCTTCAGGAACAACTGCCTCCTTTGCCATGAGACCAGAAGAGCTGAATGGTGCCCAGCTTCCATCACTGAACATTAGAAGAATCTATAGAAGAATCCTGATCAAATGGGGAAAAAATGCAGAACATAATTTCAAATTCTCAAAGAATCCAGACTTAACAAACCAGACTGGATGAACAACCAAAGCTATTGCCTGGAGCTAATCATTAAACCTCTAACCAAAAATATCCCCGGAAGTCTTCTTTAAACCAAACAATAGTTTAGCTTAATTAGTAAATGACGTCTGCCTTGAGCATTATGCTATCTATATACGCTCTATCTATAAAGGATCAAATTGACAACAGCAACTTGAAAGGTTAGATAGGAAGCGTAGGGGACCCTGAGTTTATACTATGGGGGAAGAACAATTCAGAAAGGGAGGGGGAAAATGGTTGTACAATTTGAAAAATGTAATCTATGTACCTGAATTGCACATGTAAAAATTATTGAATTGGTGTATGTTCTACTGTGTATTATTTTCAACAACAAAAAAAAATAAAATTATTAAAAAAAAGAAACAATCCTGGGGGACCTCATACCATCAAGAAAACAGTGCCAGGAGCAGAGCGCATCCTTTGGACTGGGGTCCCTGCACCAAGAAGCTCCTAGTCCAGGGGAACACTGATGAGAAGGCCGACAGAGAGAAAAAGCCTTTCCCTGGAGCTGACACCCTGACTTTGGACTTTCAGCCTACTTTGACTGTGAGGAAATAAACTTCTCTTCATTAAAACCAAAAAAAAAAAGAAAATCAAGACTACCCCTTTGGAATCCCCCCAAAACAGTGCTATAACCCTCTGAGCAGTCTTCCTTCTCTTGGCTCATCTTTGGGGTCTTCCCGATCTTCCTTAAAATGCTTGATCCATCTAAAAACTATTGTTTTTATGTGGGTTAGCATTCCCATAAACTTGTTGTAAAGCTTCGATGACTTGGAGGGATGTCCACTAGAGTTTTGTTAAAAATTTGGTACTAAGCCTAACCTCAAAATCGTTTTTTTTTTCCCATGGCTTTTTCTTGAAGGCATCCTAACGAGACTAAACAAACAAACAAAAAAAACCCATTGCCGTTGAGTTGATTCCAACTCATAGCAACCCTATAGGACAGAGGAGAACTGCCTCATAGGGTTTCCAAAATGCAGCTGGAGGATTCGAACTGCCGACCTTCAGGTTAGCAGCTGCTCTCTTGACCACTGCGCCACCAGGGCTCCAACAATACTAAGACAAGTGTATTACTGAGGGAGCTTGTCTGCAGCCATCCACTGATTGCAGAGACAAGTTTAAACACGTTTTGTTTGGAATAAACCCTTGTATGTATGAACTGGAACCCTAGTAGCAACACTTTTTGTCATCCTCGTATGTATTTAAAATTATTATTCCTGCTCACCATTTGGTAAACAGACCCTTCTAATATGAAAGTTCAAGGCTTTTTCTTTTTATTTATTTTTAATTTTTTTATTGTACTTTAGATGAAGGTTTACAGACCAAACTAGTTTCTCATTAAACAATTAATACACATTTAAAAAAAGAAAGAAACAATCCTGCTCCTACTTCTGCATGGTGAAATTCACCAGAAATGATAACATTCCAGAATCTGACTCAATGAAGAACAGCAGAAGCATTTAGCAGAACTGATTATTTGCATAAGACAACTCTGGCCTTGCAACTGAAAAGGTACCCAATTTTATTTTTGGTGGGGCAGGGTGATTAAAAAAAAAAAACAGAAACAAGTCTGGAGAAATTGCTTTAAAAAGTCACTACCAGCACGTCTTTGATCATGAGTTATAGCCCAACGTCAACATGAATACTACTTTGTCATAATATGTGAGTCAAACTCAGACTGAAATTATTAGAATTTAGGGGGTATAATCTGAATAATGCCACCTATGTCTAATCTATGAGGTAGCAAAATGTTGCTTTCTTCAGAATAATCTCTGGATTAAACCCTTATCCTAGGCGAGTGTCAAAAATCAGAAACTGATTTCAGACACATAATAAATGGTAATTTTCTTATTACTGTAGATGATATGAATAATTTCCACAGGACATATTTTTGCCAGCACTAGCAGCACAGTAAACCAACAGTTTCAGATGGAATTAGAAATAATGCCTGTTGGTCCCAGATAGCATGGGCTAGCAAGGGAAGTCATCGCTAAGCAGGGTGAGGAGGATGTCCACATGTTGGGGTGGCCAGAGCTCCAGAGGCAAGGGAAGTAAGGAAAGCATCCATGCTTTGGGGCAGCCTGCATGGGGGGTAGGGGTCACAATTTCAGCAGGGCAGAGGTCATCTCTGGCTGTGACTGTCAGTGACTGTACAGGGGAAGAAGGAGGAGGAATGGCAGCCAAGATGGGAGGCTGGTTCCATAAGGGATTCAACCAGTCAGTCAATAATAGGAGCCAGCTTCCTCACTTTCAGAGAAGGGAGTTACAAATACGGAGAGGGAAAAAACTAGAATGAATCCTGTCCTGTTGGGTTAGAATTGGCTGTACCAGTTTAAATTAGTGGTTTTCCATATACCGAAATACTGATGTAAATATCTATTGTGTGTGTACACACATACATACTTATTCCTTAGCTCTGCCCACTAAGAGGGCTCAAGAATAATAACACCCCAGTAGCAATGAGCACTACTCAATACCATTCTCCACCAAAGAAAACCAGAACTTCTTGGAGTTCATTTCTCTGTTGGAGCATTAAATATCTTGTTGAGCTTGGAACACTGTGTTGTGCCAGAAAGCAAGGAAACACTCAAACAATGGTGAGAACATGTCAAAAAGACACACAAAATTCTACCCAATGTTTTTTAAAAAAAATTAGCACTTTCAAAAAACAGAAGAGGAAGGAACATTTCCCAACTCATTCTCTGAGGCCCCAATACCAAAACCAGACAAATGCATCACAAGAAAAGAAAATTACAGATCAATATCCTTATGAATGGAGCCCTGGTGGTGCAGTGTTAAGAGCTTGGCTGCTAACCAAAAGGTCACTAGTTCGAATCCACCAGCCACTCTTTGGAAACCCTATCGACTCGATGGCAACGGGTTTAATTTTTTTTTTTTTTTTTTTTTTGTATCCTTATGAATAAGATGCAAAAATTCTCACAAATATACTAGCAAACCAAATCCAGCAAAACACAGAGTGACCCACTAACTATAGGTATGAAAGGGGCCAGGGTGAGGCCAAACCCTGTGGGGTTGGAATGGAATCAAAAAGTATCAAAGACAAGAAATCCTCGTGTGTATGCCTGTCTGTCTGTCTGCTGAGAGGACCTAAACCAAAAAACCAAGCCACCACCATCAAGTCAATTCCAACTCATAGCAGCCCTACAGGAGAGGGTATAACTGCCCCACAGGTTTTCCAAGGCTGTAAATCTTTATGGGAGCAAATCTTTCCCCTGTGGAGCAGCTGGTGGGTTTTAACAGCCGACCTTCAGGTTCGCAGCTGAGCACTTTAACCACTGCACCACCAGGGCTCCTAAACTAATGACACCTGGACACAATCAAGTCACCCAGAGTCCAGATCTGGGTTTCTAAATCCTATGATCCACTAAAAAGAACTAGGGTTCCTTTGTGAAATGGCTAATTCCAGGGCAGGGGCAAGGTAAGCACAAGCTGAGTCTGGAACGTACTACTGTGCAGGAAGTAAGGAAGTGCTCAAAGAATGGTGGAAATATGTCAGAAGCACACAGGAACTAGTTCGGAGGAGGCTCCCACTGGCCAAGTCTGGGACAATTTGGGGGTCAAATGATGATAATAACATATGCCACTATATGAGTAAAATGGGAATCCCTGAATCTATACCAAGATAGATAGATACACAGAAAGACAGATAAGGGAAAGCTCTGTCTTACAGAAGAATGGCAACAGTCACATTCTAGAAAGACCAATGAAGTTAGAAAAATCACCATTTAACAGCTACCACAATAATAATGGATTCAGCTAGAATCCTCAATAGATGCAGAAAAACCAGTAGGTGAACGTCTGATGAGGAATAAGATATTTACATAGTCTCAAAGAATTTCCCCATGAATATGTAGTAAGACATTTAACTTCTCGAAGAGAAAACTGGCAGTTCCCTTTAATCAAGTGAAAAAAGTTAACATCACCAGTAATGTAGCAAATCAACAATGTATGCCTCCCAATCTGATGTACTGAAAAGAACTCAGCATCATATTTGTGGTATTACTGCCACAAAGAAGGACTGAAGAACTGCTTCAAACTGAAGACCAAAAGGAGAACACACAACCCTGGGTTGGACTCTAGACCTATACAGCACATTATTGGAACAAGGGGCAAAATCTGAAGAGGTCTGGGGTTTAGAAAACATGCTACATCAATGTAAATGTCCTGACCTAGGCAGTCGCACTGGTTATGCAGGTGAATAGACTGGTACTCAGGAAATACATGCTGGGTGACCAAGACTGTGTCCTGAAAATCTCTCACGAATGGTTCAGAAATGTTAACCAAGTGGAGAGTCTAGGTGAATGGTATATGGTTCTATTATTTCTGTAACTTCTGTATAAATTTGAAATTATTTCAAGCTAAAAAGTTAAAGAAGAAAGCCTCTTACTTCTTTGGTTTTGGTCATGGTTTCTGCAATGATGCTGGCAGCTCCTGGATCATCGGTCACAGGAATGAATGGCCTAGAAGAAGCTGAAGCAGCAGATGGGGTCACTGCAGAGGGAGTCACAGCATCCTCAGAGGCAATGATCTAGTTTTTAAAAGTACACAGGTTGGGGAAAGTTGAAGTGGAAACAAGTCAGCAACATGGTACATTTCCCACACAGGTCTAAAACGCCTTATTTGAAGCCACCCCGGGCGATTTAAAATGAGGTAACACAGTATTACACATATGAGCTACCACCTCCAGTAGGATCTGGGGCAGCACAGCAAAGTTAAGTACCTCCATATTTGCAGTAAAACCTATTGCTATTCACATGAATAAGACGAAAACGATCTGCACAGCTCTTCAAATTGGGTTTTTCCAAAACTTCTGGTTCTCAGACCTTTTAAGATTTCATAAATGTAGATAAAGACTTGCATTTAAGGACTTTACAAAATAATAAATCTATTCCCATTCAAACCCTTGAAAAGCTCTTTTAAATAGAAAACATTTCTAGTTCAAGTCAAAAAATCATAGTAGTAAACACAAAAACTCTCTAAGTGAAAGAATGACTGATATTTTCAAACACAAAGTTACTATCTTTTTCTTTCTAATATAATATTGCTTTATTGTCTTACAATTTACTTTTTACCTCTCCTCTCTTTTCTTGCCATGGACTTGGACTCAATCTGTCTTCAATATCGACAGCCAGCACACATTCTTCTCCACTCATGAGACTGGCCATGGCAGGCACGTCGGAAGTGGGTGCTGGGGAGGAGAAGGAGGGACACTCCACTGGTGCCATCATGCCAGCTGGCATCAGGGCTCCAACCACTGCATCTCTGTCACAACAGAAAGCCAAGCCTTTGGTGAACTGACATTTCACGCTATACAACATGTGACTTAAGAAGACAGGACAAGCTCTTATTGAAGGATTGCCTCACTTTTATAGGATACATGTGAAAGAGAGTTTTGGAAAAATATGGCGTATTATTAGCATGCATTCATCGGCCAAGAGCTAAACTGTTTTTTTGAGATGTTATTTATTTCAACAATCAGAGTGAAAACAGGTGAAAAACTTCCAAACATAAAAATCAGAACAGAATAACCCTGAGAAAAGTTCTTGGGTTGCTGTTATAGCGTGAGGGCCAGCTACTTCAACATCAAGTAACTTTCTACTTATCAAAAGCCTGCGATGTACCAAGGGGCTGCACCTAGGCAGGAAGGACTAAACCAGATCACTCTGGTTTTGTTCTGAAATTAAGGGTCCTGACTGCTTAAGGTTCCTGTGTGTTTATTTCTCTCTATTCGTCAGGTCCATAACCATGATACATTTAACCATGATACATTAATAGATGAGCAACTTATTCAGGTTATGAGAAAACAGAAGTAAAATACTGCAAATGTCATATTACCAAAAATCCACATTATTGAGAGTTTAACTGAGGAAGATGACAGGTGGTCTTAAATATTACTAGGAACTGTTGTTGTGTTGTTAGGTGCCATCAAGTTGGTTCCGACTCATAGTGACCCTATGTACAACAGAACAAAGCACCACCTAGTCCTGCATCATCTTCGTAATTACTATCAACTAATACTTCCTCTCTTTCCCCAAAAAAGAATAATGAAAAAAATTTTAACTTGGTTTATGAATTCCTATGTCAATGCTCATTAAAGGAAGCAAAAAGTTACCATCATTCACCATCAAAGGCAATATTACCTATAACTCACGGTATTTAAAGACAGTAACATAACACATTCTTGGAGACATCTAGTCAATCAAAAAATCACAAAATCCAAAGCTTTCATAATTGCAGGATTTCCAAAGTTGGCAGAAAGCCTACCTGGCATACATGATTTGCAGTGCTGTAAGTATATGAGATAAGGCCTGCTGTTTGGCCAGATTTCCATCCAATGACAACAGAATCTTGGCAAGAGAAGGACGGTTTGGCTTACAATTATTTGCACCGCTGATTTTATTACTGGCAGCAGGAGAATCAGCATCTGAAGGCACGCCTAGAAGAGGAAAATAATTCGGTTCTATTTTAAAAATCACAGTTTTCCCTATTTTTAAAGTCTGACCTTCCAGTTTAGTTCCAAAACACACTGTAATCTGCATTTTGCTATTTCATAGAGTACAGATTACTCAATGGCCTTTCAGAATAAAAATAACTTACTTCATCTTATTTATACTTCTGTAAAAAAGCTATTTTCAGCAAAGGTTCACTGTAATTGTAGGAAAATAAAGATACTATGACAAAATATGTGAAAATGCTACAATACCTACCTAGATTTTCTTACCCCTGAAATGCATGACAAAAAATAATCAAAAATGCTAACAATCAGCAATCTTCTCAGACACATGCCCCAGCTCACTGCCCTGAGAGAATTTCTAGGCCAAGGTAAAAGGAGAACCAGGCAGAACTCAGCAGACACTCTGATTGGAGGAGACCAAGTTGAGAATCAAGGAGACAAAGGTGGCGAGAATCCACAAGACAGTGTCAGAGAGGAGAATGCTGCCCAGAGACAGCCCTTGAGAGCTGCAGATGCCATCCCTCAGTCCTATCCCCACCACACTGCCACCAAAAATTCAACAGAGGGTGATGAGCATGGACAAAAGAGGAAACTTCCTAAAGGCAAAGGAAGAAATACATGAAAGGATCAGAGGCAACAACACCCAGTGAAAACACAGGGCCCAGAATACTGCCTGTTCCAAACAGCCAGGATGGAAATTCTTCTAATTCACAGGGCTGCTGGAGGACTCAGGTTTGCCTCAGTGGTACAGAATAATTATCCCAGACTTCTGTAGCTCTCCACCACCCGTCTATCACTCTGTCATACTGTGATGGCTTGAATAATTAGCCGAGACTTCTATAACTCTCCAGCACCCATCTATCAGTCTGTCATACTGTGGTGGCTTGCATGATGCTATGCTAGTGGTATTTCAAATACCAGCAAGGTTATCTATGGTAGAGAGGTTTCAGCAGAGCTTCCTGACTTAAGACAGAGTAGGAAGAAAGGCCTGGTGTAATACCTCCTTAAAATTAGCCAATTAGAGGGCGGGGCCAAGATGGCAGAGTAGTAAGATGCTTCCAGTGGACCCTCTTCCAACAAAGACACGAAAAAACAAGTGATACGATTATACATGGTAATCTGTGAGCCCTGAACATCAAAGGAAGAGTTGAGGAACTGGACTCAGTGGCTGCGGGAGGGAGAGACGGTTCAGAAGCAGCGAGCAGTTGCCACCCTGACCCGTCGAGAGCCTAAGCCCTTCAGGCCTGAGCAGCTCGGGAGTAAGCAGTGAGGCAGACAAACGGTGGTGCTGTGGAGGCATGTTTTCTGCACCACGAGAGATCCAGCACCAGAGAGTCTATAAGGCCACCCTTATAAGAACGAGTGAGAAGCAGCCCTCATCAGAGAAAGGTAAGTAATTGCGTATGGCTTACCACACGGATCAAAAAAATCCCCCTTAGGGAAAAACCTCTCTCGTATTTACCTCCCAGCTCCCTGCTCTGCACTGGGTCTCGGACTGGTTTCAACAATTGCCGAGTCCCCTGGGCCGGATGTAGGATCCGTCACACACCCGGAGCCATTCTGTCTTGGAGAGAAAAGAAATTAACCAACGGGAAAAAATAAACTGCAGGCTCCCCTAAGCCAGGAACACAGGGTAGGCACAGCTCCTTTGCCTAGGCACAGGCATAAGAAATCCACAGACTTTGAGTGCCTTTCCCCTTGCATAGACTTCTGTGGGCTCATCGCAACAGCGTACGCTCTCATTACCGCGGTACAACAGGGTATATACCAGAACTCTAACTTCAACTGTTTCAGCTGTGAAGTGGCAAGTTCTTGACATTTGACACTGCTCTGCCCATTAAGTAGGGTCTTCAACTACCCACATCAAGGGCCTGAATACTGGTGGCTCCACCCACGCCACCTAGCCACCTGCGACAGGGGCCCATGAAAAAGAGGTGACCCCCAGTCCTTACAGCCAACAGCATTAGGTGCTCACAGTCTGGCTGTAAAACCCACCCACCTACGTGCTCTAGGGAAGAGGGATACACCTTCCTCCTGGACACTCGGGGGCAGCCGTCAGCCCCATGCCTTGCTCAGACTATGTCTCCCTGCTGCAACCAGATGCCTGTGCCTACACCAATCACCCATGCCTGTCTAGGACTGTAGCTGAGAGCCTACACCACACACTTGGTGGCTATCTACCTGGGCATCTGAGCTGAATCCAAAAAGGACGAGTGGGTGGCCTCCTGAGCTCTCATACCTAGTAACAGATCTAACTACCTGGTGGCAGGACATTAGAGCTTCAAATGTGCCAATAATCAAACTACCTCATTATGAGCAGCCTATTTGGGCATATCAAAACAAAACAAGAAGCTAGGACACAGTAAGCAAACATAAAATAAACAAATAAATATAGTAACTTATTGATGGCTCGGAGACAACAGTCAATATCAAATCACATAAAGAGGCAATCCATGATGGTTTCAGCAAGTTCCCGAAATAAAGAATCCAGAAATTTTCAAGGGGAGAAAAATTTCCTGGAATTACCAGAGGCAGAATACAGAAGATTAATATACAGAATTCTTCAAGAAATAATGAAGGAAATTAAGCAAAACACAGAACAGAGGAAATTAAAAATAAGAGAAGAGCATAATCACAAATTTAATAGGCTGGAAGAATCCATAAAGAGAAAGCAATCAGAAATCCAGAATATTAACAGTAATTTTTCAGAAATAGACAACTCAACAGAAAGTCATAGGAACAGAATTGAGGCAATGGAAGTCAGAATTAGTGAGATTGAAGATAAAGCACTTGACATCAACTTATCTGAGGAAAAATCAGATAAAAGGATTAAAAAAAATGAAGAAACCCTATGAATTCCGAGGGACTCTATCAAAAGGAATAACCTACGAGTGATTGGAGTACCAGAACAGGGGGGAATAACAGAAAACACAGACAGAACTGTTGAAGATTTTTTGGCAGAAATATTCCCTGGTATCAGGAAAGATGACGAGATATCTATCCAAGATGTTCATCGAACCCCACATAAGGTAGATCCCAAAAGAAAGTCACCAAGACATATTATAATCAAACTTGCCAAAACTAAAGAGAGAATTTGAAGAGCAGCTAGGGATAAACAAAAAGTCATCTACAAAGGAAAGTCAATAAGAATAAGCTCTGACGACTCAGCAGAAACCATGCAGGAAAGAAGACAGTGGGATGACATATATAAAGCCTTGAAGGAAAAAAAACTGCCAGCCAAGAATTATATAACCAACAAAACTGTCTCTAGAATATGATGGTGAAATTAGGGCATTTCCAGTTAAACAGAAGTTGAGGGAATTTGGAAAAACCAAAACAAAATTACAAGAAATACTAAAGGGAGTCCTCAGGTTAGAAAATCAGTCACATTAGATAACAACACAAGACTAGAACACAGGACAGAGCAACCAGATATCAACCCAGACAGAGAAGTCACAAAAGTAAATCAAAACTGAAACACTGAAAATAGGGAAACAGATGTCAATATGTAAAAGATGACAACATTAAAACAAAGAAGAGGGACTTAAAAAATGTAGACATACATTTTTCATATGGAGAGTAAGTCAAAGCAATATAAAGAAATAAAAGACTGGTATAAACATAGAAAAATAGGGGTAAATATTAAGGTAACCACAAAGGAAACTAACAATCCTACGAGTCAAAATGAAAAACTAGAAACATATAAAGACTCAGCAAACACAAAATAAACAACGAAAAAGATGAAAAGAAAATAAAGAAAAACGACTCAGCACAGAAAATTAAGTGGAACTGTGAACAACACACAAAAAAAGACATCAAAATGACAGCACTAAACTCATACCTATAAATAATTATACTGAATGTAAATGGATTAAATGCACCAATAAAGAGACAGAGAGCAGCAGACTGCATAAAAAAACACGATCCGTCTATATGCTGCCTATAAGAGACACACCTTAGACTTAAAGACACAAAGAAACTAAAACTCAAAAGGATGGAAAAAATATATGAAGCCAACAACACTCAAAAAAGGACAGGAGTTGCAATATTAATCTCTGACAAAATATACTTTAAAGTAAAATCCACCACAAAGGATAAGGAGGGACACTATATAATGATGAAAGGGTCAATACACCAGGAGGACATAACTATAATATTTATGCACCCAACGACAGGGCTCCAAAATACATAAAACAAACTCTAACAGCACTGAAAAGAGAGACAGACAGATCCGCAGTAGTAGTAGGACACTTCAACACACCACTTTCGGTGAAGAACAGAACAACCAGAAAGTAAACAAAGACACGGAAGAGCTAAATGCTACAATCAACCAACTTGATCTCATAGACATATATCAAACACTCCACCCAACAGTAGGCAAGTATACTTTCTTTTCCAACACACATGGAACTTTCTCCAGAATAGACCACATATTAGGCGATAAAGCAAGCCTTAACAAAATCCAAAGTATCAAAATACCACAAAGCATCTTTTCTGACCATAAAGCCATAAAAGTAGAAATCAACAACAGAAAAAGCAAGGGAAAAAAATCAAACACATGGAAACTGAACACCTTGCTCAAAAACTACTGGGTTATAGAAGAAATTACAGATGGAATAAAGAAATTCATAGAATCAAACAAGAATGAAAACACATCCTACCAGAACCTTTCGGACACAGCAAAAGCAGTGTTCAGAGGTCAGTTTATAGCAAGAAATACACACATCCAAAAAGAAGAAAGGGCCATAATGAAAAAATTAACCCTACAACTGGAACAAGTAGAAAGAGAGCAGTAAAAGAAGCCCTCAGGGCCCAGAAGAAAGGAAATAATAAGAATCAGAACAGAATTAAATGAAATAGAGATGAGAAAAACAACTGAAAGACTTCACAAGACCAAAAGCTGGTTCTTTGAAAAGATCAACAAAATTGATAAACCATTAGCCAAACTGACAAAAGAAAAACAGGAGAGGAAGCAGATAACCCATATAAGAAATGAGATGGGTGATATCACAACAGACCCAACTGAAATTAAAAGAATCATAACAGAATACTATGAAAAATTGTACTCTAACAAATTTGAAAACCTAGAGGAAATGGACAAATTTCTAGAAACTCACTACCTACCTAAACTACCACAGAGGTAGAACAACTAAATAAACCTATAACAAAAGAAGAGATTGAAAAGGTAATTAAAAAATAACCAATAAAAAAAAGCCCTGGCCCAGATGGCTTCAATGGAGAATTCTACCCAACTTTCAGAGAAGAGTTAACAACAATACTGCTAAACGTATTTCAGAGCATAGAAAAGGATGGAATACTCCCAAACTCATTCTATGAAGCTAGCATAACCCTGATACCAAAACCAGGTAAAGATACCACAAAAAAAAGAAAATTACAGACCAATATCCCTCATGAACATTGACGCAAAAATCCTCAACAAAACTCTAGCCAATAGAACTCAGCAACATATCAAAAAAATAATTCACCATGATCAAGTGGGATTTATAGCAGGTATGCAGGGATGGTTCAACATTAGAAAAAGAATCAATATAATCCATCACATAAATAAAACATACAAAAGACAAGAACTACATGGTCTTATCAATCAATGTACAAAAGGCATTTGACAAAGTCCAAAACCCATTCATGACAAAAACTCTCAACAAAATAGAAGGGAAATTCCTCAATATAATTAAGGACATTTGTACAAAGCCAACAGCCAACATCATCCTAAATGGAGAGACTTTGAAAGCATTTCTTTTGAAAACGGGAACCAGACAGACATGCTCTTTACCACCACTCTCATTCAGCATTGTGCTGGAGGTCCTACCCAGATCAATTAGGCTAGAAAAAGAAATAAAGGGCATCCAGATTGGTAGGGAAGAAGTGAAACTATCTCCATTTGCAGATGATATGATCTTACACACAGAAAACCCCAAAGATTTCACAAGAAAACTACTGGAACTAATAGAAGATTTTAGCAATGTGTCAGGATACAAGATAAACATACAAAAATCAGTTGGATTCCTTTACACCAATGAAGAGAACCTCAAAGAGGAAATCACCAAATCAAAACCATTTACAATAGCCCCCAAGAAGATAAAATACTTAGGAACAAATCTAACCAGAGATGTTAAAGGTCTATACAGTGAAAACTACAAGACACTACTGCAGGAAACCAAGAGACCTGCATAAGTGGAAAAACATACCTTGCTCATGGATAGGTAGACTCAATATAGTGGAAATGTCAATTCTACCCAAAGCGATCTACAGATACAATGCAATTCAGATCCAAATTCCACCGGCATTTTTTAATGAGATGGAGAAACAAATCACCAACTTCATACTGAAAGGGAAGAGGCCCCGAATAAGTAAAGTCATTACTCAAGAAGAAGAACAAAAGTGGGAGGCCTCACACTATCTGATTTTAGAACCTATTATACCGCCACAGTAGTCAAAACAGCCTGGTACTGATCCAACAACAGATACATACACAAATGGAACAGAATTTAGAATCCAGACACAAATTCATTTACCTATGAGCAGCTGATATTTGACAAAGGCCCAAAGTCTGTTAACTAGGGAAAAGAGTCTCTTTAAAAAATGGTGCTGACATAAATGGATACCCATCTGCAAAAAACTGAAACAAGACCCATACTTCACACCATGCACAAAAAGCAACTGAAAAAGGATCAAAAACTTAAATATAACATTGAAAATGATAAAGAACATGGAAGAAAAAATAGGGAAAATGCTGGGAGCCCTAACACATGGCACAAACACAATACAAACCATAAGTAACAATGCATAAGCAGCAGAAGAGAGACTAGATAAATGGGAGCTCTTAAAAATCAAACACGCTCATCAAAAGACTTCACCAAACGAGTAAAAAGACAACCTACAGACTGGGAAAAAATTTTTGGCTACAACAAATCCGATCAGCGTCCAATCTCTAAGATCTACAAGATACTGCAAAACCTCAACAACAAAAAGACAAATAACCCAATTAAAAAATGGGCGAAGGATATGAACAGGCACTTCACCAAAGAAGATATTCAGGTGGTTAACAGACACATGAAGAAACGCTCACGATCATTAGCCATTAGAGAAATGCAAATCAAAACTACAATGAGATATCATCTCACCCCAAAAAGGCTAGCATTAATCCAAAAAACACAAAACAATAAATGCTGGAGAGGTTTTGGAGAGACTACAACACTTGTACACTGTTGGTGGGAATGTAAAATGCTACAACCACTTTGGAAATCAATTTGGCGCTTCCTTAAAAGGCTAGAAATAGAAGCACCATACATTCCAGGTATCCCACTCCCCGGAATATATCCTAGAGAAATAAGAGCCGTCACACAAATAGATGTATGCACACCCATGTTCATTGCAGCACTGTTCACAATAGCAAAAAGATGGAAACAACCTAGGTGCGCATCAGTGGAAGAATGGATAAGTAAATTGTGGTATATCTACACAATGGAATACTACGCAACGATAAAGAACAATGATGAAGCCGTGAAACATCTTATAACATGGAGGAAGCTAGAGGTCATTATGCTTAGTGAATTTAGTCAGTCACAGAAGGACAAATATTGTATAAGACCACTATTATAAGAACTCAAGGAAAGATTTAAACACAGAAAAAAACATTCTTTGATGGCTACGAGGGTGGGAAGGGAGGGTGAGGGTTATTTACTAACTAGATAGTAGATAACAATTATCTTAGGTGAAGGAAAGGACAGCACACACTACAGGGGAAGTCAGCACAACTGGACTAAACCAAAGCTAAGAAGTTTCCTGAATACAATCAATTTGTGGGACAGAGTAGCAGGTGTAGGGGTCTGGGGACCATGCTTTCATGACACATCTACGTCAATTGGCATAACAGAGCTTATTAAGAAAATGCTCTACATTCTACTTTGGTGAGTCGTGTCTGGGGTCTTAAAAGCTTGCAAGCAGCCATTTAAGACGCATCAATTGGTCCTAAACACCTAGAGTAAAGGAGAATGAAGAACACCAAAGACACAAGGAAAGTAATAGCCCAAGAGACAGAAAGGGCCACATAAACCAGAGACTTCATCAGCCTGAGGCCAGAAGAACTAGACGGTGCCCGGCTACCACCAATGACCGCCCTGACAGGGAACACAACAGAGAGTCCCTGATGGAGCAGGGAAAAGGTGGAGTGCAGAACTCAAATTCTGGTAGGACGACCAGACTTAATGGTGTGACTGAGACTGGAGGAACCCCAGAAAGCATGGCCCTCAGACTCTATTGTCAGACCAGAACTAAAACAATTTTCAGAGCCAAATGTTCAGACAGGGATTGGACTGGACTGTGGGATGTAAAGTGACAGTCGTGAGGAGTGTGCCTCTTGGCTCAGGCAGATACAAGAGACTAAAGGGGCAGCTTCTTTCCGGAGGTGAGATGGGAAGGAAGAGAGGGTTAGGAGCTGTTTGAATGGACATGGAGTATCAGGGGTGGAAAGGAGGTGTGTGCTGTCATAGTACGGGGAGAGCAATTAGAGTCACATAACAATGTATGTATAAATTTTTGGATGGGAATGAACAAACAAAAAAATTAGCCAACGAAAAACCCTATGCATCCCAACAGAATATTGTCTGATATACTGGTGGAAGAGGTTGGAAGACACTCAAAATACACAGTGGCCACAACAATGGACTTGAGTGTACCAACGATCATGTAGATGGCACAGGTCCATGCAATGTTTCATTCTGTTGCACATGGGGTCGCCATGAGTCAGAACCAATTCAATGTCAACTAACAACAACATTATCAGCTCTGGACCCATCTAACAGATCTAAACCAAGACCCAAAAGGGGAAAACTGTCTCAGAGTAACTGAACTGCATCCAGCTACAAAGCACAAGAAGATTGACAGACATGTAAAAACTCTCCAGCAACATACAGAGTAAAATTCACAATATATGGCATCCAAGCAAAAATTACCAGGAAGGTAAAACAGCAGGAAAATACATGCAAATACAAAAATAATGATTAGGAAAATCAACTGCTGAAAACTGATGCAGAACTGACCCTGAAGTTAGAATCAGCAGACAAGGAATTTAAAACACTTATTGTAGCTGTATTCTTTATGTTCAAAAAGATAACTAGAGACAGAAAAGATATAAAAACGCCCAAATCAAACTTCTAGAGCTGAAACTACAATGTCTAAGATTAAAAACATACTGATGGGATTAACTGCACATTAGAAAACAAAGAAGAGATTAATGAATCTGAAGACAGCAGTAGAAACAATCGAAAATATAACTCAGAGAAAACAAGTTTCCTGTGGGGAAACTTCAAAAGACCTAATACATATGGAAGCAGACTTCCCAAAGGAGAGGAGAGAGAAGAGCATAGGGGGAAAAAAAAAAAAAAAAACCACTTGAAGAAATAACTGAGTTTTCCATATTTGATGAAAACTATAAAACCACAAATCCAAGAAGCACAACAAACCAAGAGCATAAGAAACATAAAGATAATACACCAAAGGCTAAAGCAGAAAATTCACATGAGCATATTAACAGATGCAGAAAAAGTATGGCAGAATCCAATACACATTCATGATAAAAACTCTCAGCTACTTAGGAAAAGAGGTGAACTTTCTCACTTTTTAACAAAGATCTTCAAAAACCCACAGCTAACCTCATAGTTAACAGTGAAAGACAGAAGGCATTTACTCTAAGATTATGAACTAGCAAGGATGTCTGGTGTCACCACTCTTACTCAACATAGTACAAGTTGCCCTGGCTTACAACGGGGTTCCATTCCAATGACTCTGCCATAAAGTTGGTTCTGACGCAAATCAAATACCTTGTTTTTTCTTTTTTAGTTTTTACTTTTCATTATTATTGCCTTTTATTATCAATATCTTTATAAATCTGATCTTTGTCTTTGAGGGTTGGAAATATTACATATAAACTTATAAATATATTTTAAGGCATACATAAAAAATACACAAATCATAAAAATTTACTCTGACAATGAAAAAGAGGTAGACAGTGTTGGCATTTTGTCAGTTGCAGTAATAACTCCACTGAGGGAGGTTCTGGATCATCTGTATTATCCCTGGTAATGAGGATGGATGGCATTTCTAGTCAGAAAATTAGTGAGATTGTCTGTATGGCCCTTTCCTTTTTCTCTTCATACATTTCACGGTAATATCTCACTGCTTCCTAAATCTGCTTATCGACTTTAGCAAAGTGATCAGCATTTGGTTCCATGTTTTCAAGCAACTGAAGCCCCTGATTTAGTTTAGAAAACTAAATCTATACAGCAGTATTTTGAACAGTAAATCATAAAATTGAACATCTGCCAGTGAAACATCTGAGAATGACAACATCAGTAAATTATGCGTTGCAACACTCTATATAGTACATATTACTAATACTAAGACATTGGGAAAAAAAAAAAAGACAGTTTCAAGTGTGGTTTGTTGTAACTCGAATACATCCTAACTTGGGGACTAGCTATACTGAAAGTCCTGGTCACTGCAACAAGGCAAGAAGAGGAAATAAAAGGCATGCACACTAGTTAGAAAGAAATAAAACTCCCATGTTTAAAGATAACATAATTGTTTACATAGAAAATCACAAGGAATCTACTTCAAGTCCTACTAAGTGAATTCAGCAAGGTCGCAAGAAACAAGAAAAATGTACAAAAACTAATTGCATTTCTATACGTAAGCAATGAATGTGTAGAAAGTAAAACTAAAAATATACTACCATTTACAATCATTCAAAAAAAAGTACACAGGAGACTTGCAGGCAACACGTCACTCTAGGCAGGTGCACCACACCATCCCTTTACGGCAAAGATCCGAAAAACTAAGTCAAACAGAGAAAACAGCAATCCTGAAACCCTAAGCATCAAATGAAGCGATCAACAACTCAGCCAAGCACCAAATGGAATAAGAAACTGACAGAGAACAAAGCGCGAAGAGAGATACATGCAGAGGTCCCCTATCAGCTAACGCAGCATGTATCCACCAACTTGGACTCCTGTCAGAGACCACCGAACAGGGGGTACAAGAAAGCAGCTTCATAGAGCTTCCAGCAGGAGACAGAACAACCGGTAACCAGCAATATACACTTTCACACCCCTACCTTCTTTACCCCCACTCGACCTCCTCTGCTTCCCGTGGCCAGAGTCTCTTGGCCAGGAAGCACCAGCTGCTTGGATTCTACCCGCCCGCCTGCACTGGCTGACTCCCTGACTGCCATTTGTTGGCTGATGGTGTTGCTTTTTTCCGCTTCTTTTGATTTCTTCCTTACCTCTCACCACCTCCCCCTCCTTTCTCTCAACTACCTGGCTCTGGGCGCCATATTTCCTTCTTCCTGAAAGGCTGTGAAACTCCGCTTAAGTGTGAAACTGCTTCCTGGTCCGTGCTGCCATGCTGGTGGGATCCTGTGACTTTTTTTTTTTTTTAAATTGTTTGTTTGTTTACTTTTTCTTTTCTCGAATTGGGAGCCCATTCTAGTCGGGCAGTACTACGCAGCTTGGGACCTAACCCCTCAGTTTCCACAGATGCACAGAGGGATCCTTTAGGGCACTTCTTTGTTTGTGACTTTTTTTCTGTTTTGGGGGGGGTTGTTGTTCTTCTTTCTGTTTTTTTAATTTGTTTTGCTTTCTTTTCCATCTGTCTCCCTTTTTGTCTTTCCTCCTTACTCAGTTTCTCGTCTCTCTATACCCTCCTTCTCTTCCTGTCCCCTGAACACCTAGCGCTGAGTGACACCTCTACACCTTCAAGCCAGGCTGTACTTCAACGCCTATGAGCAACTTCCCCAGACTTCGTAGCCACATCGGTGGAAGCCCTAGGAGATTTTCCTTTCTTTTTTCTTTCTAATTCTTACTTATTCATTTTTTTCTTTTCTTCTCCTTTTTGCTTTTCTCCATTTCACACCCTCTCATCTCCCCACTCCAATGGCAAGCTCCCGTAGCACTCTTTTTTGTTTGTATGTTTTTGGCTCCTGTTCCTCTCTCTCTCCTCTTTCCCATACTCATCTTGGCTCCACATATCACAATCCCCCCCTCCATCCTACCAAACTGCACCATACACTTAACATCACACCACCAAGCAGCACAGACACAGCCTACTGGAACTTGTCGTGCACTGATTTACCAGCCTGCCTTCGTGGCTGTAGTCAGTGCCACAAACAACCCATCCCAGCAACTCCTCTTCAGCTAGACCTGCCCTGCTGCACCATATCTGAGCGACTGACCCTGCCAATTGGAGAAAGAAGCAAAAAGTATTGTGCCCACAGACGAGCAAACAACAAACAACACAAAGCCTGCCAGCTCAGATATACCCAAATAAAACAAAACAAAAAAAAGGACGAAACAAACAAATCAACAATAAATAAACGAGAAAAATAACTACCGAATGCCCCAAAGACAGCAGACAATATCAAAACATTTACAAAAACAGGACACGATGGTTCCAGTAGGCGTCCAAAATGAAACAGCAGCTTATTTTCAAGTAGAAGAAAAGGCACTCAAACTACCTGATGGGGAATTCAAATCTCTAATACTCAGAGTTCCCTAAGAGTTGAAGTAAAAAGCAGACAAAAATAGGGAAAAAACAGACAAATTCATGGAAAATGCAGACGTAAAAAATGGAAGAATTCAGGAAAATAAGGCAGGAACAAAATGCCAAAATAAATTTACAACTAGAAATCATACAAAAACAAAAATTAAAAACACAAAACATAAACAAGATTTCAGAAATGCACAGTGTCATAGAAGGGCTTAGGAGGAGATTTGAAACGGTGGAAGACAGGAGTGAAATTGAAGACAAACACCTGGATAAAACTCTGTGGAAAACTCAGAGAAAAGAACAAGAAAAATGAAGAAATCCTGAGAATTATGTGGGATACAATCAAAAGCAAAAATTTGTGAGTGATCAGAGTTCCAGAACAAGGGGAGAAAACAAAGAGGATCATTGAAGAACTGCTGACAGAAAACTTCCCCAATATAATGAAAGATGAAAAGCTGGCCATCCAAGAAGCTCAACGAACCCCGTATAGTATAGACCCCAAAAGAAAATCACTAAGACATATCATAAATACATTCGCCAAAACCAAAGACAAACAATCCTGAGAGCATCTGGAGAAAAACAAGAAATCACTTACAGAGGAGAAACAATAAGACTAAGTTCGGATTATTCGGCAGAACCTATGCAGGCAAGAAGGCAATGGGATGACATATATAAAACCTTGAAAGAAAAAAATTACCAGCCAAGAATAATATATCAGGCAAAACTCATTCAGATATGATGGTGAAATCAGGACATTTCCAGATAAACAGAAATTACGGGAATATGTAAAAACCAAACCAAACTTACAAGCATTATTAAAGGGAGTCCTTCGATTGAGAACAAACAACTTCAGCTCACACGCTGAACCTAGGATGCAGGATTGTAACAGCCAGAGAGCAATCTACAAAAAGAACTCTCAAGGACTATCCAAACCCAAAAGAAATACAACAGGGAATCAGAGCAGTTAATCTGTAAATGACAACAACATCAGAACAATAAAAGAGGGAATAAACGGCATAGGTATAGAACCTTCTAATGGAGAGGAAGGTAGGCAATACCAAGTAATAATAGACTGCTTCAAAATTAGAAAGATATGGGTAAATTCCACGGTAACCACAAAGAAAGTTAACAAACCTACTCATAAAAATAAAGACGAAAAACATAAAGTCTCAGTAAAAACAAAACCTACAAAAACATAACAACTGAACAAAAATCCACAAACAAAAGTAACTCAGCACAAGAGAGTAAGAAGAACAAAGAAAACTTCAGCACCACAAAAAGAGCACCACAAAATGACAGCAACAAACTCACACCTGTCAATAATTACACGGAATGTAAATGGTCTAAACGCACCCATAAAGAGACAGAGAGTGATGAAATGGATAAAAGAACAGCATCTATCAATATGCTGTCTACAAGAGACACACCTTAGAAACAAAGACGTAAATTTATTGAAAATCAAAGGTTGTAAAAAAATATACCAAACAAACAACTAACAAAAAGGAGGAGTGGCAATACTAATCTCAGATAAAGTAGACTTTAAAACAAAATCCACCATAAAAAGCAAAGAAGGACACAATATAATCATTAAGGGGACAATCCATCACGAAGACATAACCATAATAAACATCTACGCACCCAATGACAGGGCTGCAAAATACATAAACTGTAACAGCACTGAAAGCAGAAATTGACAGTTCCACAATAATAGTAGGACACTTCAATACATCACTCTCTGTAAAGGACAGAAAATCTAAAAAGAAACTCAGCAAAGATACAGAAGACCTAAAGGACACAATCAGCCAACCTGACCTCATAGACATATATAGAAAACTCCATCCAACAGCTGCAAAGTACACATTCTTTTCCAAAGATCATAGAATGTTCTCCAGAATAGACCACATCTCAGGCCACAAAACAATCCTCAACCAGACCCAAAACTCTGAGATAGTACAAAGTATCTTCTCTGACCACAATGCCATCAAGGTAGAAATTAACAACAGAAAGAGCAAGGAAAAAAAATCAATTACATGGAAACTGAATAACACACTGCTTACAAACCACTGGGTAATAGAAGAAATCAGAGATGGAATAAAAAAATTCCTAGAATCAAACAAGAATGAAAACACATCATAC